>NC_087214.1:47979988-48047488 GCF_015104395.2 Macrobrachium nipponense
ATGCAAAGCTTGTGAGTGGCAAGGAATCGCCCAATAAGCGTGCGCTGATTGGCTGGAAGGTTGATGTGAAGGTCTGGTCAGAGGTCACCAACCAACTCATAGAGATGACTGGGCTCTAGTGTTATCAAGGGGGCTAGTGCCATCAGTGCACCTTATTTGGTGCAATGTAGGCATTACTTAAGGTTCTTTGCTGCGTCCCTTCGGCCCCTAGCTGCAACTACTTTCATTCCTTTTACTGTTTCTCCATTTATATTCTCTTCCATCCTAACAATTGTTTCATAGTGCAATTCTGACACCTTTTAAACTTTATACTGTCAATTTTTGTCTTGGCGCTGAATGGCCATAGTTGCCCCAGTGCTTGGCATAATGCCAAAAATCTATATCATTCAAATCTAGTGGTATCGAGGCATTGGCTCTGGTTGCTCATTCTTAGGGGACTTGAGGTTTTCTGAAATTTGGGGGAAAGTGTGACAGTAAAAGGGTGCTTGAATTCCGGTAACTGGAGTGCCTCAAGGATGTGCTGATGTTTTGGGATCTAAGAATGATTATGTTGGCACTGATAAGATACTTGAAAGGTGGATTAGTGCCATTCATTCATCATGCCGGCACTCTTGAATGTTGCACAGAATTTCTTTTCTCAAAATATTCTGAACTGTTACATGTTTGGCACACAGCACTTTGGTGTTTCTATCAGTTCCTTTGTGAGTGCCATCAAAAAGTATCCTTTCTGGTGCCTTGCCTCGCCTCCTTTTGGTAGGAGAGTTCTAATTTACTATCCTCTCCTCAGTTGCAGGTGTCTGTCTACATTGAATTCTGTCATAAATGTCTAATCTTTGGGTGTAGCTTCTTCTCGTAAGGGTGTTGCATACCCAAGTTGAGGAATGATTTTTACTGGGATGTGACTTCACTCTTCTCCAAGTTGACATATCCCTAGTGGCATTGCTTGCTTGCTGTTAGCTCCATCTTGAAACACCCTGATATATCTGGCATGCTATGCCTACCTTGTTACTAATTTTATGTATGGACTTTGTTCAGTCTTAAAGTTTTTGTTGTTCCACATAACGATGCAGCTCCAAGTTTCTGAGGAAAATGAGGAAAATGAGGAGCAGGTAAATATATGTGAAAGAACACAAGTGGTTAAATGCGCATATGCTTAGTCGTAGTTAAATGTTTATTGTATGGCATTTCAGTTATTGAAACTTATTCATTTAAACAACAAATTCTATAGCTTACATAATAGTAAAGGATATATTGTATGAATCAAGCTTTCAAAAAGTAATTGCACCTTATTTGTATTTTAGACATTTTTTTCACACTGTTGGGACCCTGTCAGTTTCATAGAGGTAGATGCAGTTATTGTGTCACAGTTGATTTTGCCTGTTTTTAATTTAATACTGGAATAGTTTGTTGATTATGCTCCTCAGCTTTTGAGATGCACTCATCTTACCTTTACTGGGCGTAAATGTATTATGTTTTTTTGGCATTCTTGATGAAGGATCTTCGTTATCTGGTCAGGGTCTATTTAGGATATCGATCCCTGTTGACTGAGTGATATCCTACGGTAGTGATTCGGCCTTGTGAGAATTCTTTTGATTACAATTATATCCCTTAAATAATTTCCTAAAGCTAGTGATCCTTTTTTCAATGTAGTATGAGAAGTACCATTTCCACTTATAGTTTGGTTGCTGCAACAGTTTCTCCTTTGACAACTTTTTATATGTCAATGTTTATAAATTTCTTGGAAATTTTAAGTTTTCTATTCGTTTGAGGCCACATTATTTATTAATGGTGATGATGATCATAACACCTTTGCAATTTATGATTTTACATTGCAGTGCTACATGGCCACTACACTGTCGACTTTATTATGATTGACAGGTCTCCTAAGAACGTATGATCTCGTTAGAAGAAGTTTCCCTTACACAGGATTTAATGTTCGTCAATGTTGGAATCCTCGGGTTCGAACTTATGAAAATATGCAGTATGAATATATCAGCCCATGAAGTAACTCAGACTTATTGACCAATTAGATTCAAGTTCATATATCGACTAGGGATTCACCCTCCACGTTATTATATTTTCGTAAAGGGAAAAGTAGATAAAATACACACACACACACACCATCCAGGCAGCCCAATAAAGTAGTCTTATAACTTTCAGCCAGGCAATTGCATAAACATTAGTGCATGAAAGATGTAGGTTGAATATTCACAAAAGAAAGTGGAAGCCTACCAGTCCGTATCAAGTCAGATATTCCAAACATTTTTAATTACAATTTTTACTTTTGCAAATGTAATCTGGTGGATTATTTAAACTATGACTATTTCCCAATACTGATGTGTCCAGGTGGTATTGTGAAAGTCTGAAATGCATTAATTTGCCGGTAAAGTACATCAGTTCTTATGATGATAATGTGCTCTTGGAAAATTAGGAGATTTGTCATTACTAAGTGGGAGATGGTGTAACATTTCTAATTACTTTTTTAAACTCCTCACAAATATTTGAAGTGCTTGAGTTATTCAGATCATATAATGATAAATAATTCAGGATACAATAGCGTCCAAACATTTTTGTACATTGTTTTGAAACATTTTTCAAAGAAAATTGATAATTGTTTTATTTAATGACTTGTCAAGGGAAAATGGTCGTTTCAAAGTGGGCAATAAAAAACCAAGGTTTCAAATAACTCTTAACGAATAAAATGACCAGAATGGGACAGTATCTACAGTGATATAAACAATTGATAATTAATATTGATTAAATATCTTCCTAATAAAAACCTTTCTCTCTCTCTCTCTCTCTCTCTCTCTCTCTCTCTCTCTCTCTCTCTCTCTCTCTCTCTCTCTCTCTCTCTCTCTCTCTCTCTCTCTGTCTGTCTCTCTCTGTCTCCACTCCACGGATGCGAATATAAAAGCCACTTTAACGACTTTCAACGGAATTCGGAATTGACATTTCGGATGTTGTGCTGAGTTTGTGTAGCATATTATCGAAGCTAAAGCCTTGGCAATTGCTAAACTCAGTATTGGCAAAATGAACGAATATGAACACAAGGCAAAGACAGCAGGTATAAGAAAATTAGACTTAGGCTACTAACATGAGGTTAGTGACTTGGTTGATGCTGATTTAGACAAAAAATGTTTCATGAACATACGTGAAAGAAGTTGTTTACTCCATGTTTTGATCCCCAGTGATTGGCTTTTGATACTATCTTCCCATCAGGAATGAGACACGGAGGAAAAAGGAAACTTGGACATAACAAAATTGTTGTTTAACAAAGAATATGTTATCGCCTTCCTCTCTTGACTTTGAAGTAAACTCATTTTTCCACGCTGACGTTCCATGACAAAGTGGCGATTTCCTGTGACTGAAAGAAAGAGTGAAAGTAATGCCCAAGTCTCAGAATGCAATTGGAGATCAGTTCTTTCAGCCTGAAGAAGGAGTCTGATTGCCCGCCATTACTAGGACGAATTCTTTGTCTGAAGAGCCTTCAGGCTCTCGTCGCCTCCATTTGTCAGGCCTCAGGAGCCTTCCCAAATGCTTCGGATAAGTTGTAAAGGAGAGGAACGAGAAGGAAAGTCCTATTTCGAGTAAGGGTTCGGTTCATCAATAGTATCCTATAAGGCGAAGGATCTGGTGTGAAGAAATGGTATGGCTTTTATTACACCTTTGGACTGCAAAATCACATAGTAAATATAGCTATTGAAATCAAAAGAAAATGAAGAGTGCATGCACACCACAGTCAAACATGTTAAAAATACACGTCAGCAACCTGGACAGCAGTGGTGCCAACCTGTTCTGCTAGCCTTTGTTGTACAGCCACCACATCGGTGACCAGTTTGAACAGAACTTCTTGTAGAGCTTTGTCCACCAGAGGCTTGTCTACTGGGGACTGTGATGAAGTAGAAGAGGTGGATATACTAGGTGTGAGGGGCTCGCGTTACAAGGACCAGCACAGGCATGGGATGTAAGGTCACACTGGGGCACAAGCTTCCGTTGTGGTCAGGGAAATCTGGAAAAGACCCTACTAAACTTTGGGCTGGCTCTCGGTCGGACACTGGTAGCAGTGCCAGGCCGGTAGACGAGATGGGGCCTGGATTGGAATCTCATGGAGGGAGATTGGCACTGTGCACTGTCACTGGGGCAAGCTCAGACCCTTGATTTGGATGGGATATGTCGGCAGTACCAGACATTCCAGTTTGTATGCTTTAAAGAGAACCAGTATCTGATCTGGCTCTGTGGGGGCCTCAATGACCAGACTGGTTGGAGCACTCAACTGTCCAGGCATAGACACTGGCTGCAACTCAGCTGCAGGGACGGGATAGACATCAGCACTTGACAAGAGACCTCAGGGAGCTGGACTTATGGTAGGCCCAGAACGGGCTGGTAAGGAGGGTCCTGAACAATTTCAATCCAATTTATCTAGTGAGAATTCAGTGATTGCCAGATCGATATCTGCTATAATCCACTATTGTACAGCAAACTTCCAGTTGACATTTTAACCTTAGCCGTAGAATGTATTATTTACCCACCCTGTTTGATTAATAATCATGTTTGAAGAATGACTGAAAATATAAAATCACTGTCTTAAATTACAAATTAGTTACCTTGTATGAATTTTCTATATATTCGTAAGTCAAATTTTTTTTAAATGTTCACCTTGCAAAAATTTTTGTTTACCAAATGGAGAATGATTGAGTTGTACTTTTATAACATTTTTTGGTGGTCAGTGACCTTGTATAATCTTCCAATTGCCTTGTCTTGCTTCTGAGCTGCTGGGCATAATCTTTTGTGAAACCTCTTAACCCGGTTTTGGTAGGTCTACTAATTCTTCAATTGTGTTGGATATCAGGTACACTTTTTATTTTCCTTTGTAAAAATTCCCATCTGTCATTTATATGAACTTTCTTTGTAAACTTATATTTATATTCTTCAGTCTGCTAAGTAAAGGACAGAATTCCATTTCTTTTTCCTTTGCGGAATTTGTCTTTATTTGTATATTTATCACGTTCCATATTTTCAAGATTCAGTTATGTAACATATTTGTATTTTGTGTATTTTTTTTCTTTTCAGTTTCTTCCCTAGTTAGGATCGTAGTTTTTACCGAGTTTTTTCCAGGTAGTTCTATCTTCTCTAGTTGCATGTTTTCAAGTTCTATTTTTACTATTGTAATGGACATTAGATTTGTTTCTCTAAAGCCCGAAACAGATTTCTTTGTATTTCTTAAAGATCTTTTTTTTTCCAGACTGGCTCAGTGCCAAATACCAGGCAAGAACACAAAATTCACAAATTAAAATCCACTCGTAAAGAGGGATGCCAAAAACGCCGACATAAACATAATTCATTTCAATTCATAAAAACCTTTTATAACACAAAAACCGGAGTCCCCGAAAAGCTGCCTTGAGAAACTAGAAAAAATACACGTACAACTTTACAAAAACGAACATTTTTGGTGGGGGTGGGGGGGGTGGGGGGGGGGGGGGGGGGCGCAGGAGAAGAGAGCGAAAGCGTAAATCACGTAATGGGCAGCTCACAAGCGAAGCATAGAAGAGATTTGGTGAATAAACACTATACCAATAACCAGGTACAAAACCTTGGCCGGGGGCTAGATATTGTTCCAAAAAAACTTTCCGTGACGTAACCAAAGCTTAATAAAATTTCTATTTATGGAAAACCACGAACAATTATGTATTATAATATCCATAGCAATGTTAACCACCACATTTTCTCTTTAACATTTACCGTTCATTTTAATGTCTTTCCTTTGGCAGGAACTGTAAAATTTCCTTGAATATTGATAAGAAAAAAAAAAGTATCGATCAGAAATGAAATATTTCGAAAATCCGACAAATATTCATCCTGTCGCAGACAGAATGCTCCCCCAAAGCACGCAGCCCTACCCCCCCCCCCCCCCACCCCCCATGTTACCTGCAAATATTGCTTTCGAGAAGGATAACTGATGAAGGGTTAATAGAAAAGCACACATTTTCGTGGACGTTCGCTTAACTTATCTCTTTCTAATCTGATAAAAAAAAAAAACTAACAAACATCCACCGCTTCATATGCCGCACAAAGGCCTCATTAGAAGCAGGCTCAATCTGACCGTCCATGTTCGAGAAAACCATGCTGGAAAGGGAAAATTTGAAAATCGTCATTTGATGTAAACATCATTGCCTGGATGGAGAATGACTAAACCCTTGCAGTGAATAGGTCTATTGAAACTTCGGATGATTTTGAAGCAAAGTGGTTTATGGATTATCCACTGACCCGCAGCCTGATTTGAGGCAAAGTGGACTATCAGTTACCCAGTCTTAATGAAGTCATCGATTGTCATTTTGTGGTTGTGGGATTTCGCTTAAACATTTACGTTGAATAATCTGCAATGAATTGTCATTTGGCGATTGTCGAGCTCAGCGCTTGTTTATGTGATGACGCACCCGGATTGGATTCACCTCATAAGTGGAAAGGAATATCGGCGTATAATGTATTGTATTTCTAATAATATTTATTTAATATATATATGGGTGTATATATGTTAATATGTTATACATATATCTATATATATATTATATATATATATAGTATATATAGATATATATATATATATATATATATATATATATATATGTATAATACACCCACCCCCAAACGGACACACATATATATATATACATATATATATATATACATATATATATATATATATATATATATATATATATATATATATATATAAGTAAAGGTTTTTGCCACGAAGGAAAAAAATGAAAAAACTATCTCGCTTTTAATTTTTTTCCTTCGTGGCAAAAAACCTTTATTTATACAGAGCATCACGTTTTATATACTTCGTGATCAAGTTATTCATATATATATATATATATATATATATATATATATATATATATATATATATATATATATATATATATATATACTATATATATAGAATATATTTCTCTCTGAAAAATGTAATGAGCACCCATCATCAGTGCAAATTACAGCATAAGGTTCCCCATCTTGAATATTAAAAGGGCCATTTGCATAATCCTGATCGGGTAGATCCTCTCCCTAGAAATAAAAAAAAAAAAAAAAAAAAAACATTCATACATCGAAATTGTTCGCTGGAATATTTGCACAGTTTTAGAGCCAAAAAAATGCTGCAAAATTGCGTTGAATAATTAATGGAGACCACGAAACCCAGAATTGCTTCTGTGGAATACAATATTTAGGTCAGTGTTCCATATTATACAGAAGGCCTTTCGGGTGTTTGGACAGGTTTGGAACTTCACTAATGGGGCAGTTTTTATTCCGGATTGTGCATCACGCTTCAAGCAAGCAACTGATTATTATTATTATTATTATTATTATTATTATTATTATATTATTATTATTATTATATTATTATTATTATTATTATTAACACAGAACCAACTCTTTTCGTTCTTGTGTACAGGTCAAGGCATCTTTAGGGCAACTGGATAACAATTGTTGATCTAGATTACCCTAGTGTGAACCTGCGGGCTCTGACCAACCAGCAGAGACCGAAAAACAGTGACTACAGTACCAGGGAGTTTAGTCCTCATGCTGACGGAAAAGAGACTAATGTTGATGAACCAACTGAGATTCCTGATTATGTGTAGCCATCTTAGGTCAGTCTGAGGTCAACAGGGTAATCTGCACCCTCCAGCAATTAGGGTATTTGTAATAATAATAATAATAATAATAATAATAATAATAATAATAATAATAATAATACTATAATGGGCGTAATGTCTGTCTGTCTGTCTGTCATTCGATCACGGCTAAACGGCTGGTCAGATGGGCATGAAACTTGGCAGGGCTATAGTGGGGACCCCTTAAGATGGTTTGTAATGGGGTTTCATACAACCTACCCCCCTCCTTTGTAGGGGGTGGGGGTGAGAAGGGATTCCCTGAAACGGAGCTGTTTCTGGCCGTGAAACGAGGCTGGTTATTCCCGTAGACTTAGTTACTTTACGATTTTTCATACATAATTTCTGTACAACTCCCTGGAGAAAGTCGCGAATATTTCAGCTCGGACACAATAGAAGATGAAAATTATCATCAATATTCGCAAGATTTTTTTAATAACTTAAATCCATCGGGACTGTCAGTGCACAAAATAACGTTGAAGAAGTACTGCCTGGTAATGTTGCTTCGGAATTTCGATCCTGCCAATGGACATAATAAAAGGAAACTGACAAGTTCCTACTTTCTACTCTTTTTTTTTGGAAGACACAGGATCATAAGAGCATTTATCAGTAGCCATAACACACTGACATACAAGTTGCATCTTTGCAGTAACATAATGAAAAGAAAGATACTTTATTATTTGTATCACCGTGCAAAGTAATTGACAAAGAAAACGAACCAATCAAGATCCCTGTTCGTTAAAGAAAGTCCCCCCCCCCACCAACAAGAGAGAGAGAGAGAGAGAGAGAAGAGCCATTAACGACATTAATGCACTACAATTTTATAATTTTATCTTGCTATCGAAAAATGAGAGAGAGAAAGAGAGAGGAGATAATTTGTGATTTAAGAGCTAAGTAATCCGATAATCCCATCACCGTCTTCGTTACTTGACTTACATTGAGAGAGAGAGAGAGAGAGAGAGAGAGAGAGAGAGAGAGAGAGAGAGAATCATTAAAAGAGGGTAAACAATAATGAATACGAACTTCTTTACGTTCATTGATCATCCCTTCACTTACTTTAAGAGAGAGAGAAAGAGAGAGAATATCATTAAAAGAGGGGAACAACAATGAATAAGAATTTCTCTGCGTCAGTGATCGTCCCTTGAATTACATTACGAGAGAGAGAGAGAGAGAGAGAGACACTATTCGTGTAATCGTCCTTATTTTAATATTGCTGAACAAATAGTACATATAAATTTTTCACTTCTGCACCCGTATTTAAGTTTGCTAGTAATAATAATAATAATAATAATAATAAGAATAATAATAATAATAATAATAATAATAATAAATAATGGATAAATAAGGGGATGAACAATGATAACCAAAAATAACGATAGTCTATCAGGTTGTTGTGTATGATCTTGTTTCAGTGTTTATTAATGAATCTTTCTTGCTCATAAATGTATAAACATTTTGGTAAACAATTGAAAGGCCTACATAATAAAAGGAAACTGACAAGTTCCTACCTTCTACTCTTTTTTGGAAGACACAGGATCATAAGAGCATTTATCAGTAGCCATAACGCACTGACATACAAGTGGCATCTTTGCAGTAACATAATGAAAAGAAAGATTACTTTATTATTCGTATCACCGTGCAAAGTAATTGACGAAGAAACTAACCAATCATGATCCTGTTCCGTTAAATGAAAGTCACCAACAAGAGAGAGAGAGAGAGAGAGAGAGAGAGAGAGAGAGAGAGAGAGAGCCATTTAACAACATTAATGCACTACAATTTTATAATTTTATCTTGCTATCGAAAAATGAGAGAGAGAAAGAGAGAGGAGATAATTTGTGATTTGAGAGCTAAGTAATCCGATAATCCCATCACCGTCTTCGTTACTTGACTTACATTGAGAGAGAGAGAGAGAGAGAGAGAGAGAATCTTTAAAAGAGGGTAAACAATAATGAATACGAACTTCTTTACGTTCATTGATCGTCCCTTCACTTACTTTAAGAGAGAGAGAGAATATCATTAAAAGAGGGGAACAACAATGAATAAGAATTTCTCTGCGTTCAGTGATCGTCCCTTGAATTACATTACGAGAGAGAGAGAGAGAGAGAGAGAGAGAGAGAGAGAGAGAGAGAGAGAGAGAGAGAGAGAGAGACTAATCGTGTAATCGTCCTTATTTTAATATTGCTGAACAAATAGTACATATAAATTTTTCACTTCTGCACCCGTATTTTATCACCCATTGTAGAAGGGTAAGTTTGCTAGTAATAATAATAATGATAATAATAATAATAATAATGGATAAATAAGGGAATGAACAATGATAACTATAACGATAGTCTATCAGGTTGTGTTTTATGATCGTGTTTCAGTGTTCATTAATGAATCTTTCTTGCTCATAAATGTATAAACATTTTGGTAAACAATTGAAAGGCCTACATAAGAGTGAGGATATATCTTACTTTTTATTTATCAGTCGTGATACAGTGATTGCTTTTCATAAATATGTCTTTATTTCTGTTGATTTTATGAAATCTAAGGTAAAATGAATATAGCGAGATTGGGTAGAACAGGCAAACCACGGAAAACCAAACTATGAACACCTATAAAACATTTACATTAACACTGTTTTGTTTCCTTTAAAGATATAAAAAAAAAAGTGGGGGGGAGAGACGCCTTCGCCAGGAGAGACCAATGGACGCATCCAATTGGCATTGCCGATGAAACAGCTGTTCAGGGAAGACTTGCAAAGCTCCTCGCAAAGGAACGACCTTAGATGAAGACGCTCTTGAGGAAGAGATCGCTGAGAAGAGGCAGATAATAGATGTCATAAAATCATTGATCAGAGACTTGTTCTCTGGATAAAAATCAGTACTCATTACTATGGTATGGGTAAATACACTTTTTAAAATGTTTACAATTGATCTCTCAATTTCACTTCCTAATTTTGTGTATCATACAATTTTCTGTGGTCACAGCTGACCTGTACAGAGGCCGTTTTGTATTATTTTACTTGCTATCAATAGAATAAACGAAATATTAACGAGAAAAGTATATCCAACATAAATAAACCGAATGATTTTGTAGTGACTATTGTAGATTTTTCCATTAATGATAAGTGTCAATATTACTAAAAAGGCAGCCATAATATCACACTAGATAATGGGAATTTTCACTACTAACCGAGATTGTCTTGGTTCCTTGGTTATAAACCTATAAGTTATCTTATGATATCAGTACATCAGATATACAAAGAAAATTAAATTCAAATATATTTATTTGTGGTAATTTGTAGTATCTAGATTTAGCCTCCTGTTGACTTCCAAAATTAGTAAAAGTGTTTCATAAACTTAAGTGTGAAGACAAATTATTTCTCTCTTCTCTCAACCTCACTGCTGTGGTTTTTGTATCGGTTACTAACTTTCAGTATGAACTTTTAAACTCGATCTCTCTAAAGTTTTATGTCCACAGAGACTGGAAAGGAGACAGAACGACAGACACACTTTGACAGGCATGACGAATAATCCATTAATGGAATGATATAACGATTCTTTAATTGTTTAAAGTATTAAACAGAACAGTTTTCCCACAATTATTCTTATTGTTATTTCAGTAGAAAGATGAAATCTACTCACATGGCACGAGTACACCCATGGGGCCATTAACCTGAAATTTAAGCTTCCAAAGAATGTTGGTTTCAACCTCCTATCGCTGACCCCACACTGCACCTGTAACTGATCATGATGCAGAGCCAGGGATTTTTCACCAGCCTGGAGGAGACGCAAACCTGCGACATCTGATAGGCATGTCACGACACTAACCCCTATACCTATGCCAAAACGTAAAATTAAATAGAAGTGATTTCTTGGAATTGAACAGAAAGCCATTCAGAAAAAATCGCATCAAAAAGAAAGAAAGAGAAAAGAAAAGCCAAAGAGCAACACCCAAAGAGCTCTTCCAGCCTGAAGGAGGAGTCTGATCGCCCGCCATTACTGGAACGAATTCTTTGCCAGAGGAGCTTTCTCGTCGCCTCCCCCCGATGCTTCCTTCCGGTCATCAGTTGTATTTGGTCTCCTTGAATTCATGGCTCGATTTAATATAAACACAGAAACATGAATAAATCCATAGAATGCTTAGAATTGCCTAATATGTGTGTGTGTGGTCTTCGATATAATCAGCTTTTTTTTTTATAGACAAAACTTATAATTGCTGGTAAGAAATTGCCACTAAGAGGTTAAAGGATCTTGTTCGCTTGATATTTGTTTAACCATCAACTTTTTATCTGTCTATTTCTACTTTGTGCTTCAGTGGAGAGACCAAGAGTTGGTTTTGATAACATTGTCTTGGGACAATTTGGATGATGATTTTGCCTTGCAAGAAAATTTTTAAATGTAATGGGAATGTTAAAGCTGTTGATGGTGTTCTCAGGTAAAGTTCAAGAATTTGAACATGAAGCTGTCAGCAAATGTAATAATAAAGATAAATTTCTTTGGTATCACTCTCCGGAGATTAGTTGCTGTTGGCCTTAACAACCTCTTGGTCTATTAGACAGATGAGAGATAGTATTTTGGCCTGTCCTCGGTTGCACACAGCAAACACACCTGCAGTAACCAGATGCTATGTTTTTCCTCTGCCAATAGGCTTTGTGGCTGTAGCCATTGAATCCTTATTTCTTTACCTTTCTAATATTAACAAGTAATGCAGAGACATGGACACAGAGACAGACCTAAAGGAAGTCATTCAGAGCATCACCCCGTTTTCTTTCTAGGCCAAATGATCGTTTCACTTTGTTTTCCATTACCTAAATACAAAAGCAACATAAGCGAAGGGTGGACGATATCCAGTGGCAAATGAACCAAAGTAATTTGTCGGAGCAAAAGAAGAGCAGAGTTCGATTGTTCTTTCTTGTTTTCAAGAGCTCTTGTGGTCCCTGGATGGGTGTGGTGGTTCCTCCATCAAAAACGTAATCCATTGAATGAGAGGTCAGAGGTCAAAGGTTCCACGAAATGAATGGCTTTATATCGTGTCATCGGCAGTGCTGTGTTTGCCTGATTACGAATCAGCAGAAGTTGCTTCACGCCAGATTTCTGTATGCGGTAATTATTTCTATAAATAGGTGGAAACGGTTTGGCAGTCATGATTGCTCTTCAACGTATCTACGTTACATATATCACGTTTATTAGGATTAAAAAGAAATAGTATTATTCTTTTGGTGCTCTCATTTTATTTACTTTTTAAGTAACTCTTACTTAGCGTCTTCAACAGCTAGTAACATTCCTGGGGCCTTCTCGCCAAGCCGAGGTAAAAAGGCGACCCCAAGATAGCTCAGGACTACAGAAAGAAAACTTCCCTTAAGGCGGAAAGGAGACAGGCTTAACGAACTTATCTTCCGCTGTATGTTATTTACAAAATGCCGTAATAAATGTAAACTTTTCCATAACTGTTTATTACTGGTCGGAAAATGAACTCTGCAAAGTTTGTCATATTCAAGCCAGGAGTCCTAAAGACTTTGCCGAGGGAAACTTTCTCTTTCAACTTTCTCTGCGCTTCCGCTGTCTTCCTCAGAAAGTTCAAACGCGGAATAAAAAAAGAAAGAAAAACTGAAGTACCAACACTGAGGGAAGGATTATGAAGTCAAATAAACTTTCTGAGTCTCTTGCTTTTTGGAAAACCTCTCTAACGATCAAGGTCTTTCTTTCTTTGTTTGACTTACCAGGAGTTTGTTTTTCATTCTCTCTCTCTCTCTCTCTCTCTCTCTCTCTCTCTCTCTCTCTCTCTCCTCTCTCTCTCTCATGGAAAGTTTTCATCTCCCATTCACCATGAATTTTTTTGGTTTTACTCTAAAAGATCAAAATCGGTGGGGAGACCGGCTTCCTTCAAAATGGATAATTCCAATTTTCCTAGATATTGATTTATAGCAACCATTAATCAGTGGGAAAGAGAGAATTAACTTATCGCTATTGTATACTGCCTTCATACTACGTTTAAGTGAAGAAACTGCTGATCTGATCATTTTTTTCTGTGAATATAATAGCCAGCATAACATCCCATTTGTTCTGTATCTCCGTAAGGGGGTAGTGCCGTCAGTGCACCTCATTCGGTGCGATGTAGGCATTACTTAAGGTTCTTGCAGCGTTCCCTCGGCCCATAGCTGCAACTACTTTCATTCATTTTACTGTAGCTCTGTTCATATTCTCTTTCTTCCATCTTACTGTCCACCCTTTCCTAACAATTATATCATAGTGCAACTGCTTCGAGGATTTCCTCCTGTAACACATTTCAAACCTTTTACTGTCAATTTCCGTTTCAGCGCTGAATGCCCATAGTTGCCCCAGTGCTTGGCATAATGCCAAAAATCTATATAAATCAAAGCAAATCATACCCGAATCTTATGATACTTCATTAGTGGTGTCTACTTTTAAAGATGATCCTTTTCTCGATCATTTTGTGAGAATTTTATATTATAGGCATTCTTTAGGTTACTGCAATTAGGATGGTGAGAGAGAGAGAGAGAGAGAGAGAGAAGAGAGAGAGAGAGAGAGAGAGAGAGGAGAGAGAGAGAGAGAGAGAGACAGACAGACAGACAGACAGAGAGAGAGAGGTGCTCTATGCTTCCAATGCTTCTGATTTTAAATCAACCATTGTTTGGAAGCACAGAAAGAAAAATGATTAAATTAATTATGTTTACATTAATGCCTAATTTTAAAAATTGATGAGATTCTGAATTCATTCGTCATTGTTCCTCCAATCTCGGGCGATAATGGAATTTATGTAAGGAAACTCGCCCTAAAATCAGTGCCCAATCCGAGGATGCCTAGGAACTTACATTGGGATGACGTCATTGCACCTCTCCCGTCACGCGCAGAAAGGAACGATATTCAATCATGCAAGAACTGCATATGATAAAAAAATCCGCCACTGCAACATCGTCGGTAACATCGAGGTTGTCAACCAAGCACCCGATCTATGTCCTTTGTGAATCTTAGAAGCACTGCACATCGGGAGGGAGAAGCCCAGTATGAACATCACACAGGAGACCTTCCTCCTCCCCACCGCCGTCAGTAGAGCAGCAGACAACGCCCCACAATGACCCATTGCAACCAAAGGGTCTCCTGAGATGGATAAGAAGTGTTAGCTCTCATCCTGAGGGCGTCCCTAGTAACCCTGAGGGTGATCGAAGCTCAGGCTCTCGCCCTGAGGACGTCCAAGTAGCACGCCCTTCTAGGGGACCTCCACCATCACCAATAAGGATGAGGCTCCGCCCACGAAGAGGACAGCCAATCAGAAGCCGCCCCCCTGATGACCTCACTCGTGACGCCACAGGTATTGCTTAATGAAAAGTGAGGTACCAGACTCCTCAAGACACTTGAATGCAATAAATAGCGCAAATCCATCCAAAACAGACAATTGCACCTAGCGATCCCGTCCCGATGATGGCCAAACGAGGTGGCTGAAACATGTAAACGCTTATAGGAAAAACCAGAGAAAATAAAAACGTAAGAAATACCGGATCGACCCCTGACGACCACGGCCTGTTCCCTACCTATGAGACACCTGAATACCTGTTGCCGACCCCTAGCCTGTCTCTGATACGCCGTCGCCTTTGATAACACCAGCCCTAAATTCCATTGACAACCTACAGCATGATGAATATTGGACAGCTGCTTTGTATTGCCAGCGTGCCAGAAAGACAAATCATGAGGAGAATTGAAAGAATTTTGTGTAAAATCAATTCTGTTAATTCTACCATTATTTTTAATAAAACAAGTTTAATTTAATAATTTAATAAAACATGTTTAATTTGATAATTTAATTTAATTTAATAAAACATGTTTAATTAAATAATTCAATTTAATTAAAAGAACTTTGTAAGAATAAAAACATAGGAGAATAGAAAGCACATCAATACATAACTGAAGATAGAAAAGTATTTAAGATAAACCAAATATTAGAGATTATGCAGTAACAAAGTGTTTTGATAGGCATTGGTAGTCTCGATTTTTATATTGATATACTTGTTAATCTCACCGTAAGGAATACTGTCCTCATTTCTTTTATAAAGATTATCTTTTTTAGCCAATATCCATTGATACTTATGTCATCTATCACTGAAATTATGTTAAACGATCTCTTATGAGGAGTGCAATAAGAATTATATTGCTGATGCTAAAAACAATTAGTTACATACTTTGGTTCAATGTGAGTCTTGTCTTTACAGCAAGTTTTATTCTGTCGTTTTGGACACAATTATTTTGGTACTAAGAATGAATGCAGGGAAACGCAATTGGCAAGTTACCTAAGCATCTGTTGTTTTCATTATAAACATATCGAACACAGCTGCTTCTACATTTTGTCGTTTCTTAAACAGAGGATAAGTAGCGTTTTCATTACTAAGCATATTTACGATTGCCACGTAAATATCTTATTTCAGGGATTTTCATTTCTGTAATTTTTTTATGTTCAGTTTCCTTCTTCCTAGTCCTTTGCACTTTTTATATTTTTATTCTGGCTTCTCGTTATTATTTCTCCTTTTCCCAGTTTTTCTGTTCATCTTGTAATGTATTTTATTTCTTTGTTTTTCATCTTTCTTAGCATTTGTTAGTTTTTTTCGATATATGAAAATGGATGATAAAAATCGCCCTTGTTCAGAATATTTTTTCATTACCATTAACAGTAAAGTTCTGATGTTAGAGATTTCCAGCTCACATTTTTACCTCCATCAAGGGAATGTTTTCGGTCCGGTTTTTCTGTCTGTTTTATCAATATTTTTCCTTATTCTTTTATTTTTCAGCTCATTGTTTTACTCAAAGATACTTTATCTTTGCGTTTTCTTCTATCCTGACTTTCTATTTCCTTTAACTTTTTCTTATTTCTCCTTCAGTGTTTTCATACATTTTACTATCAATATTATCCTCTCACAACAGCTTCCACTCTTTCCCTTAAGAGAGAATGATTTTGCACTTTCTGGAACGGGACATTTGACACAGACTTCATGTAAACCTCTCTCAAAATTCGCCCAATTTCTTTCAATGTCCTCACGCTGATCAAAGACATGAGAGTAATATCAATTTCAGAATATTAATTTCACGAGACCTCCCGGGGTTTCTATTAAAGAGACGAGCTGACATCACAACCTTCTCTGAGACAGTTAGGAAAAAGATGATGATGTTAACTCCATTTCACGCTCGAGATGGAAATGTAAGCAAACAATTCCTAATAGTTATCACCTAATTAGTTAAGAAAAATTTTCCTCCTGGATTTTCCGGGACAGTTATTCAGTTGATGGATTTCGAAATTTATTTAATTGTTTCTGTATTGTATAAATCAATGTTTTTCGTTTTTCAGTAAATGTCAGTTAAGCCACTTACTTTTTTTTCTAATCACTAAAGACGTTAATTTTTTCACGATTTAAAACACTTGTCGCCTCACTATTGAAAAGTTTTGCACTGAAAGCTGAAAAAAATGCCAATTGTCTGTAGACAGATGCCAATAGTACAATGTCCTCATAGCCAAAAGCAAGGAATCATAATATATCTAATCTCTGCACACTGACACATGTTTGTGTGCTTGCGTAGGTGCGTAGTCCTGGTCAGTAGACAAGAGATATTAGGATTCGTTCCATCTGCTAATGAGCTATTGGGAAGTGTCTATGACACGGGTAGGTAGATAATTACTTTTAAACGCCGAGGAGGAGGGGGAAAAAAACTGTCGTAATGTATGACTTTCTACTCATAAAAAAAAAAAAAGAACTTTGCCTCTAAACCCAGAAAAGGCAAAGCGCGATTCAGAGAGATTCGATATTTGCCGAGCACTAGAGATCAGCAGCAGGATTTGGCCAAACGACTAGATAAGCGAGAACTTTTGGAATTGTCTCTCTTTGCAATTTAATCTGGACACATTTGCTCGAAATCAAATGCCAGGAACAGGAATGATCGGGGTTGCATTCCCACCAGAAATATGACGCAGGATTTAATGGGGAGAGCACTGCAACACTCGATTTTCCAAATTAAATTCGACTGCGAAAATACTTGAACATATGATAACCATATTTATCATGGATGTGTTTATAATGCCGTACACGCAAACACACACACACACACACAATATATATAATATTATATATATATATATTATTATTATATATATAATATACCACATATATATAATATCTATATATATATATATAGATATTATATATATTATATATATATATATAAATTATTATATATATATAATATATATATATATATATATATCTATATATATTATATATTTACACACACGCACACGCACACACACACACACATATACATACATACATATATATATATATATATATATATATATATATATATATATATATATATATATATATACAATAGTTTACAAAATTAAATGCTTTAAAGACTGAAAAATGATCATGACAATACAAGAAACAAGATTACCTTCAGCAGTAAAGTCCAGAGGATGAAAGCTCGAGACGAGTAAACAAGGTTAGGAAATAAACAAGAATGGGGGGAGGGTACCAGGCTATGTACAGAGGGGTAGAGGTTAAATGGTTCTTGAGTGATGGAACGATTTTCTTAATAGCCAAAGATTCTAAAATATTAAGGAGGTGCTCCTTCTGTGTCGTGGCCACTATTTCAAAATTAGCTAGTCTAACCCAAGGCCAGTACGATAGCTTAACTCCACTGTGGCAATCTACCCTCACCTGAGCAACCGGCGCATACTTCTAACGTAAATCTGTTGTGAACCGCAACAGCAAGTATACTTATATATATGACGCCCGACTGCATCAAAGGAGGGAATCGCTCCTTGTGTCTGAAAAGGCTACCAAGACTTTTGAGATTCTTCAAAATAATATTGACTTTTACTGCTGGGAAGTGTTTTGTTAAAATTTGTTTTTGAGTTAGTTGGTAAAAAAAATCACCCTATATGTTACTACAAAAGAATGAAAGGAAAGTAGTATTCCCAATTTAGGAACATCGAAGGAAGGGGAGGGAGGGGCTAAAACGTTTACTTAAAATGTCGTTTACTTTATGTTGAAATAAAGAAAAGGGAAAGCAATTTTGTTGAAAATATTTTTGTAAGAAGGAAAGTTTGTTATGGAAGGATGACCAATCAGAAGAAAGTGAAAGGGCTCTATGGATGAGGGTTGTTAAGGAATTTAGTTAGAAATGAAATGCAAAGGATCTGTAAAAATTGAGGCTTAAAACTGTAAAAGTAAGTTTTCTATAAACACTAACTTTGAAACTTCAAGAGATCTGGAAACTTCAGTATCTAGAAAGGGTAGTTTATCAGGAATGTCAGCTGCCAGACACAAAATCACTCTATGTCCTTCCCATTCCTCCATACACAAGTGACTTTTTGCCATTTCACTTTCTAAACCAAGTGCCAAAGAACCCTGTATTTCTTCTTCAAGGTATCAACGACCATACATTTATTCACTTCTACAACACAGCCGTGCACATTGAAAATATAAAAACATGTTGTCTTTTCGATCATTTTATCTTAATGTCACTGCAGAGTATTGGGGATTCTTGCAGAGCTTGATCATCAAAAGATGAAATAGAGGCTTTGGCCCTAGAATGCAAAAAGAGCCCATTGATAGTACTGTGAGTTCTGAAGCAAAAATATTGAAGAGCCTCCATGGCTGTCTGAAACATGTAAACATTGTTATAAAACCACAATTTTGAGGAATTAAGCCAACATCATGATTACTTCCTGACCACTGTAGTAGTAATACACGACACTGAACAAGTGATAACATTAAGCTACTTCTCTACAAATATGTGCATTAACCCAGTTGAATTAATTTTTTCTTCATGAAACAATATAACTCATAATTCATGGAATAATAATGTCTTATGTTAACTCAGAGCTTGCACATACTGTCCTCAGCTTTTAAGAATGTATTAAGTTTTCCCTGCAATAAGGGATTCAGTAAAACACGACCTCACAATTTTTTTAGTTTGTTCATTATTAAAAAAAATCAGTCGAATTCATAATAACTGTAAGTCTCCCTTTCGCTATCAAATTACCTTTTTCTTGTTATTCGTTCTGATACATTGTTGGTTTCTAATGGGGATGTTAGCTAGTTGGATGTTGAAGATGTCTACCGGTAATGTTAATGATTGGCCATACAGCTCTTCTGCTGGAGATGTGTTGAATGGTGTGGACGTCTCAGGCCCAGTAAGACCCAAAGTAACTCCTTTCTCCAACCCCAGCCTTGACATCTGGCAGTGAGTGATGCTTTCAACAACCTGTGTAGCCTTTCGATGATGCCATTAGCTTCTGGGTTTTAATCTGTTATGTGTATTATCTTTGTTCCCAAACTGTCTGTGAGGGTGTTCCATAAAGCAGGCATGAAGTTGGTCCCCCCCTGTTGCTTGTGATGATCTGCAGAACCACGTGTCTGCTGACCCATCCGATATCTTTCACACACTCCCTGCCATCTGTTGCTGTAACGGTATTGTTTTAGGCCACCTGGCACTCTGTCGATGTTGGCGAGTCAATGGTGTGTCGTGTGGAACTTTCCTATTCTGCTCTCTGCATGCCTTGTTATTTTCGATGTTTGACATGGAAGGAATTCTCTGTTCCACTTTTGTTTCTTATGTCCTTTTCATTCCCCACTACATGTACCACTCTACTAAAATTTGGGTAGTTACCCCAGCCTGATGGATGGGACAGGTTATGACAAGTGGTTGAAAGCCTTTATACTGAGCCCTGACAGGTAAGGGCGAAGGCGTCTGGTACTCATTTTCTAGATAGATATGTTGTTGTTGATTGACAGGCCACTCCACTTAGGTGAGGGTTATCCCTACGCAGTCGCTGTAGGGTCCACGTTGTACCTTTGTGCCTCTGCTATTTCGGGATAGGCTATCCAAAGCATGATGGTGATGACACAATTTCTCGAAAGGGCATCTGCCGCAGTGTTTGCTGAACCCTTTAAATACTTGATGGTGCAGGAGTGTTGCTATTGCTGATAGGTGAAGCTGTTGTTATATTGACCAATCATCTGCTGTCTTTGTGAAGGCATGCACCAATGATGTTCTGTTTGTATGACAAACTGCCATCCTTCGAGCATGTGGTGGAAACGACTGATTGGTTTGTGGACTGCTAAGAGCTCCCAGTCAAGTGCTGAGTATTCTTTTGTTCCACACTTTAACTTCTTGCTGAAGAATGCCAACAACCAACGACCATCATCTGTGTCTTACTCTCGTACTGTGCCCATTGTTGCGTTACTGGCATCAGTCATCAAAGTGAGGGACATATGCGGTAGAGGAAAGATTAATGTGGCTGCAGAGGTTATTGCTTATTTTGCTGAAAGAAGTGCATTTTCTAGAACTTCTGACCTTTTAAATATTAAATATTGGACTCATAAGTTTAGCAATATTTGGGATAAATCTATGATAATAATTAATTAGTCCTGAAAATTCTTGTACTGATTTAATTGTTGGCTACTAGAAGTCAGTAATTGCTTTCACTTTCTCTGGGAGGGGTTGAGTGCCGGCTGGGCTCATTTAATGCACCTGGAATTCCACGGTTTTCTTTGCCTATTCACACTTATCTTCCCTTACTACAAGTCCATTTTGTTTAAGTATTTGCATAACCCTTTTGACATCTTGAGAAGTTGCTTTGAAGTTGGGCTAAATATGGGGATGTCGTCGACCTAGACTAACCCAAAGGGAAGGTCACCAAGTGGTTCATCCATAAAAACTTAGGAAGGTTCCCCATATGTTCTGAAGGCCGAAACAGCTGTAGTTGAGTGTGTACGTGCTGAGGGGGGGGGGGGGGGTGGGGGGGGGGGGGGGGGGTGATGACTTTCATCTGCTACTGGAACTTGGAGGTATCCCTTTAGCAGATCTATTTTGGCGAAGATCTTTGCTCTGTTCATTTGGTTTGTTCTATCTGCTATTAGGTTTGGCAATGGGTATCTATTTGGTTTCATTTTGACGTTTAGCCCGGCCGGAAGTCGTTCCTCACAGACGCCATGTTTACATTGGGTTTTTGATACCATGTGAGGTGGTGATGCACATGGCTGGGGGCTTTTTGTCATATTCCTGTATTCTCCATTTTCCCTGAAAAACATGTCTGGCATTGGCAAGTTTCTCTGGAGCTAAGCATCTTAGGTGTGCATGGACTGGTGACCTTCCATTTCTATATGGTGCTGATGTTGTTCTTTGCTGGTTTTGGTTAAGCAATGCTGCAGGTCGTCTTTGAAGACCTCTAGGTAGTCTTAAAGAAGTCTGCACATCTCTGGCAGTGGGGCAGCTACTGCGATGGGGCCTGTTTGTAGTCTCTGCTGTTGCAGCGATGATGTGGTTGTGGGTTGTTTGCACAGTTGTTGAGTAAATGATACGGAGTTGTTTTTTGGGATCACTAGTAGTTTGTGTGCTTTTAGGAAATTTGCTTTAAAAGTCACATCTGCCATGATGAAGATCCTGTTGTAGTCTTTCCTGTTGAATGACACATTCATATCCTGCTTCCCGTACATCTTGAGTGGTGCTCCACAGGCAGTGGATACATGGAGGTTGGTGGGTGGGAGGGTTTGAGTCATTTGGTCAAGCTGGCTGGCTGGCAAAAATGATTTGCATGCCCCAGTGCCATGAGGAATTCTGTGATTGACCTTTTGACCCTGATAAAGAAACACACGGAGCCCTTGTGTTTGTATCGGAAGGAATACGGAAAGCAGACTCAACTTCTCTTACGAGGCAACCAGTTGTTGTTTTCGCTGCTGAAGGTTACTTGTTTGGTTTGCTGATGTGACCCTCTTGCATGTTTTTTAAAACAGGCAGCCTTTTTCACATTTTCTGGATTTTATTCCAAATTTCCAATGGAAGAAATGCTCCCTCATTGGTTTGGTTTTCTTCTGTCTTGCCTTTCTGTTGTTCGTCTGCTTTGGGATTACTGTTTGTAGATGGTTCTCGACTAGTCCATCTGGGTCGCCGCTGGATTCTGTGTCTGTTGCTTGCTGTGACCATTGTACTGCTGCTGCTTCTATGGGTGGCTGTGTGGGTTCTGCTGCTTTGTGGGGCATGTATACTGCATCAACCAAAGTCAGGACTTCTTGTACTGGCATGGTCGAGGCATTGGGAATGGCTGCTACTGTATGACAGGGCAGTTTTATAAGAAAGACCTCTCCTACAAGGTCCAGGGTTGACTCAGGTTTGCCATTTGTTAGCAGGTAATATTACCAGCCAGCATAATTTCCTGTAGATGTACAATGGCCTATTGTGTCCTATGGCTGCTCCCACGTTGTCCAGGAATACCTTGGCTCTTTTGGCAGGTGGCATGTCGAAGGGTGACCTCAGCTGGGCCTTCAGAGCTTTATAGGCGACAGTGGTCTGGAGTTCTGCGAGCCATTCTTCTACCTGCTCAAAGACATCGTCAGGTAGAAATTCGAGGATGGCTTCTGCTTTATTTGCTGAGGAGGTGATTTTCTTTGACCAGAAGATTGTTTCTGCCCTAAAGAATCAAGCTTCTGGATTGTAAGGCATGAAGTGCGGCAGGCGCATGGAGGTGGTGGCGATGGTTTCGGAGGAGAGACTGTCATCGTTGTGGCTGGTTGTGCAGGTCATCTCCATGGTTACCAATGTACAGAGGCGTGTGGGAGTAAGAGGCAGCATCCAAAACTTACTACTTTATTAAAACCACAAACACAGAAGTCAATAGGTCTTGTGGGCAGAAATGTGTTCCTTGTATGTGTGTATTTGGAGTGTATGTCAAGAGGAGATCAGTTGGCCAAATAATATGGAGGTGACGGGACCCGTGTAAGACCCTACAACATAACTTTACTTGACAAGCACTCTTGTGTTCTTGTACCAGAGACCAGAGCTTTACAGATATAGCTCTCCCTGTTCTGCAGGAGTAAGTAAAGAACAGAAGAGATTTGTGTTTAAAACAGTTATCATCAGTGGTTCGATCGATCGATCAAGTGAATATCACTTATTCCTTATTAGTTATACCTTCATTTTTGGTATTATTTTTGAGATAAGAGCGAAATTGGATATTAAATGACACTTGAAGCCAAGCCTAATGTTTATGATAAGAACTCATATATCATATATATATATATATATATATATATATATATATATATATATATACATATATATATATATATATATATATATATATATATATATATATATATATATATGAGTCTGATCACATCACCGTGATTCATATATACGCATTAAACTACAAATGCCCTTTAATATCTAATTCGCTCTACCTCAGAATCAACATATTTTCATATATGTTAACTGAAGGGAATTTCTAGTTGATAATCATTTCGTTGGCTCCAGGGCGCAAACCTGGGCGGAACAAAGAAATCAGGACGTACAGTCAAGTGCCTTTAACAACACTGTATATGTGTGTGTATGTAAGTATGTATACCCTTTTAACAAAACTCGGGTATGTTCCAGAGCCCATAGTGGAGGGCCTTGTGCCCTCTGAATGATGATGGTGCCTCCGAGATCCTTCTCAAATGTATACTGCACAGGCTCCTCACACCCTAGATTACACCAAAGTAGCCATTTATGAAACATCACTTTGACACCTGTATGCTTTCAGCAGCAACATGTAGCAAAGCTTCAGGTGACAAGCTGCATTTCTTTAAATGTCATCACTCGTGATTGCCAGAGAATCTGCTTGTGGCAATGACTGGGTAAGACACACAATCACCTCCATCATGGAAGAGAGTTGGTAAAATTATGAGAAATTTAATTTGTCTTTTTCTACAAACTGCTATGAGAGTGTAACCAAATGTTTTATATTTCACAATAATGAACAAGTAGTATAGAACCGAGATGAAAGAGCTTTAGGAGGTAGTGAATCTATATATATGCACACACTGGTTGCATCCCGAAATTTGGAGTTTTAAACACAAATCTCTTCTGTTCTTTACTTACTCCTGCAGAACAGGGAGAGCTATATCTGTAAAGCTCTGGTCTCTGGTACAAGAAAAAATACAATATACTATATATATATATATATATATATCTATATATTATATATATATATATATATATATATATGTGTGTGTGTGTGTGTGTGTGTGTGTGTGTGTGTGTGTGTGTAATATAAACATGGTGATTATTTAATTTAAGAAATGAATGGTGCTTTATTCTAGTTATTAGCATATTTGACTAATACTGACATATTCATGACGTATTCATAATTCATTAGTTAGGATCTCCCAAGAGTATGTGTTGTAAGTGGGGGCCTGGTTTCACCGTTCTATGTTTACTTAGATCAGGTGATCTGCTCCTTTGATATTATCATATCATAATTAGTCTGAGGGAGATGACGAGATTTTGGCCAAACGTGTTCGTCTTTTTTTTATCCTTTTAATCCTTCCAGCTGCAAAATTTAACTTTCTCCGATTTTTTGTGGTGTTTTCTATAACACTTCGTAATTACTTTAGATTTGATGCATCGGTGTTTCCAAGGTTTCTCATCCTGGTTATAATGGAATTGATGCTTGCTTTAAGAAAGGAGAGCTTTATTTATCATCCTTCTCTTCTGTGATTTATATTCAGATATTGAATTAAACTATAATTTAGTCCTTATGGACATTTCTCTTTGGAACTAGGAAGCAAATGCTAAAACATGATTTAAAAACATATTAGGAAAAATTTCCTCTCCCAGTAATACTTATGTTTTACGTTACCATTTTTGACGGGAGAAAGGAGAAAGTAATAAGCTATATTTGTGAAAGCAAAATCGAATGACTTAAGCTTATTTTGTATTGTAAATGTGTTTTAATAAGGATTGTATTGATGAATATTAGGATTAAGAAATTTGTGTCTATTTTGGAATAGAGAAAGTTAAAAGGACACCATATGTAAGAAGAGTTGTATATTAAAACAAGATATTTGTCTCCTAAACTGCAATGACAAAGTCAGACGACAACTGAAAGGGGGATTATGAAATTCTGAAAACAAAATCTGTCGAGAAGCTAATGTGGAAAATCTAATATCAAAATCCCAACGTTTTCAACAAATCTTTAAAAAGCCAAAGGCCTGTCTGGAGAGATGCTGTATTATGATGAGATATCGATAGATCCCTATTCGTATTCTTTTCCTTTGTGTTATCAGATGCCAACAGGTCTGAACATGCGAGCTTTGAATTATATAATAGGTGTGTGCAAATGAATTCTAGTGTTCCTTTGTTACTCGAAAGAGGGAAATTGTCTACCTGATAGTTATTTGGTCAAATGTAGGGTGGAATATATGACTTAGCAATGCATATGTTACAAGGATCTAATTGACATTGTCTAATAAAGGAAAGAAAAACACCATCTCGTAACATGACCTGCCTCAAGCGTCCTCTGTAGCTCAATCAGGTTATTAGATCTATGTTAAAGCCAAACTCTGGGATGCAAAAATATAGTCTTTATTTCCCCCCGAAAAACTAACATAAAAAAAGAAAAAAAAATGAAAATACCAAAAACATGAAATGCAGTCATTCCCAATAATGATCACCTCAATTAAAATGTCACACACTACCTTTATAAACACCCATCAGTTCAATCACTATTTCTATTTTCCCAAAACTAAGAGATAAAAGTGTCACTCAGATAATTCAATTTATGTGGTGACAATCGAATCTATCTGGGGAGAAAAACCACAATTATCAGAAATAAAATAAAAATGGATACACATACAGTGGAATTAGAAAAACGTTGTTATGACATGGGAGAAAATAAAATAATTTTCCACTGCACTTCAGCTTCTCTCAGGGCATCTGTAAAATGTTCAATTGTTTAGCAAGGTCTCTTTATCACTGTTACCTTTCTGGATGGACATTCTGCGCTTTCCTCCAGACCTCCTTCACTTAATACGTGAACAGTTTCTTTCTAGAATAGCCGCTTTTCGCCTGTGGTCTCGTTATAGTACACTCTAAGGAGCCTAAGTGTTCGCACATACGAACGCATTAAATTGTTTTAGAAGATTCCACGAACATACCCTGTTTGGTGCACGAACAGATACACGTGTCACATTTTTTTGACGTCACGATGTCATGACTCTCGATCAGCAGTTAGGTCAACTTGCGCACTCGCGCTCTCGCCTGTGAGGCCTGACAGTGTTTTACTTCGTAAGCTTATGGCGTTCAACCACCCAAAGTATTCGCTGATATCTTGAAGCTGTTCCACAACACTCACGACTCTTCTGTTGCACATTCCAGTCTGTTGACGACAAAGTCTGTTACACCCATTTCTAAGTGCAGTCAACACATACATACTTGCAAACACACACACAAATTATACGTGAATGTATGTATGTATGAGGTGGAATCTCAGCAGGATATATTTAAATTAATTTTTTTAGCATTATGTTCTCTGATCTCGGATAGAGAATAAAAAACTAGAATAATTATTGTGAACCCGGTATACCATCTTTTGACATAAAAACATAAACTGTTGACAGATGTAAAAACAAATAATAATTGGTCTTATAATGAAAAATTACGTTGAAAGCGCAGTAAAGGTTTTTATGGTAATGACAGTAATTAGTAAAGTTAGGTAGAGCAGAATTTAATGATGATATTCCTTTTCCATAACTCTGCAAATCATAAAATATTCAGTTTTAACTGCTAAATGATTCATTGGGACGTGTAATCTCCCGATGAATTATACAAAAGTCCCATCAAAATGAATCTCAAAGTTTTATACTAATTAGCATAATGATCCAAAATGTGAGTCGAATTACCTCTTATGAAATTATTATTTGATTTATGAGTTATAACTTATTTTGCTCAACATGATATTGGAGTAATAGTTAAGTTTCATTCTATAATCCAGTATAGTTATTGAGTAAAAACATGAGCTGTAATATATCTTTGCTCATTTATTTCAATAAAACCAACTTTCAGAGCCTCCCCTGTGAGTTGAAAAGCGACAATCGCCTCATAAGATAGCGAGGAATAAAGCTTGTGTGTTAGACTGCTGGAAAGTCAAGTAGTACCATACTTGTGTTGGTTCGGGGAAAATTGGCTGTGAGGAGAAGGTATATAAATAATAAAGTTGCGAATTCTAGTAGATGGATATTTGAAAATGGCCAGGGGAAGGCCCTCTAGAATAAGCCTGTTTCAGAAAGGCGAACAATGTAGGAAGAACAGGCCAAATGGGGCTCAACGCAACGAAATAGTGCTTGATTCCAACTTTTTGTGATAACTTCATGGCAGCGTCAGGGAAATTCTAGAATTAAAAAAAATACAGCAACTTTGTGTAATAGAATCATATGAACTATTATTACGATAAAAGAAAGAAATCTTTAGATAAAACGCAAACCTAAAAAAGACCATTGACAACAATCAAAAACCACAAATTCCACATCATATAAGTCAGTCGTATTTAAATCCAGACACGTGAGGAATGCACCACAAAATTCTTAACATCAAAGAGCTTTTGAGATATTAATATTCACAAAAACCTAAGCTGCTTAAAAGGACAGATGGATACTTGAATTCAAACCTAAAAAAACCTAAAATTGCGCTATAAATGTGGCAATCGGAGACAAGAGATTAAGATAAAAACAATGGAAGAGCAGTAGTTTGGTAGTTTAGTGATGAAACGCGTTGTATATATTCCATCTTTCACAGATGGGAAGCTCTTATTGAGTTTTTGTCTGTCCAATGACTTTCAAGGCATAATAACTAGTGGAGGTTTACATTAATGCTGTGGTATCGTATATCAGAATTCTCTCGATTGGACAGACGACAGTCTCTTCTATGACGTCTCCCTTATGATAATCGTCCCTTACAAAGCCGCATGGTGGACATTACACAAGACAACACTGAAGGGGAAATTCGATCTTTAAATGTGAAGACTGCCCAGTGTATTTATCGACAATGTTGCGCCTCTTTCGTGAATATATGTATAACTTCTTCTCTTGTAGGCTGAAATACTATACACACAATCATCAGATCACACAGAGCAGATCTATAGAGGAGTTGCAATACCCAACATTGTGTTTTCGGAAAAGCTTTTCGCTGAAAGCCCAGAAATCGGGCAGGAAATGGACGAAGGAAGTCTTCTTCTCAGGGGATCCTCTGGGGTGTAACTTAACATACTCAAAGACATCTGAACTATTATAAGACATCTAGTTTGTTTATAAATTTACATATCTTCAATTCTCCGAAACTACCGGATTGCTTCAGGGAATCTTATGGTCATTTTTTATTTTTCAATGTATTTTCCAGCATCTGCAATTAGAGATTTGTATGAGATGGCGTAATTTCTTACGATGTCTAACATAATATTTTCATTATTAGAATCAAGAATTCGGCCGCAGGATTGGCTCTTTCTGGAATTCAGATCAAACAGGTTTAAATGCAGATCCGTTAAGCAGTGTTTGTGTTCATATTTTGTCGTGTTCTAACATCTGTCTCACATCCACCCCCCCCCCCCCCACCCCCCACATCACACACACACACCCCTATTTTGAACGTCATTGATTTTGCAGTTGATGTAAAATGTGACTTGTAATTATGCTCTGTTGCATGTGGGCTGTGTTTACTCAACGAAATACAGGCAAAGACTGGTCACAATTTGTTTGTGGGGATGAATTAACATGTAATTAGCTTATATTCACGAAACGTCGCATGTTCGCCACAAGAAAATCTTTATAAAAACAGAAGTTAGAATGATGAAATGCAAGAATACGACATCCAGTTACGTTGATATGGCATTCAGAAGTTATAAATTCCGAGGCTAATGACCGTTATCAGATTTCACCCAGAAAACCCCCTCTGAGGCGTACTGAGACAAATTTATGTGCCGTGCAATCAGAAGAAATAATCTGGGTCATGCTGACAGATTATGCAAGCACGCAAAATCTCCACTGACGAGAATTATGAATAGATTAAATTTTGTCGACAAAATGTTCGGAGTCAAATTACTTGGCTCCCTCGGTAATAACTTCGTCAGCAGCATGAAGTTCTGATTTTATTCCTTTTAATTAGAGCTGAAATTTGGAGGGGTCAAGAGCAATAGGGAATATCAACTGTTTCATGATGGCTGGAAATTGAGACGAGGGTTCTGGGGGAGGGATACTTGAGCGAACGCGGAAATGAATTAGTTTATAGTACTTATTCTTTTTCGGAGATATACCAGATAAAGAGTGAATTTATTTGAAAAGCTTTGGAAAACTCTTAAAACTATCCTTCTATTTCATTGCTTGCCTTCTTTGAAAATAAAGTGGAATAAAGGGTATACGTACATTATATATATATTATATATATATATATATATATATATATATATATATATATATATATATATTATTATATATTATGTATGTATATGTATTTATTCACATGTATACATATACCTCTTATTCCACTGAATTTACAAAAGAGGTAAGCAAAGAAGTAAGCAGAATAGTTTTAAAAGTTTTCCAACACTTTTCCAGTGAATCGTTATATCACACAAAATACTCACTAGTCTCATAGGGAGACGGGAATCTAGGAATGGGGATGGAGTGAGACAATACAGCTGAAAATAAGAATGAGTGCTAGGAACCGGGGTGAAGATCCGATAGAACAAATGCTCAAGATCAGTTACCTTATATGGCAGAATGACGGGCGTAGTCCGTAACAGGTCGACTACCGAGGAACGTGGGTCCCTCTCAGGTATTCACCGGAGGGTAAGAAACAATTCTTCAGCAGTCACGAACCAAGCCAGGGGTTCGTCAATCAGACTCGATGGCAGAGTCTCAACACAGTTCTTGATCTTACTAGCCTCTTCAGCGTCAAGACGATGTCCAAACCAATTCTTTCCATGCTAGATACTACTAAAACTACTAAAACGACAACATGCAAAAAGACTCTTAGTATCCGCTTCATGAGTGCAGCGTTATAGGTCAGCTGTGTCCTGTTCAGCTTTGCTATAAAGTGCAGCATCCCCTTTGGTGACAATAACGCAAGTTGTATCATCTGCTTGAGAAACGATTGTCTGCCAAATATGCAAATACTTCAGTTTTGTTCTGATCATTTCTGAGGAAGCTGATCTAATTGCTGGGAGTTTCACGCACGTGTGTGTATGTGTGTGTGTGTTTTATACTGTCTGACTCATAAACATCAAATACAATGTGTTTTTGTTTGTATTTCTGTCTGTGCCTCTGTGTGTGTTTCTGCACCTTGGACAGGAATTCATCTTTGGAGTACAGAGTAATTTAAATAGATTTAGTGCTGCTTTCGACTTTGTAATGACAAGGCCCTTATTTATAGTACGTAATATTGGAGTGGGTGTATATATGTTTCAGGATTACTTTAAAACTTCCTTACAGGTTGCTGGTGATGGGATTTTTAAGTAAACCAAGAGTTCCACAGGGCAGTGTTCTTGGTCTACTTTTGTTTTTAGTGTATACAAGTGGTATGATGGTTAGCCTGGAAAAAGACCGTTCATTACGCCTATGATGCAACACTTTTGGGTGTAGTAAAGTCTCTACTTATAAGATATGAGGCTGCCTTCAGTCTCAGTCGGGACACGGAATGGATTAGTGAATCGTGTAATAAGTGGAGTATGAGGCTGAACTGCAGTAAAATGAAAACTATTGATTAGCAGATCTCTTACAGATTTTCTACCCCATCCTCCCCTTCAGGTAGATAGGACTCTGCTGAATGACTCTGAAGCTTTAACTATTCTAGGGGTAACTTCTGGCTCACTTCTTACTTTTGAGGAGCATCTAATGAAAGTTTCAGCAAATGCAGCATGAAAATTGGCCTTTTTTTTGTAAGTCTTCATATATTTATAACAGCGATAAACCTGTTTTAGGTCATTTGTCCTTCCTTTACTAGAATACTATACTCCGGTGTGGATATCTGCTTCTGTCAAAGATTTATCTCTCAGATAGAGTGGTTTGTGGTGGTAGGTTTCTGTTTCCTAATGTTTGCAGCTGCGACTTGGACCATCGATAGATGGTCTCATGTTTATCAATTTTTTATAATATGTATTTTAACAGAGATATTTCACATTCACAATTGATCCTTTATCCCCTTTTCCTGCTGAGAGCAACCAGATTCGCTGAACAACAGCAAGAATATGCAGTTAATGTGCCTCGAACTTCTCGGTTCTGTCCTTAATTCCTCACACCATTGGACTGTGGAACAGCCTCCCGGAGGATGATGTGCAATTGTAACTTCCGAAGTTCAAGCAGATGTTCAACCACATGGCTTTCCCACAGATGAATCAACTCTCACCTCAGAGAAAGCACCAGGTTGGGAGAGAACACCAAATCTCAAGATGTTTTCGGCGAGTATTTCCAACGACGTTATCGTCACCCTTTTGATATTGATCCAATATACTCGTACATATCAAAACGTCATTCACTTAACTATGTATACTTATTCGATACCCATATGCTCTTTTTCTTTATAATTGTATTCTTCCCTCTGTGAAGAAACACAGAGGCCTGAAGTTAATCCCTTTTTCCTACCTGTCAAAGGTTGGGACTACTTTGTGTTCCGCAAGGGTTCATGACTTGTGTGAATTTTTTCATTAAGAGATCAGTTGTATCCTGACCTGCACTTTCACTTACACCTCACTCTCACACTGGTGACACCAGAGATGACTGACTACGCCAACGACCCCCACAATGTCAGCGGGAACTTCGCAACTGCCCTTCACACTCCACCACCCAGAAGCATGGTTCTCTAGGGCGGAGATGATTTTCCATGCAAAGATCTCTTCATCGACTCAGAAAGCAGATGCTGTCCTCGAATATCTGCCAGACGACGTGATTGAGCAGATATTGGCATGGCTCAAGGAACTAGAAATCGGCCCTGGATTTTACCACGACCACCCCTTCTATATATATAGTGACCTACCCACAGTGCTCACTCGGAACGTCCTTTGCAATGTCCCGATGATGACCATTGAAATAGTCCAAACATGTCGACTTCAACACTAGAAAATTACCGGACTTCAACACCAGTAAAAATGCCAACTAGAATATACCAACGGAGATCGCCATCTAAGATCCAGTTGTAGTCTCCAGATTGTATCGTACATTTTGGCAATTAAAATGTATTCTATATATTCTTATAGTATTGATAAAAACAGAATAAGAAAATACCAGATTTAACTTTCAACTATGAATATAGGCCAATTACTCGATAGTACCGCTGAGTTTGAAAAACGAATAATCAGGAACATTGAGAAAATCCTTTATTAGATAAATTCGATTAATTCTGCCATTGTCTTTAATAATAATAATAATAGGTAAATTTACATAAGACTCAAATGTAGACCCCTTTCTTGATCCCAGAGCTTTTACAAGTGCTGCGTCATCCATTTTAAAAGCATCAGTGGCAGGTTCTTTGTCATGGGTATCTGATGCCTGCTGATCTAACAGAGGCAGCAGATGTGACTTGGTGTCCTGATGCATCTGCCCATTCTGCGTCAGTAATGGTGGGGAATTTTGATTTTCATGATAAAAGAAGAATACGTTGAAGTCGTATTGTCCATTCAGTCATTAGATTACGAGTCTTGAGAATAGATTATGGCCTTCCTTTATGATTTGCAATGACTGTTCACGTTTTGGACTGCAACAGGCTTGAGTCCTCTCATTGAAGTTTGTGAATTGTGCCTTTCCAAGGCTCTTCATAAATCTCAAAGATTCACCGACTTTGCTGTCCATTAGTTTTCCAATCAGCATCTCTTCTAGTCTCTGATGTCAACTGTAGGCCGTTACCCGATGCCTTATTCACATGTGAAGCAGAGATAAAGGAATCTGCTGTGCCAGGAGTAGCTATTTCTGCTTCTGCAAGAATACCAGTCTAACCACTACCTTTCAAGAGATTCCTGGAATTTAGAATGCTGCCATTTCTAAATGCAGCCCTCCAAACATGATAACTGCTTACCATACTGCAAAGGCCATTCCCATTGGATTTGCTTAGCAACTGTAGAAGGTGGTTGATCAGCTGCTATACTCCACCCATTTTAGGAGCGGACTCCCATCCCATTTCCAGTGCTGCCGATTCTCCTTAATTATTAATAAGGCTGTCTCCCTTTTTCACTAAGATGAAAGGAGGAAAAATTGCAAACTTAGAGATCCGGCATACTTGTTGCCACTTCTTCACTTGGGTCAGTTCACTGAGACCTTACGTCATATAATACAAAATGGGTGGAGGTAATCTTCCATAAGTTCACTCTCTCGCGCAGCAGGATTCCTTAAACACCATTTCGATTCAGACCTCCAACAATGTCAAGAAAAAACGTCTATATGCGAGATTGGTTGACTAAAAAAGGCGTAAAACCCCTGATTACCTTAGCAAATGTGGATTATTTCAAATTATAAAATCAACGAAAAATTCATTTGATACAAAATGCATAAATGATGATATAACCACTAAGAATGGACGCCAAATTTTGTGGTTACCACCTTATCATTGCCACTATAACCCAATTGAGTTGATCTGGGCTCATGTGAAAAATTATGTTGCTTCGAAAAATAATTTCAAAATGGAAGGCTTCCAGGTACTTCTGCATGAAGCTTTTGCGTCTGTAAGTACTGGAAATTGGAGCAGAACTGTTAATCATGTAGAACAAATGGTAAATGAATACATTAAAAATTATGTGTATATTAATGAATTTATCGAGTCATTTGTGGCGCAGAATCTGTAAACTGTAGTACACCTATATTGTGAAAAAAAAAAACCAACCTAAGTCTATTCATGTATTATTTTCTTGCCCTTCAAATCCTAAATTGCGTGCAATGAAATGAAATGAATTGTAAAACAATATAATTGGCGACTTGTTTTCTATTGAGCCGAGCTATAAAATTCTTTGTATATATTTCTCTCTTTTAATAAAAAGATGGTGAACTGATCTATTGATGAAGAGAGAACTGTCTGACAAAAAAAAATAATTAATTAAATAAAAAGATAAAAAATCAAAATGCACTCGATAGAAAAATTACTCTATAACCAATCAGAACTGAGGAAATCCATTTATTTCATATCAAAATTCAGATTCTTTCTTTCTGTTTGCATGATAGATATTTTTCATAAAGGTTCATTTTGTTCGTTACAGCTACGGGATTTTCAACTTTCCTATCATGTGAGCTCCTCGTTACACGAGCGTTTTACGTGATCACTTACCAATTCGGTAGAACAGAGGTCGATTCCCTGCTCTGCCAACGTTGTGGAGTCAGAGGATTTTGGTTCGGATCCCACAATAAGCTGTAGGTCCCGGTGCTAAGTAACCAATTGGTTCCTAGCCACGTTAAAAAAATCTAATCCTTCGGGCCAGCCCTAGGAGAGCTGTTAATCAGCTCAATGGTCAGGTTAAACTAAGATATACTTAACTTTTTATCACCATGTGGTTGAAAACGAAAATAACGAAGGAAACAATTTGAAGGGAGAGTGCCAAATTAAAGGTTTACATACTTTGACCATTCAAATCAGAGTTATTGAGGGAATGACATTTATTAGCCAGTCCCTTTCTCTTTATCTTGGCCTGTCCATAGATTGGAGAGGTCAAACCAGGTATGGGTTAAAATGGTCAGAAGGACCTGGCAACGCCGCTAATGGGCTCTGAGTCCGCTGCTAATCTGGTCTGACTTTAGTGCTATGTGGTTGCTCTTGCAGTATCCATGGCATGTTTGACCATTGCAACTGGATGAACTGACTCTTGAGAAAGAGGAAACATTGATGTAAAGTTTATAAGAAGGATAATTTGCTGCTTAAGGTATAGACACAACATTTTCACTCTTGTTGATTGAACTCGCCACCGATTTTATAGTTTTGCATAGCAATTCGTAACCATAAATGTCCTTTTCCTTATATCTGAAGCCTTGATAAATAGGAAAGGTTGGAGTCAGGCAGCGTCTCCGCCCGTCATAAAACAGATGACAAAACAAATAATGGAATGTAAGAAGAATAACCGTACAGTCACATGGAACCTTTTTTGTTAGAGGAAAATATCTCGAGAAAGTATACAAATTTTTTTATGAATCTCATTATGCACATCGCTGTTCAAACTAGTTCGCCCGTTATAATCTCATTAACAGTTAAGTAACCAAGTTAACTAATATCATTAAACATGATGACTAGATTTCTACTTCATTTGTTCTGGCAAATGAATACTTCACTTTGCAGGGATATGACATTAATAATTGGCACTTGGATGTAATCATTGCAGCCACAGACTTATTTAGCACTTTTTTGTGACAGGTTATAATAACAAACTTCGTTGGTGGAATTAATGATAATGAAGGATAATTGAGGAAATAACGAGTTGGGCAAATTAGGGGGGTGGAGGACCCTGTCCTCCAAAAGCTGAAGTTTCACCATCGGAACTCGATTATCATAGCTCTGAATTACTCTGTTTTCAAAGATTTGGAAAAATACTGGATAACTCCTACAGTACATATCAGCAAAACTTCCTCAGAATTTAGGAAAGATTAAAGCTTTAGAAATAATATGTTTGCTTTTAATTTTATCTCTGACCTATCAAAATAAGTCAGGGTAAATCATCTATTTTTCTAATACAGCCACAAAACCGCCAGAATTGTTGAGGGTTGACCTTGAAAATGAGACAAGGTCAAATGTGTTTAAGAGAACTATCTCTTTCCCACAAAGGCCCCACCTATCTAGCTACCTTCAAAAAAGGTCGAGGTCTAAACCATTGTCCGTCCTTCAGCAATTCCAATTTTCTGTGATTCAAGTAAAATCAAAACGATAGTTAAAGATGTGGGATTTCAAATAGACCTGACGTCATTTTCTTTCTACCGAAGATTTCGTTTTCAAAAGCCAGACTCTCTGATTCGAGACATCTAACCCTTTATTCCACATTTCTTTGACGATTTTCACTTGATGTTTATTTGAACCAAGGAAATTAAACACGATAGGTGCGATTCTTCGCTTTCCTTCAGTCAAGAAGATTATGCGTCTTTTGGAAATTTTTCCTTACCCACTTCAGTTACAGGGAAGGAAGTTGGGGAGAGTTATTGATTGTCAGTATATTTGCAGTGTCCTTTTCAGACCTTAGAAACACCCACTTTGTAACATTTTACCTGCCTTCAGGGCCACCTTTTGATCCTCATGCTTCATCTTTTATTTTCTGGATATCTTTGTCTTGTCATCCACCTACTCTGTCTCCCTCTACTGACTGTCTTAGACGATGAATGGCAGAAAGTGGCCTTGGATATCACCAGCCCCCACCGAGGAAAGACTTTGAGTGGCCAGAAGTGGCCTTGGATATCACCAGCCCCCACCGAGGAAAGACTTTGAGTGGCCAGAAGTGGCCTTGGATATCATTAGCCCTCACCGAGGAAAGACGCCTAATGGCCGGAAGTGGCTTTAGGTGCGTAGGTAGTGGTAGAATCAATATTGAGGAATGAACAGTATTTCATTTAGAAAATAGAAAAGGTCAAGACTTTTACAATAAGGCTGTTTCCCAGAATGTGCCATAATTTGTCTTGATGGAAAGTCCTTTAAGAATATGGACCTGTAGGGCATTTCTAATCATTACAAGGTTTGCTCTGTGCCCGGCATGGAAAAAGAACAGATGCCACAAGAAATTTTAAAAAAACTCTGTCAAATCGTTGTCTACCGACTGTAGTCTAATCTGAATGAGAAATCCAGTAGTGAATGTTTACCTTCTGAATGCTCTTGAAATAGAGCCTTTGAGAGACAGAGAAACACAAGGAAAGAGAGTCAATTGGTCAGAAGAGAGAGTGCAAGTACGAAACCACTTCATTGCAAACTGGGAGTCGAAAATTGTTAGTTTTGTTAGGGTTGTGTGATACCTGTCGTGAAACAGCGCAGTCTTTATTCAAACCTGAACATTTATTCAAAGATCCGAATAGGATAATAACACAAATACAGTTTTTTTTTTATCATAAATGAAATATAAAACTAAAAAGACAGAAACTCCACAGCAATACAAAGCAAAACATGAGCCATATCAGAAAAATAAAGGCGGCAGAACAGAAAAGAAAAGCTGATTCGGGACGAAGGCTCATTCACCAAAATGTGGATCCACTTCCGGTGGTTGGAATGTCGGGGCGAGATCACAGGAGCGAGAAATGAATCAGGAAAGAAAACGAATTCTTTGATAGCGAGCTTTCCTTTATTTTATTTTGCGTGCTTTCCTACTAAGCCGTAAAGAGTAAACATAAAATTTCATTCATCTTGAATATCACAGCGATGTTTCTGTATTCGTTCATGTAAATCAAGAATCAATATCATAAGTAGTTTTGTCTTAGAAATAATTTACGAATCGTTAAGCCTTTTTATGGAATACTCAAAATGAAGAATGTGTTGACGTTTGAATAATATAATTATTTGATAGTAAACTTTGCACGTTATTTTGCGTGGGAAACGTAAGCCAAATATTGATGTGCATTTTCTTTTTTCAGTACAAATAGGCAATGATATACTTTAGATGAAAAAGGAAAAAAACTTTAGACAAAATTTTCGTCTGATATTGTCCTCTCATATTATGTTTTAGGAGATTTCAAATTGAGTACAATACCCAGAACGTGTTTCCGTTATAATAATTATGATGATTTTAAAATTTGATATAAGTTGTTAAGTAGGATAAATGATATATGACAGTCCATCCGACTACATTATTATCCATTTTATCAATTTATGTAATAAGTTGATGTGGCCATACTCGACTCTTGTCAGTAAGGAGGCCTCTTGGTGTACCCTGCTCAGTAGTACAATTATCTACAAAGCTAAAAGAAGAGATCCATGACACCGTGAAAACAGTACTATATTTTATAACAAATAATAGTGTTCTCATATTTATACGTGTCAGATGTGGCTCTAAGATTAAGGTCTAAAATCTTGCAAGGCAGAAGACGATGGCTATAAGGATGAGGCTCTATAGCTGTTCCTTAAAAAGAAAAGCTGCTGTAACAAATTAAGTACTGTTTTCAACATCACAAGGTAATCATCACAGAGTATATTTACATTATGCATAATTACTGAAAATATTATTAAATCTTACCTTTCTTAGAGATTGAAAAGGATTAATGCAGTAATTGAAACTACTGCTCATACGGTCACAATTCCCAAGAGTCAAGAATTTACCAGAAATATAGCTCTTCCGAGAGTTAAAATAAAATCGAGCTGAATATACCAAGCATCGCAAGTTCACATGGCACCTTCATTAACACACTCTTCGTTATGTTCCTTAGACAGACCAGTTGGATCTAACGTGACCGAATCTTGAGACATTAAGAATCTGCAGCAGCTCTCAAATAAAAGATTCACGAATGAGAGAGAGAGAGAGAGAGAGAAGCTGAGCTCACAAATTACTTCAAAAAGCCTCAATTGTTGGGTAAGACTTTGAAGGAATTAATGTCACATGGCACAGGCCTTGGACAGAAGGCTTTAAACCTGGACCTGTGGTGAAACTCTTTGGATGCTAGTTGATGTACTGTCACGTATAAATATGAGAACACCATTGATTTTACAAAATATTGTACTGTTTTCATGGTACTTCTGCCAAAGACAAATGGTTCTTTTCGCAATATAGGCTATATATAATTTTCAAGTTAGCCAAAGACAAGAATGGAGCTAAAAGATCGTGATTTTTTAACCCTGGAAAATAAAAGTTTGAAACAAATATATTATGGAGAAAAGAAATTCTTTTTGTTGTGGATGTGAATTACCTGAAAATAAATGACTCTTCTCTTGCTATAAATCCATGTGTGACTTTACTGCTCTTTAAGCTACAATATTCATGAAAGGATTAGGGGGAGATTTGATAATTACTAATAATTTTCAGAATAATATTGTCTATATTTTTGCTTTGCGGATATATGTTGGATCAGAATATCTATGATATGACTAGGAATATAACCATGGGGATATGAGTTTAGAATTGTTTTATCATATTAATGGTTTGTAAAATTAAGAGAGAGTGAAAAGAAAAAAGTAAAAACTGCTGAGTAAACCAGCAACGGGGAGAGAGACTGTGGGGAACTTGTGCAATATGTTTTTTATAATTTAGTAAGTCCGGGAAAAGCAAACTTGAAAATTCCTAAATGACGACTTCTTGCAGGACGGAAACGTAAAAGAATTGTGAGAAAAAGAGAGAAAAAGTAGAGAGGCGCTGACAATAATATAATTCCTCTACCTGCCCGAAAGTTTATGTTCGAAAAAATCCGCGTCAGCGGAATACACGTTGTTGCAGTTGTCACTTAAACGAAGTCTGTTCATTAAGTCTGCAGACCCGGATGCATAAACCCAAAATGTATTTCTTCAGGGTTTTTTTTTACGTGCGCGCGAGCGCGCTCCAGTAGGCACAGACATTTATCCATGCAAGATAACGGAGACGTGCTGGACGTGGTAAAGAGCTAATGTAAGATTCATTGAGCTGAGTTAATTATAAGACTCTCTCTCTCTCTCTCTCTCTCTCCTCTCTCTCTCTCTCTCTTAAGAGAGAATTCGCTTGCAGTAATTCACGCCAACTTTAAATTCCTGAAGCCTTGCATAATTTCTCTAACTTTACTTTTGACTGTTTAATGGAACAGCCAACTGAAAATTTAGGCAAAAGAAAACTTGATCACTGAGAAAAATTAACAATATTTTCTTTTACTTTTCTGAATCAAATTAAGAACATATTGCATGGTTTTGGTTTGCACAACGTCTTTATGATATTCATATATATATATATATATATATATATATATATATATATATATATATATATATATGTGTGTGTGTGTGTGTGTGTGTGTGTATGTATGTATATTACCTCCCTTACAGAGAGGCGATTGTTAAATGGCGGATCAGCTAATGTATATATATATATATATATATATATATATATATATATATATATATATATGTGTGTGTGTGTGTGTATGTGTGTGTGTGTTTGTGTGTGTGTATGCACGTATATGTGTGTATGTGTGTCAGTGTCTGTGTGTGAGTATTGCATGCACGTTCAGACTTCATAGATTTTAATGCCCCCTCTCTCTCTCTCTCTCTCTCTCTCTCTCTCATCTCTCTCTTCTCTCTCTCTCTTCTCTCTCTCTCTCTCGTGTCTAATGAGGTGTACGTTGAAAAGTAAACAATACTAAAGTGTTCTTATCTGTGACTACAATCTTAATCCTCTTACCACCTTAATCATAAATTCTGCATTTTTCCAGTGACTATTTCAGTCATTTTCTTGTGAAGCTAGTATTAGTTCTCACTCTACAAAAAATACAATAACTTGCCTGATGCTTTCAGAATTTATATTTTATTATTTCCAAGTATTGAAACAGGCACCGCAGTTGGGTAGGTTGTATCTGAATTCGGTAGCAATATATGCTATGGCTTGAGTCAGTATTTCGCGAACTCTTATAATCATTTTTGTCGTAGCCTCCAGAATTCGTGTTCTTAGTACCTTTGAAATGCTGTGTTTAGACTATCATTTCATTTAATTTCTTTCAATCTCTGGCGATATAACTAAAAAGAAAAAACGAAAAATCATACATTTGAAGCAAATGTTGGTATAATATTGAAACCGATGTTTACCATTTTGTCACCGTTTACTCTCATTTGCATAACACCTGCCCAATATCTCTAATTTGAAACATCTACGGAACTAATGAAAGCTTTCAGGAAACCAATCAAACGATAAAGCTTTTCAAAACGGTTGTTTTAAATACAAGAAATTGTTTAGAAGTTGACTGAAGGCATTCATGAAAGCTTTTGAGAAGAGGAAAATTAAGTTCGTAATAAATTTGATAACATTAAAGCACAGTCCGTAAGGTCAATATGTCGCCAGCCCGTAAAAAAAAAAAAAAAAAAGGAGGAGGACATTAATTACTTTTTGATACTCTTTATATCCAGGCAGGTTTTCAGCAATATTCTGGTGGTCCAACTGAGAACAATTAAGTCTCCATTTACTCATCAGAACTTCTTATGCTACACGAATCTCCAACAAAGGTTTATGTGCAACTGAATCATTCATTTTCCCTTTTCATTCTCGTGATTGGATGCGGATTAAAATCACTTTCAGACATCAGGGCAGAATTGTAATCACTAATCACTTCATGGCATTTCCCACCCAAGGAGATTTGACCCAGACAGTTTCCAATTTTGGTAATGGGGACTTATTATTTAATCCTTCAATTAACAGCATGAAAGGATTATTCGCTGTAAATCATCCGCTATATATTTCAGAATCCCAGCGAGCAATTTGAGAAATGATTTCACTCGGCTTTTGCACAGCGAGCAAAACAGAAACAAACGTGTATACTGCACAGAATTTATATTTTGGTGGGTCCTGGAAAAACGATTCTTGGAATTCCTTCTTGGTGCGTTCGTGTTAACTGGTAGATGGCAGAGAGAGAGAGAGAGAGACAGAGAGAGTAATGATGAACACAGGACGTCCTTGTAATGGAAAATAAGATCTCTTTCTCGTCTCTCTTTTACGGTTGGAAAATTTGCAATAGATTTGAAGTGATACCGCAGACCTTTACGCGAAATAGAAGATTATCTCTCTCTCTCTCTCTCTCTCTCTCTCTCTCTCTCTCTCTCTCTCTCTCTCTCTCTCTCTCCCGATGTATGCGTCGAAGAAAGCTTTGCAATTCATATTGACTTCCAATAGATTAATTAATATACAGTTGTTGACTATCAGTATGTAAAGATAGAACTATTCACTGCAATTGATATCCAAAGACACAGAATGTTCATGATAATGCAGTTGATGTAATGGATATCTTGAAGTGCAGTTGTACTCTAACTATTTCAACTATTTCATGGTAATAGTTGGGTCCTAAAGATATTGACCATATAAGCAAAATACGAAAATAAAAATAAATGGGGATAAAAGTGCCTTTTCCAAAACCCCAAAGCATTTGGTTTTTGCTCTATGCTAAACCCCATATAATATGAATATGAAATGAGAATTAGTGCACTATTTGTCTTCCATCTTGCTGTCCGTCCACTCCTACTCCCTCTTTCCACTGTGTTTAACACTGAATGACTGAAGTGCCCCAGCACTTGGCTGTATAGGTAAATTACCATTAAAATAAATAAAATTAATCCAGTCACCAAGTGTCCAAGATTGGTGAAAATGCCTGTATCATCATGATTTATGAGCAAAAACAATTATCCTTGGAAGCTAGAATAATTCTCTTATCTTCATACACTTCCAGGTCTTTCTAGATTCTCGACTTCCTTCTAGAATCCATAAAGAGACTTAATGAACACCATGTACACTCAAACACACACACATTATAAAGCCACAGGAAACAATAATAATTAAAATTAGGTCACAATGGACTTCATCGCCAGCAGATTGGAATGTGCAACAGCACAATCGCAAGTGTTATGGAAAAGCTTAAAAAAATTGGCGCATGCTTTGGGTGGTGGAACGAAACAGAGCATACGCAAGCATAACATTAGCAATCATCATCGGTGAGAGCACGGGCGGGCAAGTTGACCTGGTTGGTCGGAAGTTGTATGATCGTTACTTCAGAAAAATGCAGTCATGTGTTTGTCAGTTTGTGCATCAAACAGGGCGCGTTCCTGGAAAGTTCCAGAACATTGCGTGAGTACATATGTACGTCCAGCAGGGCACGTGAACGTGTATTATATTCCCTAGTGCCGGGGAGATGAGGCATTAGATGGCAGATTTTTGTAGTAACTTACCAGTGAAAAAGCCTGTAGGTGGCGCTAGAAGATCCATCAAGAAGGTAAAGTGGAGAAAGAAAGGACGTTGAAATGACCTGTGAACTTTTACAGATATTCAAATGGGAGCTGAAGTGTGGGTCCGCACTTGATATTTTTGTAGAACATTTATTTATTCTTTTTATTCTATTTCTGATAATTGTGGTTTCTTTTTCAAATGGATTCGGTTTGTCACAACAAAAATAAATTCATTAATTGATAGTGATCGGTTTTGACAGCGAGGAAAGCGTGTAATATGTTTTTTTTTTTTACTCAAGATGACTACTAGAGGAGTAATTGTGTTTTCGTGGTTTTGGGGTTTTTAATTCATTTTCCTTGATTTTCATGTTAGTTCTATTGGGTAAATAAAGACTCCATTTTTGTATCGCTGAGTTTAGTTTACCCCTAGATTTGATAACTTGATCTTGCTGCAGAATCGCCAGACCGGGGAGATGCCAAGGTAGGTTGAGTTAACAATTAAGGATTTCTTTCTTTTTAAACAGAAAAGGAGTAAAATGTCTCTGAAAATCAAAATCTCAATAATGTCAAAAAGGATTGAAGGTAAACTTGATATGGCCACTTATCATATAATTTACTAAAGAGATTAGAAGAATAAATAATACAGAGGCTAGCAATAGATCCTCATGAAACTTGTTATGAACCACTTTTGGGTTCATCAGGTTCTTTAATAAAAAAAAAACTGGAACTAGATAGACCAGGGAGTCCAAAGGCAAAACAATGAGGAGAGAGCAAAATAAGCCAACAGAAAACCTAAAAAGTAGTTTATTAAACCTATTTCCTGTACAAAGCAATTTACATATTTACAGGCGAGTTGAGGGTTCAGCCAAAACATAGTCAACAAGAACAAGGTTCCATTACAAAAGTAACATAGCGCAACAACAGCATTACAATAACATAGCACAAAAGCATTAAACATAAATCATAATAATTAAGCATGTCAAAACAAATTACCAGGGCGATACACTTGCCCAACATCACAAACTAATGTGAAAACACCCAGAGCCATACACTTGCTCAGAACAAAAAACATGTCAACCACATTGTGAAAACACCCAGAGCCATACACTTGCCCAAGATACAAAACATGTCAAACATATTGTGAATACACCCAGAGCCATACACTTGCTCAGAAAACAATAATGAAACAGCTCGTATACAAATTAACTGGGGTCATATACTTGCCCAACAAATAATGATATGAAAAACACCCAAATCCAGCAGTATAAACAATAATAAAAAAATGTCTCTTGTAACAAAGGTAAAGATAAGCCATAGCCTTCACACTCAATCTCAGCTGACGAACTCAAGACTGCATCACAGCCACAGATGCGCCAACCAGACGAACGTCACAACAGTCTTCTTACTGCTGTCACACAGGGAACTCCACTGATGACCATGTTTCAGCCACATCCATCCTGTATCAGAGGATTTGAAATAGTAGCAGACACTGCTACACTGAGCAAATGCTTCAAACTGCTGAAGAACCAACTGGTGTTCTCATCCTCGACCAGCAGTGGCTGTCGAGATCTGGACTGGCTGCTGTGCTGAACCCAACTGCTTCAGAAAAGAAATAGACAGCAAATGTCGCTTTGATTCAACAAAACAAAACACAGGAGGGAAGATGAAACAATCAAACAAGCCACACTGGGCTGTTACAATTTCAAATATTGAAACTACAGTAAAACCTTACAGAACTGTATTACTTTATGGTAATTATGTATAATCTCAGAGCAGGAGTGCTATTGTTTGCAAGCAAATACTAAGACTAAAATGTTCACTAATGATGTGCAAATAGATATAATAGGATTTTTAGATGATACAGAGGTGGAGCCCTGTAAGCAAGGAGTGTTCTCACTGGAATTCTGGGAATCTTGTCCCATAATGACACTGGCAGTATGATGGGTTGGCCCTGTTGATCTAGAGGTGACTTCACACAACAGGAACGTCTACACGGATCTGCAAAGCAGGGAACATTGTAACACATGAGATGTCAAGGAGGGAAAGTGTTGTGTAGAAAATTGCTAATAGTACTTGAAGCCTAAATACCACAAGTTCTTAATATTGAATGAAATATAAAAATCACTAAATCACAGTACACAAGGCAACTCTTATTTTGAATGTATGTATAAGATAAGGCTTGTCCGCAATCAATTTCACTAGAATCTCTGAAGGAGACAGGATAACAGGAAAACAAAACAGGAGAAGAGTAGGAACATACAAGTACAAAGGAAAATGGTGGTGAGGACGACAATCAACTTCCAATCACATTACCAGGGATGAAAGAAGAAAAGCACTTCCAGGTTTTGCCGGCTGTAGTGCTCAGTTAGGCCAGTAGTTCGTAACAAGGACCACCTTCAGAGTGACAGCAATCGGGTAAAAAGTCGAAGTGGAACTTTCAAGTAGAGTCCCGTTCCAGTAGCTTAGGCTTCAAAGAGTAGGAGTAACTCACACTGAGTTTGAGAGGTTCAGGCAGCGTATGCTGTGGAGTGTCACTTCAACAGCTAGGGCAGAGCAAGGCTAGGGCAGAGTGTTGGGTGCCTAGTGCTTGGGGTCAACAGTGCTTCCTAACAGGTAACTTCTCACCACTAAGGCTAACTGCTAGCTGCTTACTGTATTTGTAGGAACCATCGAAGCTAGCGTTTATACCCCATTTTGGCATTGATAGTGGTCATGTTTCGACAGCTTCTTCCAAAATAGGTCGACCATTGTTCTCCTCTTCTGATTGGCTGCTAATCCGGTAAGGTACCTGGAAAAGTCATCAAGAGCCAGCCAGAAAAGGGTTGGAGTTGAGAATACAAAGAGGTGCAAATTAGATCTGAGAGTCAGTCTCAAAGGCAGAGATTCATGTGTGAAACAGGGGCGATAAACAAGGATGTAGGTGCGAGATCAGGTCAAGAGGCCACATGTGTGCATGTGTGAAAATAACAAGAGTGAGGGCATGAACCCTCTTAGCTACTCTCATGAAATTGACCAGGAAATTTGAACAAAAGAAAACGGGTGGCAAAGTCCCCAAATGGTTTCTCACTTCCTGGGTATGGACCATTTTTGGCTTCAATGCAGATGGCCTAATGAGGTCTAGCCCAGTGATAGTTATGACTTGGAAAAAATGATTCAGGGATGAAACTTGGCAGGTAGCTAAATCCTGCATACTTTCACACCCAGGATATCGTAAAGATGAGAGGAGGAGAGGGGTGGAATTTAGGAATTCAAAGCATCTTGTTTGTCTCTTTTTTTTCTTTTACTCGACTTTCAACGATTGTTGCATATTGGGACGACTCTTTGTACATTCTTAAATAAAATTATAAATGAATTAAGAAGGAAAAGTTATAAGACAAGAGTCAGAAGGAATATTGCAACAATATTATGGGCTTTTTTGCAGAATAATTCTTCTATTACCCAGTCAGTCAAAAAGGTGGTGACTTTTGGTTTAGTCCCTGGATACAACTCATTTGTATATAAGTATGTTTATGTGCACGGTCCTGTTTTTTCAACGAGTACTGACGAATTTCTTTTGACTCCGTGCTCTCTAAACCGCCGCAGCCGAATAGTTAAAGGGCACCAGATTCACTGCTGAGGTCAACAAAGTCGATCCTTTGCCAATCGTACACTGGCCCAATTGTTTTGAGGACAGTGCCATGGCTCCTAAATTATTCTTCATAATATGTATGCGGTACATTTCAGTATCCATTTGCAGTTAACCATTCACATTTTCCCGTGATTTCAGTCAGTTACTTAACATGTGAAGAAAATGTTTGCATCTGTGAATTTCCATTTCTTGTCCCATTTAGAATCTGCAACCGCAACCATGAAGGAAGGACGAATGCAAGTGGAGCGATATCGGATTGGAATGAATAAAAGGAAAGTTAGCTTTCGTTTCCTTCACCTTATCGACGCCAGACGATGAATGAAGCAAAGATTTCCCTCGGAATGTTTCTTTTCATGACTAGCGCAAAAAAAAAAAAAAAAAAAAATTAAAGCTGCAATCGTCACAAAAGACTCTTTCCACAATGATCGTCTTATATGGTTTAATTCGGCTACAGCTTATAATAATGAAAATAATTTCGGGATTGAAGTCGTTTTGCAGGTGACCACCTGAACCTTAACATTTGCTTATTTTAAACCGTTTTCAGACTTCCGAAATATCACAAGAGAACGGTGTTGTTATTTGTCAATAAGAAGTGAGGTTCATTGTTTAAAATATGTATCACATGTGTATATATATATATATATATATATATATATATATATATATATATATATATATATATATATATATAAATATGTAAACCGAATGGAAGTTTTTTATTTGATAATAATTTTGTCCTCTCGTGGGTTCGAACCACCACCCAGTGGACAGAGACGAAATCAGGACGTCAGTGACGTTTTCCATTCGGCTAACAATCGATAACGTCACTGACCGTCCCTGATTTTGTCATTGTCCGCAATTATTATCAACTAAAAGATGCCGAGGTAGGGCGGATTAGATATTAAAGGACATTTGTAAACACTGGGTTATATGGAGCAATTTCATGGGCAACAATTCATTACATTGGATTCGTCTTCATGTGAATTACTCTCCCTAAATATCTAGGAACCATCTCCAGTGAAATGTGCAGCATCGTGTCCTTTCATGACCCTTTCATTTCTGTACTTGACTCCATCAGTTACTTCACTTTTCTCAGAGTTTATGGATCCTCTTTACCAAATGTCTGATGTGAATATCCATTTGATCAATACACCAACTGTTAAGTTGATGTACCTGACATTGAGATGAAAAGATAAGATTGATTCTTCGGTTAGTTTGGAACTGCTCCAAGATGGTTTGGGTCACATCTGGCTTTGCATATCACGCCGTGGCAGAGAGCTCTCTCTCCCGTTCAGAGGTCAGCGTGGCATGTGCCTGCCTATTCGCTGTAGGCCTCAAGCAGGCATCCTGATATGTGATATAATAAGTAAAATATATCTTTTCCATTTATTGTGAGTATAGAGTATTTTTTCTTTAAATCTGCTTCATGCATTTTCGAATAAAATCGAAATGGAGTTTTAATATTTGTCATAATAATATTGATTGATTGATTTGTTAGTTCTTACTGGCGTCCCAATGACGAGGTTATTGACGTCGTGTCATAATAATAATAATAGTATAGTATAGAAGTATAGTATAGTATATTTGTTTGTCCTTATTTGTTACAAATTCATAAAATAAGCAGAAAATTCGCCGAAGCAATTTAATGCTTATATGGCGATAACATAAAGCAAGTTTACTGGTTTTACAGACTTTACAAGCTAAAACACAGACATAAAAATACATGGGTCGAGCCCATTTTGACAAAGGATTGTAATATTAAGTAATAAATTAAAATACAAATGAAGACAAGTCCAGCTTGCAACACAAAAAAAAGCATTTATACAAATGCAATGAAATAAGACACAGGCCCAGCTTGTGTTCCAAGGAATAAAAAATACTTGGTTAATTACAAGGAGTCTTTAAAAAGCACAGTTCAACACTACTGAAAATACCTACTGTTGTGCAAAGAACAGTTTTGGTAATTTCTGAGAGAAATATAAAAGGAGTCCTTCTAAAAGTTTTCTGTCAAGTTTATTGTTAAGCCCAATCAGCTGACAGTGGAGGAATCTCCTTTCAACCTCCGTACGTATGATAGGTGTATGATAACTACGGTCCCCAGTAGCATATTCATGGGAACTCAAGTTGGGGCGTAACAAAAGATCAGCGCCTCAGTGGCGTGGTAGGTTTGGGTGTTTGCTTCTCACCTCGGTGGTCGCGGTTTCGATTCTCGGACATTCCATTGAGGAGGTGAGAGATGTGTATTTCTGGTGATAGAAGTTCACTCTGACGTGGTTCGGAAGTCACGTAAAGCCGTTGGTCCCGTTGCTGAATAACCACTGGTTCCATGCAACGTAAAAACACCATACAAACAAAATAAAAAGCAACAAAAGATCATAAAAGCAAGGCAGCTCACCCATAAGCAGTCTCCTCAAGAACGTTGAATAAGCTTATTTTATACAAGCTACTTATGTTTAGTATCTGCAACGTATATATATAGTTCCAATGTGCCCATCACAATAATAATAATAATGATAATGGTAATATAATGATAATAGGTATTCAACAAATGTATAATTAAAACTCAACCATGCAAAAAAGAGGTATTTATTGCGAATGAAGAAATGCGCGCGGAGTAGAGTTTAAAATTTGCATGAAGTCTGAACACATCGTCAAAATCAGACTTCCTAATCTCCAAGGAGTCCATTGAATCAAGTTCCTTGAAAACTTTACGTTTCTTCAGATAGATTGCAAAGTTTGCTCTGGAGGTTTAATGGAATCCATCCATGGCAGTAGGACTGCATCCAGAAATATGAGGGATTTCGTTTTTCTTCTTTTTCTTCTTCCGCAGATGTAGTATCATCCATGAAAAAAATATTTCTGTAGGAGTCTTGTCTGGTAATATATATATATATATATATATATATAATATATATATATATATATATATATATATATATATATATATATATATATACCCGATTTTGTTCTGATATCTGTTTTTACCTGCTTTTATTACCTGTTTCCTTTAAAAACGCTATTCTGGAAAAGCATAATGTTGAGTTCTAACGAAATGATCATCCTCACCTATTTAAGAGATACTTCTCTTGATATATTATAGCAAAAACTCATTCTAAAACTTATCACGGTGATCATTGTGGATATAAAAAATCATTTCACTTTGTCTTTCTATCTAATTTTTTACGGTTATCCTTGCTATTGCGTTTTTGCAATAAATAGCTTTTAAGGGAAAAGTTGCTGACATATCTAATAATGAGATTTTGCAGATTTTCGTTTTCAATTTCAAATCAAAGCAGTCCTCTGTAGGTATTAATTTGGTTATTGGTTCAGAGAGAATCTTGTTTGCCTTCGCTCCTCTCCAGGCACGCTGTGTGGTGACCTTGAAATCAATAGCCAACCACACCTTTCCAACCAGAATATAGAAATGTCAGACTTTTTCTACTTCTGCTATCATTCAAGGTAGGACACCTTCCTTGTTCTTGCATACTCTCTCTCTCTCTCTCTCTCTCTCTCTCTCTCTCCAAAGATATTTGATTGGTAGTGGTAGTTAGCGATAATACCTTTAAATTGCTGTCCCAGAAGTTGCCCGAAGCTCGGGATTCCAGTGCCATGTAAACCAAGGCAAAGTACTACCTTAGTAGAGGGTTGTCAACCCCTTGGGTTAAGGAAACCCCCATAATTGGGGTACGAGCCTGAGGCTGAGACCAATGGCATCCATAATTCTGGATATGCAACAAAAATATAAATAAAAAAAATAAATCCAAAACGTAAATAGAAGAATCTTGTTGTGTTTGTAAAACCCTGTTTCATCAGACTTTGAGTCTGAAAGCATGTTTACTATTTGTGTTGGCCTCGGCGTAAAAGAATGTCTTAAGTTTAAAAATGACATAATCATGAAGAAACTAAATCTTTGTACTCTAAGGTAATTTGGAAGCTATTACGGCGTGAGTGCTGAGAGAAAACACAGGAAGATGAAAGGGCAGTGATGGACAGTAAGGTAATAGTCATATATTTGCCTAATGGCATTTATTGCATTAATAAAGCTAATATTAATATTACTATTTTTATTTTTTTCATTTCCGGGACGTTCTGCACCGCACTACTGGGGAGGGTTAATATTGCTATTATTTTACATTTTGATTCGTATAAAACTCTTGGAAGGTGTTAGTTTAATTTATGGTTTTTACTTGATATTGTTTATTCTTAATCTTGTCTTCCGCCTGATGTGTCTGACGCTTTATTCCTTTAAGGTGGCAGTTTACGGATTTGATGTGAATGTTTCGTTTTATTGTGATTTTCTTAATGAAAAGTTTGATCGAATTTTACATTCTTCTTTACTTTTACTGGAAATCTTCACGTTTTTATTATTAATATTCATTGAAGAATATTTATGAAGTGCAAAAGTAGTTTTCTTTCAATATTGAGTCGTTCCACTCTTCATTTATCATTCACCAGTCATACAACACTATTTCCTTAGAGGCAATAATCCTGCAGCGGCAGAAATAGTTTCCTGGAGGCGTGTTTGGTCATTCTATGGGTTTCCATGGGTCCTTTAGCCCATTTCAATTGTCATCATTTTTTTTTTTTATTTTAATCACGTTATGTCTGGCTCGAAGAAGAGAAAAAAAGTCTAAAATTTAGCACCTGGTAATTTCTATTTATATTTTCATCTTATTAGGCAAAATTGGAATGCAATCATCAGCACCTAAGGATCATCTTTAACAAAAGCACAAATAACTCTGGCCTTTGTAGGAAAAGGAATTCAGGTATTTTAAGCAAAGCCCTTTGTTTGTGCGTCTCTCTATCTCTCTCTCTCTCTCCTTCTTCTCTCTCTTCTCCCGTCATCTCTCCAGCTTCTCTCCTCTCGTCCTCCTCTCGCTCTCTCTCTTTGAGGCAAGCAACCCATGCTGCCGAAGATACCTCATTGCAGGAAGCCCCTTCACTTATGTTCATGTTGCAAAACTCTGCGTTCTGCTCAAAATTAGAAATAGGCCTCTTGTTGACAGTTGTAACAATTCTGTTTTTTAAAAAATTTATAATGAGAAAGGAATGTATACGTAAAATCATGAATTTAATTTCTGATCATTAAATAAAAAAGGACTGCTTTATTAATCCCGTATTGAATGCACTTCGTTACAAGAATATTCGGGATGAGAAGAACTTCCCCGTTGGCATTCAGGAAGTTCATTTCCTTTCTGTGGACATCAGCGTTAGTTTCTATACTGGAATCAGAATTCATTATTTAAGAAACGGATTAGTTGAAATTATTTCTTAAAGCAACAAAAACAGCAAACCAACCAAGAAATGGCGTCTTCTTTATTAAGAGGTGAATTTAGACAAAATAATAAGCAATGCATGACTAAACATTAGTTGTTTAACAAACATTTCGTTTCCAGGAAGCCGCGAACTCAAATGACTGGAAGTGACACCGAGATCAAACGAACGGTTTCCAGACTTTTTTTATTTTTATTTTTTATTTATTTATTTTTTTTTTTCGTCTCGACTTTCCATTCGAGACAAAGACAAGGTCAGGTGATCGGATTACGAACGTCATTATCTACTTGAAGCGTAAATCACTGTGCAGAAACTAGAACTGAAAGCCGTTAGTTTTAAAGCTGGATTAAACTGTCAATCTATATTGGATGGACTATCATCAGTTTCGTAGATGATGATAGTTCCAGATTCAAAATCATTCTTATTACCTTTTAAATATGTTATATAATTGTTTTGGTTTTTAATAATAATAATTTATAGGCAGAGATAAACACTGAAATCATTGTTGGGAAAAACTCTGTATCACGAGAGTATTTATAATAGTTCGTGCATAATTTAAAAACGCTACAAAGCCTTCGAACCCTTCCCTGGGTTCATCTTCAGTCCAAATGAATGATTAAACAAAAAATACTGAGGGGAACTGCCCTCTTTCTTCATCATCTGAGATGAACTCAGGGAATGGTTCGAAGGCTTTGTAAATTGTTTTTAAATTATTACACGAACCTTATTATTTTTATAATATAGTGGACCCCTTAGAAAATTGAAATCACTCTTTGCATTTTATCATTATCATTCTTTTCCGTTGTTATAAGGACTCGATCCTTGTGACAGAAAATCGATTAAATCCAATAGGAGTATCACCAGTTTTCAGCTGATTCTATTATGCATGAATTTAGCATCGCTTTTTAGCGATGCCTAAATTCATGCATAATAAAGTCAGCTGAAAAATAATGATACTCCTATTGGATTTAATCGATTTTCTGTCACAAGGATCGAGTCCTTATTATAACAACGGAAAAGAATGACAATGATAAAATGCAAAGAATGATTTCAGTGTTATATATATTATATATATATATATATATATATATAGATATACATATATATAATGTCTATTACATCACCCATGATTCTATATAGGCATTAAAAACTACAAGTATCCTTTAACATCTAATTCGCTCTACCTCGGAATTAATATATTTTCATATTTGTTAACAGAGGGGAATTATTTAGTTATAATTATCACTAAGAAATTCCCCTTCGGTTAACATGTATGAAAATATATTAATTCCGAGGTAGAGCGAATTAGATGTTAAAGGATACTTGTAGTTTAATGCGAATATATATATAGATATATATATCTATATATATATATCTATATATATATATATATATATATATATATAATATATATGATACCATATATATATATATATATATATATATCATAGATATATCTATATATATATATAGATATAATATATATATATATATATATATATATATATAATATATACTAGATATGCTATATATATATATCTACATATATAGATCTATATATATATATATATATATATATATATATATATATACGTATATATATATATAATAATATATATAATATATATGATATATATATATATATATATATATATATATATATATATATATATATATATCTATACATATATATATATATATATATTCTCTATATATATAAAATATATATATATATATCTATATATATCATATACTCTATATATATATATATATATATATATATATAGATATATATATATATATATAATATATATATATATATATATATATATATATTAAGCGAATACCACGTGAAATGATAGTCAGGAATCCAAGCGCTTTCGTCTTTATTCAGACATCGTCAAGGAGCTACTAAAAGTACAATCGGAGAGGAAGGCCTCAGGTACAAAAAAGATCAGGAATACCAGATGGTTAATTATCAAAAGGGTAAAAATTAAAAGGGATAATCCAGGATTATCGGATATCACACGGTCACAAACTTAAACAGATTCTGACCCTAACCGAAATTACAAAGTATCTTTACAGTCCAAAACATGTAAAAACTGAAATATATTAATTTTGTTGCTTATATTTATCTACAAATTTTTTCATTATTAAAGCATCAAGTTTAAATAAACCAAGACTTAATTTAGAACATTTCTATTATTTGACTTGATAAAACAAGATTCAATGATATTCCTTTTAACTGTGTCATTACATGGGACTAAGGCTCTTGCTTGACTCCAGTTAATAGGATGGTCTAAATTTCTCATATGTACAAATAATGCATTCGATATTTGCCCAGTTCTCACAGAATATTGATGTTGCTTAAGACGCTGTGAAAGAGATTTGCCAGTCTGTCCGTAATAGATTTTATCACACTTTTTGCAAGGAATTTCATATATGCAGCCTGGAAGATCTTTAGGAGAATTTTTGATTACTAAACTCTTGACATTAATATTACTGAAAACAACATTTATGTTAAAAAACTTTAAAATTCTAGGAATATCTAAAAACCTTTCATCATAAGGTAATTTTAGAATGTTATGCTTACTAAATTCAAGTTTGTCATTAGTTGAATAAAATGTTTTTCTAGCTCTTTTCCATGCCACATCTACAAAAGTCCTTGGGTATTTAAGTTTCAATGCAATATCATAAATAGTTTTAATTTCAGCGTCAATAAACTGCGGGCTACAGACACGTAAATAGCCCTTAGGAACATCCCAGCAGAGAATTTAACATTTTGATGGTGATTGGAGTAGTAATGAACAAAAGAGGCAATATTAGTTGATTTTCGAAAGACTGAAAAGGTGAAATTTCTATCATTTCTATGGACAGTTACATCAAGAAAATTCAAATTACAATTCTTTCTTCCTCCTACAGTAAATTTTATAGAAGGGACTAAATTATTGAGATTATCAAGGAATTCCTGGAGGTTTTCGTGAACTGGCCAAATACAGAAGATATCATCCACGTATCTAAACCAAATAACTTTTTGGGGCAAAATTCTTGGTAAGATTTTGTCTCAAAAAATTCCATGTAAATATTGCTAAGGACAGGAGATAAGGGATTACCCATGGCCATGCCAAACTTTTGTACAAAAAAATTCCCATTGAAACAAAATTTACTATCTTTGATACATAACCTTATGAGACTAATGAGATTTTCTACACTTAAGGAATGTCATGACGCTCTAATTCCTCTTCCAAATATTCAAGTAAGTCATCTACAGGCACTTTTGTAAATAAAGAGACAACATCAAAACTAACCATATTAAAATCATAATTCAAATTTAAACTATTCAATTTGTTTATAAAATCAACATTGTTTTTAACATTCGTGTTAGAAATATTTCCTACCAAAGGAGTAAGAATTTTTACAAGCCATTTAGATAAATTATACGAACTGAGCCCACTGAACTAATGATTGGTCTGATAGGGTTATTGATTTTATGTGTCTTGACTAAACCATACATGTAAGGTAGGGAGGCACATTGCGGTGTAAACTGTTTAATTAAATGGTCCAAGCCCTTCAAAATGGATTTAATTTGTTTATTAAAATGGGAGTTAACTGTCTGTGTAGGGTCAGACCTCAGTTTCGTATAAGTATCAGTGTCATTTAGCAATGTCATTATTTTACTTATATAGTCACTTTTATTCATAATTACCACTGCATTAGATTTATCTGCTTTTGTCACCTTCACTGTTTCGTCTTCTTTAATTTTCTTAAAAGCCTGGAGAAATCTCACGGGTACATTAGGGGGAGAAGGTTTACTCATAGCACCATACACAATACCTTTACAAATATTGATATCATCAGGGCATAGTTTTTGATTCAATTTTTCTAAAATAACAAAGGATTTTGAGATGTCGACACAGTCCAGGTTACCATTAATACACCAAAGCTTAACCCATATCCCAAAGCCGCTGTCGTAGCACTATCCACTGGTTTGTCAGATAAATTAATCATGAAGTCCACGTTGGCATGCTTAGTCCAGTCGCTTTCAGCAATAAGATTTTTCAGCTTGACTTGGAGCTTCCTTTCAAGACGGTTGCAGCACTTTCTCAATTTTCCATAGCAATAATCCAGCATCCGATTCTTCCAATCGACAGGAACCGTCTGATTAAAGCTATACCATCTGCTTCTAAGTGTACGGAACGCATCATCTACTTCCATGTCGATGTGTTTCTGAAGTATGATGTGTTGAAACTCGTCGAAAGGTCGCTCTGCTAGGCGAAGAATGCTCACTGGTAAAATCGACTTGGGCATCACTTGCTCGTTCATGCACTTCTGTAGAAAGTTGAGTCGGAGTTTCAGTTTGTGAGCGATATAGAGGCATTACAGAAGGATGCACGAATCGAAACAAGGCCCCCCCCCCCCCTGGAAAATTCAAAGAAAAGGTCGTAGAAGTTGCGTGTGGTTTCCATTATGCTTAAAAAATCACAGTAGATGCACGTGACTTCATAAATAAGCGAATACCACGGGAAATGATAGTCAGGAATCCAAGCGCTTTCATCTTTATTCAGACATCGTCAAGGAGCTACTAAAGTACAATCGGAGAGGAAGGCCTCAGGTACAAACAAGATCAGGAATACCAGATGGTTAATTATCAAAAGGGTAAAAATTAAAAGGGATAATCCAGGATTATCGGATATCACGGTCACAAACTTAAACAGATTCTGACCCTAACCGAAAATTAATTACAAAGTATCTTACAGTCCAAAACATGTAAAAACTGAATATATATGTGCTTATATTTATCTACAACTTTTTTCATTATGAAAGCATCAAGTTTAAATAAACCAAGACTTAAATTTAGAACATTTCTATTATTTGACTTGATAAAACAAGATTCAATGATATTCCTTTTAACTGTAATGACACAGTTAAATCTACTGTGCATCTACTGTGATTTTTTAAATATATATATATATATATATATATATATATATATATATGTATATATATATATATATATATATATACATACATATATGCATACACACATACATATATACATAGTACATACATTACATAAAACAAAAATTCTCCTCAACGACATAAAAGACTCAAAGATAAAACACCAGTCTGCCTCAATCTTCAGAACCAGGCCTTTAAAAGAAATCTACTATTATAGGTCATCATAAACTGCCACAAAACATTGCGATCTCCTATGTATCTTTGTAATTGCCTCCTTAGAAAACAATGTAACGAAATCTGTGTACAGCAGATTTCACTTTCTTTCGGCTAATCTTCTGGGAATGGTTTCCTGAATTAGTACATTCCCATCCCAGCAGATTGATGGCTGTGGCTGATGGAGATTCGGTCGAAGTGATTTGTTGTTTCGTGAAGCTCATCTTCGTATTGATTTCATATATGACGTTCGAAAGAAGACAAGGCATTATATCTGAACAAAAACGAAATATAAAAGAATGACTATTATGAGATAGTTGATTACTTTATTATTGTTTGATTTTTTAATGGTGGAGGGGAAGATTGAATCACTTTGGATTTTCATAGTTAATGAAACCAAATCAAGGTGCATTTCCCCTGTCGGAATTATTCTGTCAGCTTAATAATCCGACATCGTCCAGTGGAAAATCGATCTTCGATATTGAGTGGTTGGTTACCTGGGCAAGCTCAACTCTTCAGATTGGGATTCATGTCTTTTCCGGGAATCTGGGAGAAACATGCCCGCCAAGGAGAGATCTTATTCTTACAGAAACAACGATATTGTTATTTGGGAAGTTCAAGAAATTTGCTTGTGCATTTTCATTGATATGGATCATAAAGTAATCTAAAATTTCTCAGTAAAGCTGGGTAATTTTGACGGAAAATTGTCTAGAATTAAAAGAGAGAGAGAGAGAGAGAGAGAGAGAGAGAGAGAGAGAGAGAGAGAGAATCAGACACTAATGTAGAAAAGGATTAAGGAACATTTTATTATTTTCGTCTTTCTCTCTTGCGAGCAAAAGTAAAAAAACGCAAAATAGGATATTGTCGGAAATAATAAACGATCCCTTTGACACCGAGTTCCTAATTTTAGGTTATTTAATATCATACAAACATAGGCAAAATAACACATAAGCAAAAACTTGCCATTTTTATTTTGATCTACATCTCATATCATGTATTAGAATCCAGAGCCATAAAATGAAAAAGTAAATTTTCATGGATCTATTTGAACTGCAGTGCCATGATATCGTCTCAACATTAATCAGAAATTCTAGGTTTTGTTATTGAATGTAGGCATCGTGCAAGTTTGATATATCGTTATAATGTTATGAAAACAATACTTGAGTGCAGTGAGGTCGTTTGGGGGGGGGGGGGGGGGGGGGCAACTGGCCCCCCAAGACTCAAGTTTCCCCCCCAAGCCCCAAGAAGTAACAGCATGTTTTCTTTTCAAATGGGCAATCATAAATATATGAAATTTTTCGGAAATATAACGTTTCTTGATCCCTGTCTGTCTACTATAATGGCTACAAGTGATATCATGAGGTAAACTAACGTTAGTGGGAGTATATACTTTTTGTTGAAATACCTTCCTCATGTGACTTCAAAAAGCACATAAAATAGCTCAAAAAAATAAGAATTTAAACATCAGTTGATTCGGCTTGCTTCTCTCGACCCCCCCCCCCCCCCCTCCAACTCCCCCATTGCTCCCCCAACAACAAAAACCAGAAGTGACTTCTCTGCTTGAGTGTGAAGAAAGAAAGTTTTGAGTGATCTTCTTGTGAGATGTTTATGATGAGCAGCAACTGTAGTTTAACATATGATGATTTATTACGTATGAAAAGATGATATTTATGCCATGTCGTGATGACTGAAGTTAGTAGACCTCGATATACTTTCGCAGCATGAGAGTAATAAATAAATAATGGCCAGTTTATGGGTCCTAAATTGTGCAACAGCACTTAACTAGTAGTTACAAGTTTAGCGATTGTAACAAAAACAGGTTGTGGGGGTTTCAAAAAAAACCTTGGGTTGTCTGCATCCATATAAAACTTTTAAAAAGCTTAAAAGCCAAAACTGGGAATATCGCCTTCTGGTAAAATGATACAGAGAAAAGGATCAATTTCGTATGTAAACAAACCTTCCTATGTAGCAAAAACAGAAACAAGGAACAACACGCTCAAGATTACGAAAGCGCGGATTCAGAACTGAAACCCTGTTCAAAAAGCGCAACAAAACATCAAATCAAAATAGCGGCGTCTGTTTCGTCTTCTCCAGATTTAACTGGGGAAACATTCGATTTCAACACAGGCTGAAGAAGAGTGTGGCAAATCAAGGATGGCACACATGAAGTCATACAATTTAACTTGGACTGACCATTTCCATCTAATGCATTCCTTAAATTATAACAAAATTTAGGTAGTAGGATTCTTAAGAAAGCATGATGTTGCAGTGTCTCCTTTGCCCAAATAAGGGCCCTCCATTCTTCCTGTAAATCATCAAGCTGATGCTCAGACACTAAAGAAGGAAAGTTCAAGGCAAATTTAACGATGGACTTTGCTGTCTTTCAGTACTTGTTGCTTCCTTTGGCCCCATAGCTGACAAGAAAGATGTGAAAAGGAAACTTGGGGTGACTGACCGAAACCTGCTTTCATTTGTCTTTAGATTTTCTGTTTCAGGACTTTCTGTGCATAATTTTTAAGATTTCGGAGATTTAAACATTTCTATTTCAAGCGTTCAAGCTCTGAGTTGATTTTTCAAGATCTTGAAAGATTTTTTCTCAACCACTGGTAGCGAGCAGGGGGCAACAGACGGTAAAGTCTGGCTAACGCTCTTACAATTTTCAGCCGCTCTTTTGATGTAAAAAAAAAAATAAATAAAGAAATATGGCGCTTTCGTGAAAAACGCGACGCACTTACAACATGAGGATCCGAGCTTGCGTAAAACGCCGGCCTATTTATGAATACGCTCAACGCTTCCGGGGAAAAAAGAAGACGCCTTCAAAATATGCAAAAACTAACGCTCTCACCAAAAGGAATGTTTCTACCCTTCCCCTCAACGTATATGTCTGAAGAGGGAGAGAATGTCATGTGGAGAAAGAAACGCCCTAAAGAGAAAGAAACGCCAGGAGGAGGAGGAGGAGGAGGAGGAGGAGGAGGAGGAGGAGGAGGAGGAGGAGGAGGAAATAGTTGGTGTCGTTTTGAGAAGTAAAAGGAAAAACATCGAAGCGGATATTTTTGTCAAGGGAGGATCTTTATTTGTAACCAGTAACTTTGTCAGTTCAGAAATAATCTCTCTCTCTCTCTCTCTCTCTCTCTCTCTCTCTCTTTTTCTGACAAACATACTTTGGTAGCGAATACATTCCAAATAACAAGCAAAGGTATAAGAGTAGGTTACCTTAGGTTAAGATTTATCACCGTCATTGCCGTTATATATTTCTCCGCTTTTTTTTTCTCTGTGATTTTTTTTGTAGGGGGCGGTGGTAGGGATTACAAACATCACCCAATGGATCTCTCTCTATCTTGTTATACATACGTGCTTATAAAAGAATATACTTAAGATGGAATAGCGTTGATGCCATGTAATATGTCTTCATTTAATTTCGAAATTCCAGATAGACTGCAGATTCCACATTTCTTCCATTTCCCAGACACCGAATCGGAAAATCTTCCAGCAGAAAAATACGGCAATACTGGAAACCTATAAAATCTGCAAACCACCTCTCGTTGGCATCGGTATTCCCACGTCAGAAGAGGAATAATAGAAAAAGGATAAGTTATAAAAACCCAATGCAGTATAATTTAGAATGTTCGACACAAGGTTGTCGAAGGTTTAGAGAAATCTGTAGCGTTTGTCGTTATGTTTTGCTGGGTAATGATACCGACTTTGTCAAGGATTACCATTTGTTTGGAGCCGATTGAAATGTGACATCGCTTGACAGCAGTGTAAGTTGGCCAATAACGATGACAGATTCACTTTGGCAAATCGATATTGAATGCATCGTTGACTTTCAATGTGATGAAGATCAAGTGAATTTGTCAAAGAGTCAGACTACCAGAATGGATCACAAGCGAAAGCGATGTCGGAGAGGAACACTTTCTAGTTAATAATTATAATGAGTATAATGTTAAAATTAAAATTTTCATTTGCTCTTTCAATTTTAATCAATATTATTTTTTCTCCTAATCTTAAAGAGTCCATCTGGCCGTCGGTGCATGTCCTGGACATTCTATACGAAGAAACGAAAATATGCACCAGAAACAGGATTAAAAAATAATCACGTGTGTCCTATAAATTCACAGGCGAAGTTCAAGATTTATATGCTGTTCTATTAAAAGATATTTTGATAAAATTTTGAATATTTTTAATTAGAAAAAGGGGTTGTATCAAACTAAATTTAGGTGAAGAGGAAAAAATGTCAGAGATTGCTGATGATATTAGTGTACCTATGCCTTTGTGTCATTTCGTATCAAATATTTTTTTTTTTATTAGTTTTTTTGCAACTATTAACTGTAGGAAAAATGACAAAATCCAAGATGGCCGCCATAAAATTATAAAATATAATTTTTGCCATAATCACTGGAGCCAGAGCGGATAAGAACATGCTTAAAGGGTTGTTTTATATGTTTTTTTATTTAAGGAATCTGATTTTCCTATCTAGAGATCAAATTGATTAGATACATCTTACATGGAATCCATATATGCGCTAAGAAACCTGTGGTTGGATGTTTTTATACTATAGACTGTTCTGTATGTCCAGCACTAGATGCATTGCAATTTGGTATAAAATTTTGTTATTGGAGCTAATGTTAAGTATTAATGTTTTTTTCTATCTTCGTAAGAACCCATGAATTAGTGGAGCCATTTTTAAGAACCATTGTGTATAGCTCAAAATACATTGATCACACTATGGAAGATCCTCCACCAGAAAAGAGGTCTAAGACAGATCTTGGACTTTGCTTCATATGCCAGACAAAAGGGTCGTGGGTCTACAAAAACTATATTAAAAGCCTATCAATTCAAGCCACTGGCAAACTGATCACAACATCCAGTGAACGTTGTTGCTATGGTGAATTCGAATTTGTGTCCCTAAACAGTACTAATACGTGGCGCCTCAGCGAATGAACTGTTAAAAAATTGTATTTTTTATCACAAAAACTGCTACAAAAATGTCACTCAAAAGCATTATGTCGTTAGTGCAAGAGCTAGTTTTGATAAAGGATAACATTCAGGAGATGCTACAACTGCATGTAAGAAGAAGAGAGGACCGCCTTCTCCCCGAGATTCAACGATGGCTACTTGTAGTACTGCAGCTCCCCAGGGGATTGGCTGAGAACATTTCTACCAAAAACACAAATGTTTCCTACCAAGAAGATACAGAGTAAACTTCATGATGCATCATCTAAAAGTAGGGGACTCGGTTAAGACATTGGTCTACAAACAAGTAATGAAATAATACATGTCAAGTTAAGCAAGTGCACACCTGATCCATTACAAGCAGTTGCTGAGGGTATGAATTATCATTTACCATATCAAGTTAAGGCTATGAGAGATATTCTGAAAGCTAAGCAACCAAAACCAGGTACTGTTCAATTTGGTCAGCTCTTATCAGACCTTCAGATCCTTGACATGGTTGAAACTGAGCTAAATAATGACAGTAAGATGTCGTATTCAATATGATTGATGTTCACTAAATGTCCATCCAGCTGCTTGAGGAGAATGAACACCCTATACCGGGAAATCCTCGATACAAGCCAAATCTTAAACAACGGACCCCAGATAATATCAAAGGTGTTCATTTCAGAAGACCTCCAGATAAAACTAAACCTGAACAGATTCTTTCAACCAGACGTAAAGATGGTCTGATAGCTAGTGGATTAAATGAAGATGATCTAAAGTCAGATCTGAAAGTGCTTTTGAAAGCCTCCAAGATACTGAGAAAGGATATTGCAACCTCCTGTCTATGGAAGTTTCATGGAACATTTGCTGATTATGAACCACCTACATAGTTCAATGCCTAATGTAAGTATGCAGTTCATGGTATAGGAAGGATCAAATTAACAGTCAGAGAGAAGTATGTCGATAAAAGTGCAAGTATACTTGGACAACATTTTGTGGTTCTTACAGATCTGATAGACAGAATAATGATGGAGCTTTTAGACATCACGCTAAGACTCCACTTAGTGCTGGCCTATGTTATGAATGAAAAATTATCAAAAGATATATTAGAACGAGATCAGTTTGAACAATGAATGTTTGTGGAGTTTGTAACTGAATGCCTGACAGGACGAACTTATGTGTGGGATAAAATGACAAGGAAGAAACTCAAAACTGCAAATGGATAATAGAATAGAATTCCAAAGGTGGGCGTTCCACAACTTTAGTACGCACCTCTGTACCTCCTCTACTTGCGGAACCCAATTTTGGTTGCAGACTTGACTGGCAGCTACCACGTGCCAAAAGTAGTGGAGTGCCGGTTTGCAGAACTAAAAAATTTAATTCCGAAACCTCTACCATTCAAAAACAAAAAAACCAAAAATGTAACGAGACGTCTTAAAGAGTTAATGTATTGCTATTTCCCTGTTTAACATACTGATTTAGTGATTTGATACTTAATAGAGTAAAAATACTTTATAAGGGTACAATTGTATCCTTGCAAAGTATTTTCACTCTATTAGGGTATTACCCTAATGGAGTAAAAATAGTTTTTTTTCCACTATTTTGTGTTTAAATCAATAAATGAGTTAGAATTTATTTTTCATTACAAAAGCTATTTATTTTAAGTTGCGTTTTGTTTGTGCTTTACAGTAAAAGTAACGGTAGCAGAGATGCAGAGATGCGGGTAGCGGTTTCCAAGAGTTCAAAAACTTGTGGAAGTAATGGTAGCGGCAACCACCTCTCAAAGTTGCAGAGATGCAGGGTGTGGAACCAAAATTTGAGTGGCGATGCCCAGCCATGGTGAATTCAGATGGAAAGCTAGTAAAGAGGAGCTTGGACTGTTGCAGCAACTCATTGTCATCTCAAGAAGTCGACCACAACTTGATCTGAAGGAATGTATCAGCACTTATGAATTTTGCATAGACCCACGATCTCTGTTTGCATCAGAGGGAGCAATATTGGTAGCCAATTATGAACAAATGATCACTCACATTCCAGGCAAAGGATCTTCCACAACTGATGCATTGAAGATGAAAATGTTTAAGAGATGGAAGCAGCCGAAGTCACTTATGTCCCAGACACACTAGAACGTGATGGCACCTTGCCAAAGTATGAAGTTATTATTATGGATGGCATAAACCTTGCAAATGCAATATCCTAGACTGACCATGTTAAGACCTGCAGTGATTTTTCTTTGGTATTTCTTGACCATATCGGCAACATGGCCACCAATTTTGATGAATTGAGGTTCGTGTTCAACAGGTATCCCGACACTTCCCTCAAAGAACAAATGAGAAAACGAACGAAAGGGATAACAACATATTACCAGGTCAAGGACACAACTTTAATCCAAAATATTGCTTTAAAGGGTTTTCTTTCACATATCAAGACAAAAGCAGAACTTACGACTTACCTAGCTGCAAAGTGTACAGATCATAGCAAGAGCCAAATAAACAAGTTAAAGTTCATGGTTACATTAGGGATATAAGCTAATGGTAACACTACTATTCCAACAACCCTTTTCACACAGCTAAGAAGAGGCAGACACCTTACTCTTGTTGCATGATTTTTCAACTGAGAAAAATTCAGAGGTTGTCATTGCTTCTCCAGGCACTGTTTTCCTTCTCATGGTCCAAAGGTACCCAAACTTATGCAGTAATATAAGCTTCCTTACAGGGAAGGGAAACATGAAAAGAAAAATACTGGTCAAGCTGGTTTATGAAAAGTTAGGAGAAAGACACACTTCAGCACTATTAGGCTTTTATTCTTTAACAGGATCGGACATGTCTGACTGGTTTGCTAGGAGAACCAAGGTGCGGTGCTTCAAAGGTTCTTGGCATGTGCTGATGACATACTTAATGCTTTAGAATCTTTAGGATACCAAGACTGGAACGTGCAGTATACGACCAGTTGGAACAACTCATCTGTAAACTGTACAAGTCCAGTGTGTACACTAGAGTGAACGAGCTTCGCTGGGTTCTGTACTCCAATCGAGCAGCCGAAGGAGAAAGTCTTCCTCCATCGACCAGCTCACTAACATTGCATATTCAGCAGGTACATTATATAGTAATGATTTTGAGAAAGGCTTGTGAAAGTCATCCATGTCTCCCATCTTCTGTTGAATATGGGTGGAAGTTTGATACATCTAAGCATTATTATATTCTAGTAAGATGTTTGAATCCTTCAGCCCCTGCAGGTACGGTGAACTTGGTAGGATGTAAACTTGGATGCAAGGGAAAATGTAGTTGTTTGAATAACAATATCTGATGCTCAGAAATGTGTGACTGTGCAAACTTCATCTGCAACAACTAAACTTACACATATGATATAAATGTAGTAACGGAAGACTTGCAATAAAGGATGAGTTTGAAAAAATGTGTATATACCTAAATCTACCTATAAGAAACATAGATGAGAATGCATGACTTAATGATGAAAACACTCAAATATGTATTCATTTGTGATATATATCACTTATTTATTAAGATTTAATGCTATAAGGACATACTTTGCTGTTTTTCTTTATACGTCACTACGTACATGGGAAACGGCTACATTTTTTAAACGATTTATGGCCCCAATTTTATATTGGGCTATAAATATCAAAATCAGACTTCTAAGGTATTAAAAGGTATTTAGTCTTCTCATTTATGTCTTCATCTTGCCTGGTTACAAAAATAAGGAATGAATGAGATATTTCTTGACTTCCATGGCGGCCATCTTGGATTTCGTCAATTTACCCACTGAGGGAAGTTGAAAAAATTCCCACCCTGTTTTTTCTTAATCGTAATCATTATATAAAACAAAATCAAGTGGTAAATCATTTTTAACAAACATTTGACACAAAACCTAATTCTCCCACATATGGCCCTACACTACATAGAATTAGAAAGTCTGGAATAAAAGTAGTTCGACGTGATAACTGGAGGTAAACCAAAGAATGGGCTAAAGATAAAAAAAAAAAAAAAAAAACAAGTTTGAAAAACATTTCGACTGAAAGTGCAAACGGATGTGAAAGTATACATTAGCCTAGTGAGTATTGGCTTAGACATGTCCTTCTCACTGCCCCTGAGAAAATACAACCTGACTGTGTCAATTTGGTTCCTGAAAACACCAAACGTTTTAATACCCCGACCTGCTTGGTTGTTACCAGAATTATTGATGGAGACGCAACTAGAAATTGGAGTAATTATGAAGAATGTAAATGTACAGGGAAAAGGAGAACACAATTAACAATAATTGTGAGGAAGGAGAAGAAGAAGAAGAAGAACATAGATTGCGTTATCCCAGTTTAAACTTCCTTCTAGTACTTATTTTCTAAACAGAAAACTTTCTTCCATACCCTTGAAAGATTAATAAGTGTTTTATCATCCTCGAGCTTATACAAAATACACACAACTAGGCCAATAGCTACTAAACCTTTAAAAGAGTCAAACTGCAAGTCCTCTGCAGAGGCAAAACCCAACTGTCCCATGACAAACTGCTAAAGCTGAAACTACCACTCAAGGGGCCCTCGATGTCATGGCAGCTTAATTGCAAGATGACCAGATCAAGACGACCAAACTCTACTCTCACGAAAATTTCCCCAAGGGTCTTTTCTCTTCTCGCCTTTGATGTCGATAACGTTACATTAACCTCTATCGCTAGTGAGTTCATTCAGAGTTATATCACATTACTTCTCATATTGAGTTAAATAAACTTGTGAAGGAGAATTTAATCACATCATTGCTATATATGACTCCCTTTGTGCTTTCTCGTCAATGGCTACTCAGTGTTATAGGTTTGTTGGTCAATATATATATATATATATATATATATATATATATATATATATATATACATATACATATATATATATATATATATATATATATATATATATATACATATATATATATATATATATATATATATATATATATATATATATATATATATGTATACACACACACACATATATATATATATATAGGATATATATATATATATATATATATATATATATATATATATATATATATATATATATATAGATATATAGATATCTATATCTATATAATATATATATTATATATATAAATTATAATATATATATATATATATATATATATATATAGATATATATATATATATTTTATATATATATATATATATATATATATATGATATATAATAC
>NC_087214.1:48049988-48055888 GCF_015104395.2 Macrobrachium nipponense
ATATATATATATATATATATATATATATATATATATATATATATATATATGTATTATATATATATATATATATATATATATATATATATATATATTGCCTCTCATACATAAGTATGTAAGAGAGGCAATAGACTTCTATCCTTCTCGTGGTCAGGTCGGTAACGTGACCTCATCATGATTATCGTATTGCAGGCTCGTTTCCCACAACCGGACATCACGATTTCTTCATATTTCTTGCACATGGATCTTGAGGCTTTTTAGTGGCAAGCTATCGAAATAAGTGCTTAGATTTCGAGAATTTAAGAGGGTATTAGGGCTATCAGATTACACACACACATACACACACACATACATATATATATATATATATATATATATATATATATATATATACTATATATATATATATATATATATATATATATATATATATATATATATATGTTATATATATATATATTATATATATATATATATATATATATATATATATATATATATATATATATATAATATATATATGTATATATATATATATATATATATATATATATATATATATATATATATAAGTATAATATATATATATAAGGAGCCCATAAAAATGCCAAAATATAGAAAGTAACTACTATATTTCAGAGTAAGTAATGAATGAGAAAAATTACAGAAAAGGCAGTATTTACACCAAGAAATCCATACACAGCTGTTTTCAGGTCATCCCCGCTGATACTATCTCTTTAATCTACTTTAGTGTTGGTTGAAGGAAGGGGGTGAGAAAGTGGTTACTTGTAAAATTAACCTAAAATGACAGTGTCTCAATTCAGTTTTTGTGGTCGCTGAGATGAATAGTGACACTCCTACTGCCATTTAATTCCAAGTTCAGTCCCAATAAGAACAGAGGTGAGAAGGAATGGGTAAGGGATGCCCTTTAAACAACAGATATTAGTGTCTAAGTTATAGTTTTCAATGTCACTGAGATGAATAGTGACACTCCCGATGTCCTTATGTCTAAGATCAGCCCTGATAAGAAGATGGTGTGGGAAGATGGTGGCATCTAAAAATAACTGAAAACTACAGACATCAGTGTCTAATACATAGCTTTTGAGGTCGCTGAGATGAATATTGACAATGCCGATGCCTTTTTAAGTCCAGTTCAACCCTGATAGGGAGGGGGGGGGTGAGTGAAGGAGTGAAAAATAAAAGGTCTAAAATGCTGGGCAATGTAATCAAAGCAACTATCTTAACAGGAATGGAAGAGAGAGAGAGGGAGAGTTTATCGGTTGTCATGCAGAGTGTTCCTGGATAGCTATATAATTTATATTATATATATATATATATATATATATATATATATATATATATATATATATATATATATATATATATAAAGTATAAATTATGTTGTCATATACATAATATGTTATGTATATTATTCATGTATATATATATATATATATATATATATATATATATATATATATTATATATATATATATATATATATAAAGGTAATGCCACGGAGGAAAATGAAGAGACGAGAATTGCCAAGATCTTTCGGTCTACACAACACTTTACTTCAGTTGTGCCTCAAGTAAAGGGTCGTGTAGACTGAAAGATCTTGGCAATTCTGGTCTTTTCATTTTCCTCCATGGCATCACCTTTATTCATACATAGCATCATGTTTTATATTTTGTGATCAAGATATTCATATATACGTATATGGGTGTGTGTATGTATATAATGCATTTGTGTATGAGTGCATACATGCATATGTGTTCTCTTTTCACCGTGTATTAATCCAGTGGGAACCAAAGAAAAATCCTTAATTTTCACGTTTTAATAGTACTTGCTCGTTCCTTTCTCAGCAAGAATTCCTAATGTTTCTGGATATTCTTTTCCTTAGTTTATCTCCTCACATTCTCCGGTTTTCTGTTTTTTATGAATTTTTTCACAAAAAAGAAAAAAAAATATCAATTGGTTCCAATATCATATCAGGGCCATAAGTTCTAAAATGGAGGAAGAGTTTTAAGGCAATATTTTGTTTAATTAAAAGAAAACTAATTCATCTAACTAAAAGATCCTGCAGACACTAAGTTATATATTAAAACTATTAACATATTAAATTTACTAAAACGTAAATACTGATTTTCCGGTTGTTCCAATGCACCTTTTTCATTTGATGGGTCTGGATCCTTTTTCAGTCTCTTGGTGCGATGTGGTTGCTTGCTATAACCTGCAAATCTTGGAATTAAACCTGAGGAACAGTTTAAAAATGTATTTACTTAACCATCCTTCCAACATCGTACGACCAGAAAAGGCCGTTTGTTACTGGACCAAGTTGCCTTGCAATCTCCCTCTTCCTCCAGATCGTATTCGCTCAAATGACGTCTATCATGGATCCTGATGGCTGTTAATTATCTCTGACAGGTGTCGTGCTCTGATACATATCGGGACAATTACTCACACGACTTAGAATTCGATGCTTGAAACAGATCCTCGAGTTACCTGTAGCAATTACGATTGCCGATATCTCCTGTAGCGATCTGCGATGTTTTCGAAAAGGACTGTGTGACTTGAAGTAACATTATCCTTGAATACAGCAGATACCAAACAAAAAGGTCCCATGAATATGTAATTTCCTTGGTTAAAGTAAAACTTGATGCCTGCCAAAATTAAGAATTCTTAAATAGATAAATTTCCATATTTAATTTCGTTTTTCCTGCAGACGGCAGCATTTTAATAACATTTGATGACGAAAGCGTGGATCAGATTTTAGCTACTAATTCCTCAAGAATAAGTTATAAGAGAGAGAGAGAGAGAGAGAGAGAGAGAGAGAGAGAGAGAGAGAGAGAGAGATCCTACCTGGTTATTGATAATAGTGTTGAATCTAATGTTATTTGGAAACTGATACAATAACGAGGCAAAAGCTTTTTTTTTTATTTATTTATTTATTTTTTTTGCAGACGATGCTGTGCGTAATTTTCCCTCAAAAACTTATTTAGATCCTAAAATGTGGGATGGTTCCCATTTCCTGTAAGTGAAAGAATTCAAATTCATTTGACATTTTTGTCCTACAAGTTCAGAGCATTATACCCTTAAATGAAAGCAAAATGTACTAATTTTACACCAATCTTAAAATAGATATGCATTGGTTCTCATGCACGAAAAGTAATAGGAATTCATCCGCGGGTTCCCGAGAGCCTTATTAGTTTTTACCACTTAACTGAAGTCGGGTACTGAGTCTGAAAGCCAGTTCCCCTGTGCCATCTCCTCTTCATCAAAGAAACAATTATGCGCTTCCCCATTTAATTGGCCGACGTCAAAAGCAAAATATTTTCGATCAAACTGTTAGAATATCAGATTCAAATCATAGCTCTCTTCTTTTGTTTTGATTGAATTTTCCCGATCCGAATATTCCGTCATTACTTTCAGTCTGAAAACTAGTATTATCATCATAATTTATTAAGCTTTCTAGCAAGCCTCCAGAGATTATATTCATCAGCTGGAAAAACCTTTGTGATTGTCGGCTGATTTGGACTAGAAATGGCTGAGAGTATAGTATAAGTGCGGGGCTGTGTTTCGAGAATGGGAGAGGTTGGTTGGTGGTGCTCAGAGACTTAAATGCAAAGGTCGGTGGCAGGGAAAGGAATGGCGCCTATGTGGACTTTTTGGAGTAAATGAGAATGGAGAGTCTTGTGGTGACACCTGATAGTTGAGTGCCCCAGTCTTTCAGGTGAGAGAGAGAGGTACTTTCCTCCACGTTACAGGGGAACTGAAGATGGTTTTTCCCTTACCAAGATTTTAGGCACGGATTTTATTGAAAGCGCCCTGTTTAATTTTATTAATGCCATGGGTATTTTAAATAAAATTTAAGTTTATTGGTTTTACGATTATTAATTTTTATTTATTCATTTTTTTTATCATTGGGATTTTCCTTTCTTAAATATGCATTATATATTCCATTGTAGTGGCGTCAATAACCATTAGCAGTTGTGATGCCAGATAATCTTTAATAAATCAATCAATCAATCTTGTGGTGAATTTGTTGTGGGAAGTGGTTGGATCCTTGCAAGTAAATGTTTTTAAATAAGAATATTTTATAGCTATACATGCAAAACTAGATTATGTCCTAGTACAGGGAAGATGCCAAGCAGGGTGAAGGCTGTAATGGTGAAAAGAAGGATAGATGGAAGGGTAGCATTTTCTGCTTGAATGAAAAGGGAAAACAAAACCTTTACTAGTTGCAGAACAGATGAAAATGATGTTATCAATGTGATTAGGATGAATGAGTAGACATATAAGGAAATGAAAACTGACTATGATTACAGATATTGAAGGGATTCTGTATATGAACAATATCCAGAATTTCAGGACTGCTTACATAGGTAACGGGGAGGGTTTGTTGGTATGTGGAAGTAGGAAGAGAGACTAAAACAGCAGGTAGGGGAAGAGGCAATGAGAGTTCACTGGAGGAAAAGGAGATTAGATTACAAGTTGGTTCCATGTAGACTTATGCAAAAGGATATGGATAAAGGTAGTTAAGAAGAAAATGACAGAGAGGATAGGAAAAGCACATAAAAATTCAGTGAACAATAGAAAAAAAAAGATTGATTGACCATCAGTGTCCGTGAGAACAAGAAAATTCACAACAAAGCGTTTTAGGTAACGTGTTTATGTGGCGAAAACTAAATTCCAGTCTACGAAATATTAAGTCAAAGATGTTTCGAAAATGATATTAGGCTTCCTTCGATCTTTATGGAGAGAGAGAGAGAGAGAGAGAGAGAGAGAGAGAGAGAGAGAGAAATTATTAGGTAGTATTTTTTCCTTTCCTGTATGCTCTGCCTCATATCTATTTCGACCTTCCTCAGAACCCAACAAAGCCAATCATGGGAGATTAAATTATGACTTTGTAATCAAATGGCCGTAATCGAGGCCCAAAGAGTTTTTTGTTGATGCAGCGAGAAAAAGAGACGTGGGAAAAGAAGAAACCGGTGATCGCCATCATCGCTGGCGTTTTCCAGACATCGTTCCCTCTTTCAGGCTTTTTCCAGCAATTCGATTCCAACATTATGTAGGATTGTAGGATGTTTCTTCACAAAACAGATCTCAGAAGCCCTTGTAATAGATTATTGCTGATGCAATGACCCCGTAATAAGATCCCACAGAACGACTAACTAAGCAGCTTTCACGACTATTGTCGTGTTCCGAGAGAGTTTCCCCGATACCCACTTTCATGTCGGGAATCTGACCTTTCTGTCCAAAAATAGATTCGGAATAAAATTATCGAGTATTCCCTCGAAAGACTGCCTTTCGAGTTAGAGAACGCAAGAGAAATATATACTGTATTGTATAGTTTTTATTCCTCCGACGGATATGATAACTAAAGTATCTCGTCTTTATACATTGTATTTACTGTAGATCAAAGAGATAATTCACTCTCCTTCGACCATTGTTGAAGAGGATGAAGGTATTTCTTTGTGAAAGTAAAAGCTTCACCAAACAACATTTATGGGAGGACCAGGGATGACGTCACACTTTCAGAATAGTGACTAAGAGAAAAGAGATACGCTTTTAGAAAAAGAAAAAAGTCAGGCAAAGAAACGATTTTGGACGATAGGCTAATGATCAGAACTTTCTTTAGCTTTTGTAAGCTTTTAATGCTCATGTTATTATTGTTGTTAATTATTTTTTCTTTCTCGGTCATCCTATTCGTCCGGATGGTATTTATAGTGTGAGGTTCAGAGATACATCCTGCCTCGTTAAGGAGTCCATCACTTTTCTCACTGTGTGCGCCTTTTCTAATAGCACGCTCTTCTGCATGAGTCCTGGAGCTACTTCGGCATCTAATTTTTCCAGGTTCCTTTTCAGGGATCTTGGGATCGTGCCTAGTGTTCCTATGA
>NC_087214.1:48056388-48078267 GCF_015104395.2 Macrobrachium nipponense
GAAATCCAGTAGTGAATGGTTACCTTCTGAATGCTCTTGAAATAGGAGCCTTTATGAAAAGACGGAGAAAACACAAGGAAAGAGAGTCAATTGGTCAGAAGAGAAAGTGCAATTACGAAAACCACCTCATTGCAAACTGGGAGTCAAAAATTGTTCGTTTTGTTTGGGTTGTGTGATACCTGTCGTGAAACAGCGCAGTCTTTATTCAAACCTTAACATTTATTCAAAGATCCGTACAGGATAGTAACACAAATACAGTTTTTTTATGATAAATGAAATATAAAACTAAAAAGACAGAAACTCCACAGCAATACAAAGCAAAACATGAGCCATATCAGAAAAACAAAGGCGGCAGAACAGAAAAGAAAAGCTGATTCGGGACGAAGGCTCATTGACCAAAATGTGGATCCACTTCCGGTGGTTGGAATGTCGGGGTGAGATCACAGAAGCGAGAAATGAATCAGGAAAGAAAACGAGATCTTTGATAGTGAGCTTTCTTTTATTCATTTTTGTTGTTTTCCTATAATCGTAAAGAGTAAACATGAAATTTCATTCATCTTGAGTAATACAGCGATGTTTCTGTATTCGTTCATGTAAATCAAGAATCAATATCATAGGTAGTTTTGTCTTAGAAATAATTTACGAATCGTTAAACCTTTTTATGGAAAACTCAAAATGAAGAATGTGTTGACGTTTTGATAATTATGATTATTTGATAGTAAACATTGCACATGACGAAACATAAGCCAAAATGATGTGCACTTTTCTTCAGTACAATAGGCAATGATATACTTAAAGAAAAAAAAAAAGATTAGACAGAATTTTTGTCTGATACCGTCCGCTCATATTATGTTTTTGGAAATCTTAAATTGAGTACTATACTCAGACGTGTTTCTGATGTAGTCATTATGAAGTTTTTAAAAAAATAAGTTAAGTAGGATAAATGATATAAGACAGTCCATCCGAGTACATTATTATCCATTTTATCAATTTATATAATAGTTAATGAGATGGCCTTACTCGACTCTTGTCAGTAAGAAGGCCTCTTGGTGTACCCTGCTCAGTAGTACAGTTATCTACAAAACTAAAAGAAAAGATCCATGACACCGTAAAAACAGTACTATATTTTATTACAAATAATAGTGTTCTCATATTCATACGTGTCAGATGTGGCTCTAAGATTAAGATCTAAAATTTTGCAAGGCAGAAGACGATGGCTATAAGGATGAGGCTCTATAGCTATTCCTTAAAAAAAACTGTAACTAATTAAGTAATGTTTTCGACATCACAAGATTCATCACAGAGTATATTTACACTATGCTTAATTACTGAAAATATTATCAAATCTTACCTTTCTTAGAGATTGAAAAGGATTAATGCAGTAATTGAAACTACTGCCCATACGGTCACAATTCCCAAGGGTGAAGAATTTACCAGAAATATAGCTCTTCCGAGAGTTAAAATAAAATCGAGCCGAATATGCCAAGCATCGCAAGTTCACATGGCACCTTCATTAACACTCTTCGTTATGTTCCTTAGACAGACCAGCTGGATCTAACGTGACCGAATCTTGGACACTAAGAATCAGCAGCAGCTCTCAAATAAAGATGAGAGAGAGAGAGAGAGAGAGATAAGCTACGCTTTCAAATTACTTAAAAAAGCCTCAATAGTATGGTAAGACTTTGAAGGAAATAATGTCACATGGCACAGGCCTTGGACAGAAGGATTTAAACCTGGGCCTGTTGTAATCTCTCTGGATGCTAGGGAACTGATACTAAATGATTATTGGACCTGGGTTCGTTTCCCAGGACCGGACATCACAGTTTCTTCTTCAAATTTCTTTGAACTTAGATCTTCATGGTTTGTAGTGACAAGTGTATCCAAAAAAGAGCAAAGAATTCAAGAAGTTAAGAGGTCATTGTGGCTATTACAATTGCATATGTATCTGGTAAAAGAGTGACCAGTAGGTTTTACATACATACACACACACACACACACACACACATATATATATATACTATGTCTATATATATATATGTGTGTGTGTGTGTGTGTGTGTGTGTGTGTGTGTGTGTATGTATGTATAGAGTGTGTGTGTCTTGAGTGTGCGCATGAGTACGCGCTCGCCCATGTACTGACACGTATAAATATGAGAACACCATTGTTTTTACAAAATATAGTACTGTTTTCATGGTATTTCTGCCAAAGACAAAAGGTTTCTTTTCACAATATAGGCTAAATATAATTTTAAAGTTAACCAAAGACAAGAATGGAGCTAAAAGATCGTGAGTTTTTAACCCTGGAAAATTAAAGCTTGAAACAAATATAGTCTGGAGAAAAGAAATTCATTGTTAACAGAAAAGTTTGTTACCGCTTTAAGACAGATACCATTGACTCTGTTGTTCAACTTCATTTTGTTGTGGATGTTAATTGCCTGAAAATAAATGTAAATCTTCTCTTGACTTAAACACTGCTAGAAATCCATGTGTGACTTTTCTGCCATTTATTCGTGAAAAGATAAGAGGGAGATTTGATAATTGCTAATAATTTCCCGAATAATATTGCCTTTATATTTGCTTTACGGATATACGTTGCATCAAAATATCTATAAATATGACTAGGAATATAACAATACAACAGGGGATATGTGTTAGAATTGTTTTATCATATAATGTTGTAAGAATAAGAGTGAAAAAAAAAAAAAAAACAGCTGAGTAAACCAGCAACGGGGAGGGAGACTGTGGAACTTGCGCAATATATTTCATATTTAGTAAGTCTGGGAAAAGAAACCTGAAAATTCCTAAATGGCGCCTTCTTGCAGGACGGAAACGGTAAAAGAAATGTGTGAAAAAGAAAGAAAAAGTAGAGAGGCGCTGACAATAATAATTTCTCTCCTGCCCGTAATTTATGTCGAAAAAATCCGCGTCGGCGGAATACACGTTGTTGCAGTTTTCACTTAAACGAAGTCTGTTCATTACTTCTGCAGACCCGGATGCATAAACGCAAAATGTTTTTCTTATGTATTTTTTTATTTTACGCGCGCGCGCCAGTAGGCACAGGCATTCATCCATGCAAGATTACGGAGACGTACTGGACGTGGTAAAGAGCTAATGTAAGATTCATTGAGCTGAGTTAATTTTATAAGACTCTCTCTCTCTCTCTCTCTCTCTCTCTCTCTCTCTCTCTCTCTCTCTCTCTCTCTCTCTGAAGAGAGAGAATTCACTTGCCGTAATTCACTCCAACTTTAAATTCCTAAAGCCTTGCATAATTTCTCTAACTTTACTTTCGCCTATTTAATGGAGGAGCCAACTGAAAATTTGTGCAAAAGAAAACTTGATCACTGAGGAAAAATTAACAATATTTACTTTTACTTTTTGGCTTAAGAAACAAAGTTAAGAACAGATTGATGTGGCTGTTTACATGGGATCAGCAGTTTCGAAATATCAATAAAATCATTTTGGTTTTGTTAACCAGCGTCTTTGTATTCAATCTTATATATATAAAAATTTTATATATAATATATTATTATATATATAATATATATATATATATATATAGATTATATACGTGTGTGAGTGTGTATGTGTGTGTGTCTGTGTGTGAGTATTGCATGCATGTTCAGGCTTCGTAGATTTTAATGCCCATTCTCTCTCTCTCTCTCTCTCTCTCTCTCTCTCTCTCTCTCGTGTCTTACAGAGGTGTACGTTGAAAATTAAACAATACTAAATGTTCTTATCTGGGACTATAATCTTAATCCTCTTTCCACCTTAATCATAAATTCTGCATTTTTCCAGTGACTATTTCAGTCATTTTCTTGTGAAGCTAGTATTAGTTCTCAGAAAATGCCAATAACTTGCTGATGCTTTAAATCTTTTTTTTATTTACAAGTACTGAAACAGGCACCAAAATTGGGTAGATTGCATCTGAATTCGGTTGTAATATATACTATGTCTTGAATCAGTATTTCGCGAACTCTTATAATCATTTTTGTCGTAGCCTCCAGAATTCGTGTTCTTAGTACCTTTGAAATGTGTGTTTAGACTATTATTTAATTCCTTTCAATCTTTGTCCATATAACGAAAAACGAAATCATTCATTTGAAGCAAAGATTGGTATAATATTGAAACCGATGTTTACCATTTTGTCACCGTTTATTCTCATTTGCAAAACACCTGCCCAACATCTCTAATTTGAAACATCTACGGAGCTAATGAAAGCTTTCATGAAACCAAACAATAAAGCTTTTGAAAAAGGTTGATTTAAATACAAGAAATTGTTCAGAAGTTGACTGAAGGCATTCATGAAAGCTTTTGAGAAGAGGAAATTTAAGTTCGTAATAAATTTGATAACATTAAAGCACAGTCCGTAAGGTCAATATGTCGCCAGCCCGTAAAAAAATAAAAAAAAAGGAGGAGGACATTAATTACTTATGATACTCTTTATATCCAGGCAGGTTTCAGCAATATTCTGGTGGTCCAACTGAGAACAATTAAGTCTCCATTTACTCATCAGAACTTCTTATGCTACACGAATCTCCAACAAAGGTTTATTTGCAACTGAATCATTCATCCTCCCTTTTTCATTCTCGTGATTGGATGCGGATGAAAATCACTTTCAGACATCAGGGCAGAATTGTAATCACTAATCACTTCATGGCATTTCCCACCCAAGGAGATTTGACCCAGACAGTTTTCAATTTTGGTAATGGGGACTTATTATTTAATCCTTCAATTAACAGCATGAAAGGATTATTCGCTCTAAATCATTCGCTATATATTTCAGAATCCCAGCGAGCAATTTGAGAAATGATTTCACTCGGCTTTTGCACAGCGAGCAAAACTGAGAAGCAAACGTGTATACTGCACCGAATTTATATTTTGGTGGGTCCTGGAAAAACGATTCTTGGAATTCCTTCATGGTGCGTTCGTGTTAACTGGTAGATGGCAGAGAGAGAGAGAGAGAGAGAGAGAGAGAGAGAGAGTAATGATAAACACAGGACGTCCTTGTAATGGAAAATAAGATCTCTTTCTCGCCTCTCTTTTAAGGTTGGAAAATTTGCAATAGATTTGAAGCGATACCGCAGACCTTTACGCGAAATAGAAGATTCTCTCTCTCTCTCTCTCTCTCTCTCTCTCTCTCTCTCTCTCTCTCTCTCTCTCCCGATGTATGCGTCGAAGGAAGCTTTGCAATTCATATTGACTTCCAATAGATTAAATAATACACAGTTGTTGACTATGATATGTAAAGATAGAACTATTCACTGCAATTGATATCCAAATAAAATTTACTCTGTCTTATTATTAAGACACATAATATTCATGCTAATGTAGTTGATGTAATGGATATCTTGAAGTGCAGTTGAACTCTAACTATTTCATGGTAATAGTAGGTCCCTAATGATATTGACCCAGATAAGCAAATACGAAAATAAAAATAAATGGGGATAAAAGTCCCTTTTCCCAAAAGCATTTGGTTTTTGCTCTGTGCTAAACCCACTGCACTTATAAACTGAATATGAAATGAGAATTAGTGCGCTGGGAGTGATTTTGGTGGTGAAGATGCAACGAATTATTCGGCTAAGGGCAGCTGAATCATTCACTCACAAACCAAATGTGGTTTGTGGTCTTAGCATCTGAAAAATGTGATCCAACAACCCGGGGCCTCTGTATGTGGTCCCTCACAGTCAGGGCTTGTTCCCTATTAGTCCTTGTTGCAGGCTCCCTTCAAAGTCCTGATTTTCAGGAGGTCTTAATTTTTCAGCCTCTTCTCTGACACTGTAGAAATATTCAAGAAAGCAGACTAGATACACCGTGAAATTTTTAATGAATTTTATTGTACAGGTTGTGTGCCTCCTGAATATCTTCCTTCTGCATATTCCGAGTTCTCCGGATGCATTGTTATCTGCGACCACTTTAGTCATTTACTTATATCCGTTCCTACTATTTGTCTTCCATCTTGCTGTCCGTCCACTCCAACTCCTTCTTCCACTGTGTTCAACGCTGAATGACTGAAGTGCCCCAGCACTTGGCTGTATAGGTAAATTACCTTTAAAATAAATAAAATTAATCCAGTCACCAAGTGTCCAAGATTGGTGAAAATGCCTGTATCATCATGATTTATGAACAAAAACAATTATCCTTGGAAGCTAGAATAATTCTCTTATCTTCATACACTTCCGGGTCTTTCTAGATTCTCGACTTCCTTCTAGAATCCATAGAGAAACTTAATGAACACCATGTACACACAAACACACACACATATTTTAAAGACACTGGAAACAATAATAATTAAAATTAGGGTGCAACGGACTTTGTCACCAGTAGATTGGAATGTGCAACAGCACAGTTGTGAGTGTTATGGAAAAGCTTCAAAACATTGGCGCATGCTTTGGGTCGTGGAACAAGACAGAGCGTACACAAGCATAACATCAGCAAGCCTCATTGGTGAGAGCACGGATGCGCAAGTTGACATGGTCGGTCGGAAGTCGTATGATCGTGACGTCAGAAAAATTCAGTCATGTGTGTCAGATCATGCATCAAACAGGGCGTGTTCGTGGAAAGTTTCAGAACATTGCGTGAGTACTTTTGTACGTCCAGCAGGGCGCGTGAATACGTAATATGTTCCCTAGTGCTGGGGAAATGAGGCATTAGATGGCAGTCTTTTGTAGTGATTTACCAGTGAAAAAGCCTGTTGGTGGCGCTAGAAGATCCATCAAGAAGGTAAAGTGGAGAAAGAAAGAACGTTGAAATGACCTGTGAACTTTTACAGATACTCTGACAGGAGCTGAAGTGTGGGTCCACACTTGATATTTTTGTGGAACATTTATCCATTCTTTTTATTCTATTTCTGATAATTGTGGTTTCTTTTTCAAATGGATTCGGTTTGTCACCACAGAAAATGAATTCACTAATTGATAGTGATCGGTCTTGACAATGAGAAAAGCGTGTGATATGTTTTTGTTTTTTTCTAGTCAAGATGACTATTAGAGGAGTAATTGTGTTTTCATGGTCTTGAGATTTTTAAATTAATTTTCCTTGATTTTCATGTTAGTTCTTTTGGGGAAATAAAGTCTACATTTTTGTATCTCTTTAGGAGAAATAAAATCTACATTTTTGTATCTCTGTGTTTAGTTTACCCCTAGATTTGAGAACTTGATCTTGCTACAGAATCGCCAGACTGGGGAGATGCGAAGGTAGGATGAGTTAACAATTAAGGATTTCTTTCTTTTTAATTAGAAAAGAGTACATTAGACCCTGAACGTATGTATATATATATATATATATATATATATATATATATATATATATCTATATAATATATATATATGGCAAAATCCACGAAGGAATGTGAAACAGTGGAGTACTGCTGCAAGGCCTTTCAACTATGCTTAGTAAAGGAAGTGAGTCGAAAGGTCTGTCAGTGGCACCTTATTGTTTCACTTGCTTTTGTGGATTTTGCCTTTATTTTCATATTCATCACATTCCAAATTTCCCTGATTCAGTTATACATACAAGACACACACACAATATATATATATATATATATATATATATATATATATATATATATATATATATATATATATCTATATATATTCATAGGGCAGGGCTGGAATAGGAATATTAACATAAAAATTAGAGGAATGGCTCTACGTTATATCATCTGGATAAGGCAACTGTCTAGGGGGTGGGGGGCTACCACATGTAAACAGAAAAGGGAGTAAAATGTCTCAGTAAATCAAAATCTCAATAATGTCAAAAAGGATTGAAGGTAAACTTGATATGGCCACTTATCATATAATTTACTAAAGAGATTAGAAGAATAAATAATACAGAGGCTAGCAATAGATCCTCATGAAACTTATGAACCACTTTTGGGTTCATCAGGTTCTTTAATAAAAAAAAAACTGGAACTAGATAGACCAGGGAGTCCAAAGGCAAAACAAGGAGGAGAGAGCAAAATAAGCCAACAGAATACCTAAAAAGTAGTTTATTAAACCTATTTCCTGTACAAAGCAATTTACATATTTACAGGTGAGTTGAGGGTTCAGCCAAAACATAATCAACAAGAACAAGGTTCCATTACAAAAGTAACATAGCGCAACAACAGCATTACAATAACATAGCACAAAAGCATTAAACATAAATCATAATAATTAAGCATGTCAAAACAAATTACCAGGGCAATACACTTGCCCAACATCACAAACTAATGTGAAAACACCCAGAGCCATACACTTGCCCAAGATACAAAACATGTCAACCACATTGTGAAAACACCCAGAGCCATACACTTGCCCAAGATACAAAACATGTCAAACATATTGTGAATACACCCAGAGCCATACACTTGCTCAGAAAACAATAATGAAACAGCTCGTATACAAATTAACTGGGGTCATATACTTTCCCAACAAATAATGATATGAAAAACACCCAAATCCAGCAGTATAAACAATAATAAAAAAAATGTCTCTTGTAACAAAGGTAAAGATAAGTCATAGCCTTCATATGCAATCTCAGCTGACGAACTCAAGACTGCATCGCAGCCACAGATGAGCCAACCAGACGAACGTCACAACAGTCTTACTGCTGTCACACAGGCAACTCCACTGATGACCATATTGCAGCCACATCCATCCTGTATCAGATGATTTGAAATAGTAGCAGACACTGCTGCACTGAGCAAATGCTTCAAACTGCTGAAGAACCAACTGGTGTTCTCATCCTCGACCAGCAGTGGCCAACATGTAACCAATACCTGCTGCTGTCGAGATCTGGACTGGCTGCTGTGCTGAACCCAACTGCTTCAGAAAAGAAATAGGCAGCAAACGTCGCTTTGTTTCAACAAAACAAAACACAGGAGGGAAGATGAAACAATCAAATAAGCCACACTGGGCTGTTACAATTTCAAATATTGAAACTACAGTAGAACCTTACAGAACTGTATTACTTTATGGTAATTATGTATAATCTCAGAGCAGGAGTGCTATTGTTTGCAAGCAAATACTAAGACTAAAATGTTCACTAATGATGTGCAAATAGATATAATAGGATTTTTAGATGATACAGAGGTGGAGCACTGTAAGCAAGGAGTGTTCTCACTGGAATTCTGGGAATCTTGTCCCATAATGACACTGGCAGTATGTTGGGTTGGCACTGTTGATCTAGAGGTGACTTCACACAACAGGAACGTCTACACGGATCTGCAAAGCAGGGGACATTGTAACACATGAGATGTCAACGAGGGAAAGTGTTGTGTAGGAAATTGCTAATAGTACTTGAAGCCTAAATACCACAAGTTCTTAATATTGAATGAAATATCAAAATCACTAAATCACTGTTACAAGGCAACGCTTATTTTGAATGTATGTATGAGATAAGGCTTGTCCGCAATCAATTTCACTAGAATCTCTGAAGGAGATAGGATAACAGGAAAACAGAACAGGAAACAGGAGATAAGTAGGAACATACAAGTACAAAGGAAAATGGTGGTGAGGACGACAATCAACTTCCAATCACATTACCTTAGTCTGTGGACGAGACTTGTGTAGATTACAGAAAGAACACCATTGGAAGGAAGTTCCCCCACCAGGGATGAAAGGAGAAAGCACTTCCAGGTTTTGCCGGCTGTAGTGCTCAGTTAGGCCAGTAGTTCGTAACAAGGACCACCTTCAGAGTGACAGCAATCGGATAAAAAGTCGAAGTGGAACTTTCAAGTAGAGTCCCGTTCCAGTAGCTTAAGCTTCAAAGAGTAGGAGTAACTCACACTGAGTTTGAGAGGTTCAGGCAGCATATGCTGTGGAGTGTCACTTCAACAGCTAGGGCAGAGCAAGGCTAGGGTGCCTAGTGCTTGGGGTCAACAGTGCCTCCTAACAGGTAACTTCTGCCCACTAAGGCTAACTGCTAGCTGCTTACTGTATTTGTAGGAACCATCGAAGCTAGCGTTTATACCCATTTTGACATTGATAGTGGTCATGTTTCGACAGCTTCTTCCAAAATAGGTCGACCATTGTTCTCCTCTTTTGATTGGCTGCTAATCCGGACTGGTAAGGTACCTGGAAAAGTCATCAAGAGCCAGCCAGAAAAGGGTTGGAGTTGAGAATACAAAGAGGTGCAAATTAGATCTGAGAGTCAGAGTCTCAAAGGCAGAGATTCATCTGTGAAACAGGGGCGATAAAGAAGGATGTAGGTGCGAGATCAGGTCAAGAGGCCACGTGTGCGTGTGTGAAAATAACAAGAGTGAGGGCATGAACCCTCTTTGCTACTCTCATGAAATTGACCAGGAAATTTGAACAAAAGAAAACGGGTGGCAAAGTCCCCAAATGGTTTCTCATTTCCTGGGTATGGACCATTTTTGGCTTCAATGCAGATGGCCTAATGAGGTCTAGCCCAGTGATAGTTATGACTTGGAAAAAATGATTCAGGGATGAAACTTGGTAGGTAGCTAAATCCTGCATATTTTCACACCCAGGATATCGTTAAGATGAGAGGAGGAGAGGGGTGGAATTTAGGAATTCAAAGCTTCTTGTTTGTCTCTGTTTTTTTCTTTTACTCGACTTTCAACGATTGTTGCATATTGGGACGACTCTTTGTACATTCTTAAATAAAATTATAAATGAGTTAAGAAGGAAAAGTTATAAGACAAGAGTCAGAAGGAATATTGCAATAATATTATGGGCTTTTTTTGCAGAATAATTCTTCTACTACCCAGTAGTCAAAAAGGTGGTGACTTTTAGTTTAGTCCCTGGATACAACTCATTTGTATATAAGTATGTTTATGTGCACGGTCCTGTTTTTTCAACGAGTACTGACGAATTTCTTTTGACTCCGTGCTCTCTAAACCGCCGCAGCCGAATAGTTAAAGGGCACCAGATTCACTGCTGAGGTCAACAAAGTCGATCCTTTGCCAATCGTACACTGGCCCAATTGTTTTGAGGACAGTGCCATGGCTCCTAAATTATTCTTCATAATATGTATGCGGTACATTTCAGTATCCATTTGCAGTTAACCATTCACATTTTCCCGTGATTTCATTCAGTTACTTAACATGTGAAGAAAATGTTTGCATCTGTGAATTTCCATTTCTTGTCCCATTTAGAATCGGCAGCCGCAACCAAGAAGGAAGGATGAATGCAAGTGGAGCGATATCGGAGTGGAATGAATAAAAGGAAAGTTAGCTTTCGTTTCCTTCACCTTATCGACGCCAGACTGATGAATGAAGCAAATATTTCCCCTCGGAATGTTTCTTTTTATGACTCGCGCAAAAAAAAAAAAAAATTAAAGCTGCATTCGTCACAAAAGACTCCTGCCGCAATGAGCGTCTTATATGGTTTAATTCGGCTACAGCTTATAATAATGAAATCATTTCGGGATTGAAATCGTTTTGCAGGTGACCACCTGAACCTTAACATTTGCGTTCCAGGAAAATAGTATTTTAAACCGTTTTCAGACTTCCGAAATATCACAAGAGAACGGTGTCTGTTATTTGTCAATAAGAAGTGAGGTTCATTTAAATATGTATGTATGTATATATATATAAATATATATATATATATATATATAATATATATATTTATATGTAAACCGAATGGAAATTTTTTATTTGATAATAATTTCGTCCTCTCGTGGGTTCGAACCATCTCCAGTGAAATGTGCAGCATCGTGTCCTTACATGATCCTTTCATTTCTGTACTTGACTCCATATCAGTTACTTCACTTTTCTCAGAACTTATGGATCCTCTTTACCAAATGTCTGATGTGAATATCCATTTGATCAATACACCAGCTGTTAAGTTGATGTACCTGACATTGAGCTGAAAAATAGGATTGATCCTTCAGTTAGTTTGGAACTGCTCCAAGATGGTTTGGGTCACAAGCTCATGGCTTTGCGTATCACGCCGTGGCAGAGAGCTCTCTCTCCCCGTTCAGAGGTCAGCGTTGCGTGTGTGCCTGTCCGCTGTAGGCCTCAAGCAGGCATCCATCAGTATGTGACCCTGTGAAATGTAAGATATATCTTTTCCATTTATTGTGAGTATAGAATGTATTTTCTTTAAAACTGCTTCATGCATTTTCGAATAAAATCGAAATGGAGTTTTAATATTTGTCATAATAATAATATTGATTGATTGATTTGTTAGTTCTTTCTGGCGTCGCAACGACGAGATTATTGACGCCGCGTCATAATAATAATAAAACTCAACCATGCAAAAAAGAGGTATTTATTGCAAATGAAAAAATGCGCGCGGAGTGGAGTTTAAAATTTGCATGGAGTCTGGAACACATCGTAAAAATCTTACTTCCTAATCTCCAAGGAGTCCACTGAATCAAGTAGTATCATCCATGAAAAAAAATATTTCTGCAAAAGTCTTGTTTGGTAAAAAAAAAAAAAAAAAACATATATTACCCATTTGTTCTGATATCTGTTTTTACCTGCTTTTCTTACCTGTTTCTTTTTAAAATCAGTAATAGAGATATTTCTCCAACGAAGACCAACGCTAATCTGGAGAAGCATAAGGTGAGTACCAGGGGATGATCATTCTCACCTATTTAAGAGATACTCCTTCTGATGTATTATAGCAAAAGTCATTCTTAAAACTTATCACGGTGATCATTGTGGATATAAAAATCATTTCACTTTGCCTTTCTATCTCATTTTTTACGGTTATCCTTGCTATTGTGTTTTTGCAATAAATAGCTTTTAAGGGAAAAGTTGCTGACATATCTATGAATGAGATTTTGCAGATTTTCGTTTTCAATTTAAAATCAAAGCAGTTCGTTGTAGGTATTATTTTGGTTATTGCTTCCGAGAGGATCTTGTTTGCTGACGCCCCTCTCCACACCTTTCCAACCAGAATATAGAAATGTTAGACTTTTTCTACTTCTGCTATCATTCAAGGTGGGAAGCCAATTAGGACACCTTCCTTGCTCTCTCTCTCTCTCTCTCTCTCTCTCTCTCTCTCTCTCTCTCTCTCTCTCTCCTAAAGATATTTGATTGGTAGTGGTAGTTAGCGATAATACCTTTAAATTGCTGTCCCAGAAATTGCCCGAAGCTTGGGATTCCAGTGCCATGTAAACCAAGGCAAAGTACTACCTTAGTAGAGGGTTGTCAACCCCTTGGATGAGGAAACTCCCATAATGGGGGGACGAGACTAAGGTCAGAGACCAATGGCAACCATAATGCTGTGCATACAACGAAAATAAAAATGTTTAAAAATCCCAAACGTAAAGAAGTCTTGTTGTGTTTGTAAAACCCTGTTTCATTAGACTTTGAGACTGAAAGCATGTTTACTATCTGTGTTGGCCACTGCATGTACTTTCCTCTTTGTCTTAAGTTCGAAAATGAGATACTCGTAAAGAAACTAAATCTTTGTACTCTAACGTAGTTTGGAAGCTATTACGGCAGGAAGATGAATGGGCAGTGATTATAATTGCCTAATGACATTTATTGCATTAATGAAGCTAATATTAATATCATTCTTTATTGTTTCATTTCCAGGACGTTCTGCACCGCCTCGATATTGGTGAGTTTTAGTATGCTATTATTTTATATTTTGATTCATATAAAACTTTTGGAAGGTGTTTATGTTTAAGTTTTTGGTTTTTACTTGGTCTTGTTTATTCAGACGCTTTATTCCTTTAAGGAGGCAGTTGCGGATTGGATGTAAATGTTCCGTTTTATTGTGATTTTCTTATGAAAAGTTTGATCGAATTTTACATTCTTCTTTACTTTTACTGGAAATATTCACGTTTTTATTAATATTCATTCAAGAATATTTATGAAGTGTAAAAGTATTTTTCCTTCAATATGCAGTAGTTTCATTCTTCACTTATCAGTCACCAGCCATGCAACACTATTTCCTTAGAGACAATAATCCTGCAGCGGCAGAAATAGTTTCCTGGAGGCGTGTTCGGTCATTCTGTGGGTTTCCATGGGTCCTTTAGATCATTTCAATTGTCATCATTTTTTTTTTTTTTTTTTTTTCTCTCATTTTAATCACGTTGTCGCTACTCCTAATTAACTGTAGTATTATGTCTGGCTTGAAGGTGCAGAAAAAAGTTTTAAGATTTAGCACCTATTAATTTCTATTTCTATTTTCATCTTATGAGGCAAAATTGGAATGTAATCATCAGCACCTAAGGATCATCTTTAACAAAAGCACAAAATTAACTCTGCCTCTGTAGGTAAAGGAATTCAGGTATTTTAAGCAAAGCCATTTGTGTGTGTGTGTGTGTGTGTGCTTTATTTATTTATTTTTTATTTATTTATTATTTTTGTTGAGGGAAGCAACCCTTGCTGCTGAAGACTCCTCATTGCAGGAAGCTCCTCCACTTATGTTCATTCTGCAAAACTAAGCCCCTTGTTGTCAGTTATAACACTTCTGTTTTAAAATTTATAATGAGAAAGGAATGTATATGTAAAACATTAATTTAATTTCTGATCATCAAATAAAAAAGGACTGCTTTATTAATCCCGTATTGAATGCATATCGTTACAAGAATATACGAGATGAGAAGAACTTCCCCGTTGGCATTCAGGAAGTTCATTTCCTTTCTGTGGACATTAGCGTTCGTTTTCGTATACTGGAATCAAAATTCATTATTTAAGAAACGGATTGTGTTGAAAATGATTTCTTAAAGCAACCAAGAAATATCTTCTTTCATGAAGAGGTGAATTTAGAGAATAATAATAAGCAATGCATGACTAAACATTAGGTGTTTAAAAAACATGTCGGCCGTTTCGTTTACAAGAAGCCGCAAACTCAAATGACTGGAAGTGACACCGAGATCAAACGAACGGTTTCCAGACTCAGGTGATCGGATTACGAACGTCATTATCTACTTGAAGCGTAAATCACTGTGCAGAAACTGAAGCCGGTTAGTTTTTAAAGCTGGGATTAAACTGTCATTCTATATTGGATGACCATCATCAGTTTTGTAGATGATGATAGTTCCAGACACAAAATCACTTCTTATTGCCTTTTAAATATGTTAAATAATTGTTTGGTTTTTAAAAAAAAATAATTTATAGGCAGAGATAAACACTGAAATCATTGTTGGGAAAAACTCTGTATCACGAGAGTATTTATAATAGTTCGTGCATAATTTAAAAACGCTACAAAGCCTTCGAACCCTTCCCTGGGTTCATCTTCAGTCCAAATGAATGATTAAACAAAAAATACTGAGGGGAACTGCCCTCTTTCTTCATCATCTGGTCCATAAACGAGCTAACTACTGGTGTCAACAATCTTTAGCGACTCTGTTTATTGTTTTCAAGTTCACCTCACTACTTATTTTCTTTAATCATTCATTTGAACAGAAGATGAACCCAGGGAAGGGTTCGAAAGCTTTGTGAAGTGTTTTTAAATTATACACGAACTCTTATTATTTTTATAATATAGTGGACCCCTTAGAAAATTGAAATCACTCTTTGCATTTTATCATTATCATTCTTTTCCGTTGTTATAAGGACTCGATCCTTGTGACAGAAAATCGATTAAATCCAATAGGAGTATCACCAGTTTTCAGCTGATTTTATTATGCATGAATTTAAGCATCGCTAAAAATCTAGAAAACAAGTGCATGATCAAGAAGCAAGGTCCGTTATGGCAGTGGGAAATATGTAATATATACGTATATATGAGTCTATCACATCACCATGATTCATATATAGGCATTAAACTACAAGTATCCTTTAACATCTAATTCGCTCTACCTCGGAATTAATATATTTTCATATATGTTAACCGAAGGGGAATTATTTAGTTGGTAATTATCAACAAAAAAATTCCCCTTCGGTTAACATGTAGGCAAATATATTAATTCCGAGGTAGAGCGAATTAGATATTAAAGGACATATGTAGCTTAATGCGAACATATATATATCATATATATATATATATATATATATATATCTATATATATATATATATATATATATATATATATATATATATATATATATATATATATATATATATATTTATATATATATATATACATAATATATATATATATATATATATATATATATATATATATGTATATATAACATATACTTACATATCATATACATACATTACTGAAAACAGAAATTCTCCGTGTAAAACGTTATTGGTATGAAGAGGACCTCAACTATATAAAAGGCGACTGCCTCAATCTTCAAGGGACTAAACAATTAAAGGACATCTACCACTATACAGTCATCATAAATTGCCACAAAACATTGCGATCTCCTATATAATTTGTAATTTGCCTTCCTAGGAAAACAGTGTAACGAAATCTTGTGAAGTTTGTACGGCAGAATTCACTTTCTTTCGCCTAATCTTCAGGGAATGGTTTCGTGAATGAGTATATTCCCATCCCAGCTGATTGATGGCTGTGGCTGATGGAGATTCGGTCGAAGTGATTTGTTGTTTCGTGAAGCTCATCTTCGTATTGATTTCATATATGACGTTCGACAGAAGACAAGGAATTATATCCGAACAAAAACGAAATATAAAAGAATGACTGAATTCTTATTCATGGAAATGGATTCATCTTTTATTATGAGAGAGTTGATTACTTTATTATTGTTTGATTTTTTTATGGGGGAGGGGAAAATTGAATCGCTTTGGATTTTCATAGTTAATGAAACCAAATCAAGGTGCATTTTCCCCTATCCGAATTTTTCTGTCAGCTTAATCCGACATCGTCCAGTGGAGAATTGATCTTCGATATTGAGTGATTGGTTACCTGGGCGAACTGACTATTCAGATTGGGATTTATGGCTTTTTCGGGAATCTGGGAGAAACATGCCTGCCAAGGAGAGGTCTTATTCTTACAGAAACGACGATATTGTAATAGGAGAAGTTCAAGAAATTTGCTTGTGCATTTTCATTGATATGGATCATAAAGCAATCTAAAATTTCTCAGTATAACTGGGTAATTTTGACGGAAAATTGTCTTGAATTAAAGGAGGAGAGAGAGAGGAGAGAGATAGTAGAGAGGGAGGATAGAGGAGGAAGATCAGACACTAATCTAGAAAAGGTTGATTAAGGAACATTTATTATTTTCGTCTTTCTCTGCTTGCAATGAAAAGTAAAAACACACAATAGAATATTCTCGGAAATAATAAACGATCCCTTTGAAACAGGCGTTCCTAATTTTAGGTTAATTAATATCATACAAACATACGCAAAATAACACATAAGCAAAAACTTGCGCTTTTTATTGATCTACATCGCATATCATGTATTAGAATCCAGAGCCATAAAATGAAAAAAGTAAATTTTCATGGATCTATTTGAGCTGCAGTGCCATGATATCGTCTCAGCATTAATCAGAAATTCTAGGTTTTGTTATTGAATGTAAAACATCCGTTATGCGTTTCCCTAATTATACAGTTTTTGAATGCATAACAGGCATCGTGCAAGTTTAAGAATATATCGTTTTATGTTATGAAGATAATACTTGAGTGCAGTGGTGTCATTTGGGGGCCGGGCCAACTGGCCCCCCCCAAGACTCAAGTCCCCCCCCCCCCCCACCCCCCCCCACCCCCCCCCACAAGCCCCAAGAAGTAACAGCATGTTTTCTTTCCAAATGGGCAATCATAAACATATGAAATTTGTCGGAAATATTACGTTTCTTGATCCCTGTCTGTCTACTATAATGGCTACAAGTGATATCATGAGGTGGTAAACTAACATTAGTGGGAGTATATAATTTTTGCTGAAAAACCTCCCTCATGTGACTTCAAAAGCACATAAAATAGCTAAAAAAAAAATTAAAACGTCAGCTGATTCGGCTGCTTCTCTCGCCAACGTCCCCCCCCCCCCCCCCCCCCCCCCCCCCCACTTCTCCCCCAACAACAAAAATCTGAAATGACGCCCCTACTTTAGTGTGAAGAAAGAAAGTTTTGAGGGATCTACTTGTGAGATGTTTATGATGAGCAGCAACTGTAGTTTAACATATGATGAAAGATTATATTTATGCCATGTCGTGATGACTGAAGTTAGTAGACCTCGATATACTTTCGCAGCATGAGAGTAATAAATAAATAATGGCCAGTTTATGGGTCCTAAATTGTGCAACAGCACTTAACTAGTAGTTACAAGTTTAGCGATTGTAACAAAAACAGGTTGTGGGGGTTTCAAAAAACATTTGGGTTGTCTGCATCCATATAGAACTAAAGCTTAAAAGCCAAAACTGGGAATATCGCTTTCTGGTAAAATAATACAGAGAAAAGAGGATCAATTTCGTATGTAAACAAACCTTCATATCTGGCAAACAGAAACAAGGAACAACACGCTCAAGATTACGAAAGCGCGGATTCAGAACTGAAACCCTGTTCAAAAGGCGCAACAAAACATACCATCAAAAGAGCGGCGTCTGTTTCGTCTTCTCCAGATTTAACTGGGAAAAAATATTCGATTCCAACACAGGCTGAGGAAGAATGCGGCAAATCAAGGATGGCACACATGAAGTCATACAATTTAACTTGGACTGACCATTTCCATCTAATGCATTCCATAAATTAAAACAAAATTTAGGTAGTAGGATTCCTAAGAAAGCATGATGATGCAGTGTCTCCTTTGCCCAAATAAGGGCCCCATTCTTCCTGTAAATTATCAAGCTGATGCTCAGACACTAAAGAAGGAAAGTTCAAGGCAAATTTAACGATGGACTTTGCTTTCTTTCAGTACATGTTGCTTCCTTTTTCTCCATATCTGACAAGAAAGATGTGAAAAGAACCTGCTTTCATTTTTCTTTAGATTTTCTGTTCCAGGGCTTTCTGTGCATAAATTTTAAGATTTCGGAGATTTAAACATTTCTATTTCAAGCGTTCAAGCTTTGAGTTAATTTTTCAAGATCTTGAAAGATTTTTTCTCAAGCACTGGTAGCGAGCAGGGGGCAACAGACGGTAAAGTCTGGCTAACGAAACAATTTTCAGCCGCTCTTTTGATGTAAAAAAAAAAATGATAAAGAAATATGGCGCTTTCGTGAAAAACGCGACGCGCTTTCAACATGAGGATCCGAGCTTGCATAAAACGCCGGCCTATTTATGAATACGCTCAACGCTTCCGGGGAAAAAAGAAGAGGGCTTCAAAATACGCAAAAACTAACGCTTTCACCAAAAGGAATGTTTCTACCCTTCCCCTCAACGTATATGTCTGAAGAGGGAGAGAATGTCGTGTGGAGACAGAAACGCCCTGAAGAGAAAGAAACGCCCGGAGGAGGAGGAACTCTGAGAAATAGTTGGTGTCGTTTGGAGAAGTGAAAGGAAAAACTTCGAAGCGGATATTTTTGTCAAGTGAGGATCTTTATTTGTAACCGGTAACTTTGTGAGTACAGAATTATTCTCTCTCTCTCTCTCTCTCTCTCTCTCTCTCTCTCTCTCTGACAAACATACTTGGGTAGCGAATACATTCCAAGTAAAAAGCGAAGCTATAAGAGTAGGTTACCTTAGGTTAAGATTTATCACCGTCATTGCCATTCTCTCTCTCTCTCTCTCTTTCTCTCCTTCTTGTTATAAAAGAATATGCTTAAGATGGATAGCGTTGATGCCATGTAATGTAAGTCTTCATTTAATTTCGAAATTTCAGATAGACTGCAGATTCCACATTTCTTCCATTTCCCAGACACCGCATCGGAAAATCTTCCAGCAGAAAAATATGGCAATACTGGAAACCTATAAAATCTGCAAACCAGCTCTCGTTGGCATCGGGATTCCCACGTCAGAAGAGGAATAATAGAAAAAGGGATAAGTTATAAAAACCCAATGCAGTATAATTTAGAATGTTCGACACAAGGTTGTCGAAGGTTTAGAGAAATCTGTAGCGTTTGTCGTTATGTTTTGCTGGGTAATGATACCGACTTTGTCAAGGATTATCATTTGTTTGGAGCCGATTGAAATGTGACATCGCTTGACAGCAGTTTAAGTTGGCCAATAACGATGACAGATTCACTTTGGCAAATTGATATTAAATGCATCGTTGACTTTCAATATGATGAAGATCAACTGAATTCATCAGAGAGTCAAAATACCAATATCTGCTACTTAAGAGACAGAATGGATCACGAGCGAAAGCGATGTCGGAGAGGAATACTTTCTAGCTAACAAGTATGTTGAGTATAATGTTGAAATTAAAATGTATATTTGTTCTCTCAACTTTAATCAACATTATTTTTTCTCGTGATGTTAAATAGGCCATCTGGCCGTCAGTGCATGTGCTGGACATTCTATGCGAAGAAACGAAAATATGCACCAGAAACAGGATTAAAAAATAATCACGTGTGTCTTATAAATTCACAGGCGCAGTTCAAGATTTATTTACTGTTCTATTAAAAGATATTTAGATAAAATTTTTGAAAATTTTTAATTAGAAAAGGAATTGTAACGTGACCTCATCGTGATTATTGTATTGCAAGGCTCGTTTCCCACATCCGGACATCATGATTTCTTCATATTTCTTGCACATGGATCTTGAGGCTTTGTAGTGGCAAGCTATCCAAATAAGTGCTAAGAATTCGATAATTTAAGAGGGTATTGGGGCTATCAAATTACACACACACACACACACACACATATATATATATATATATATATATATATATATATATATATATATATATATATATATATATATATATATAAGTCTATCACATTACCGTGATTCATATACATATATCGAACTACAAATGTCCTTTAATATCTAATTCGCTCTACCTCGGAATTAATAATATTTTTCATATATGCTTAACCGAGGGGGAATTTATTAAGCGATAATAGAATTGGCGATCGACAAGCGCGAACAGCGACCTCTCAATTTCCAGGACTGGCAGTGAAGCCTTAAACCTGTGCGCAAAAGGTATTTCAGGTGGGAGGAGGCATGAACTTATATCTCTTGCGGTGTCGGGGTGGTTTAAGGCTTCACTGCCAGTCCTGGAAATTGAGAGGTCGCTGGTTCGCGCCTGTCGATCGCCAATTCTATTATCACTTAATAAATTCCCCCTCGGTTAAGCATATATGAAAAATATATTAATTCCAAGGTAGAGCGAATTAGATTTTAAAGGACATTTGTAGTTTTATATATAATATATATATATAACATATATTATATATATATATATTATATCTAGTATATAGATATATAATATATATATATATATCTATATATATTATATATATATATTATATAGATATATATATATATATATATATATATATATATATAAGGAGCCCATAAGAAATGCCAAAATATTGAAAGTTACTACTATATTTCAGAGACTGCTGGTCTCCCTCTTAAGGTAAGTGATGAATGAGAAAAGTTACAGAAAAGGCAGTATTTATACCAAGAGATCCATACACAGTTAGCTGTTTCCAGGTCATCCTCGCTGATACTTTCTCTTTAATCTACTTTAGTGTTGGTTGAAGGAAGGGGGTGAGAAGGTGGTGACTTGTAGAATTAACCTTAAATGACAGTGTCTCAATCCACAGTTTTTGAGGTTGCTGAGATGAATAGTGACACTCCTAATGCCATTTAATTCCAAGTTCAGTCCCAATAGGAACAGGGGGTGAGAAGGAATGGGTAAGGGATGCCCTTTAAACAACAGATATTAGTGTCTAAGTTATAGTTTTCAATGTCACTGAGATGAATAGTGACACTCCCGATGTCCTTTATGTCTAAGATCAGCCCTGATAAGAAGATGGTTTGGAAAGATGGTGGCATCTAAAAATAACTGAAAACTACAGACATCAGTGTCTAATCCATAGCTTTTGAGGTCGCTGAGATGAATATTGAGAATGCTGATGCCCTTTAAGTCCAGTTCAACCCTGATAGGAAGGGGGGGTGTGTGAAGGGGTGAAAAATAAAATGTCTAAATGTTGGGCAATGTATTC
>NC_087214.1:48078767-48091267 GCF_015104395.2 Macrobrachium nipponense
CAGATTTAGCACCTGGTAATTTCTGTTGTGTTTTTCATCTTATTAGGCAAAATTGGAATGTAATCATCAGCACCTAAGGATCATCTTTAACAAAAACACAAAATTAACTCTGCCTCTGTAAGTAAATGAATTCAGGTATTTTAAGCAAAGCCCTTTGTGTGCGTCTCTCTCTCTCTCTCTCTCTCTCTTTTGAGGCAAGCAGCCCATGCTGCCGAGGACCTCATTGCAGGAAGCTCCTTCGCTTATGTTCATGTTGCAAAACTCTGCGTTCTGCTCAAAATTAGAAATAGGCCTCTTGTTGTCAGTTGTAACAATTCTGTTTTAAAATTTATAATAAGAAAGGAATGTATACGTAAAGCATGAATTTAATTTCTGATCATTAAATAAAAAAGAACTGCTTTATTAACCACGTATTCAATGCACTTCGTTACAATAATATACGGGATGAGAAGAGCTTCGCCGTTGCCTTTTTGTGGACATCAGCGTTCGTTTTCGTATACTGGAATCAGAATTCATTATTTAAGAAACGGATTAAGTGGAAAATGATTTCTTAAAGCAACAAAAACAGTAAACCACCAAGAAATGGCGTCTCTTTTATTTATTAAGAGGTGAATTTAGACAAAAATAATAAGCAATGCATGACTAAACATTAGGTGTTTAACAAACATTTCGTTTCCAGGAAGCCGCGAACTCAAATGACTGGAAGTGACACCGAAATCAAACGAACTGTTTCCAGACTTTTTTTTTTTTTTTTTTTTTTTTTTGTTTTTTTTTTTTTTTTTTTTCGTCTCGACTTTCCAATCGAGACAAAGACAAGGTCAGGTGATCGGATTACGATCGTCATTATCTACTTGAAGCGTCAATCACTGTGCAGAAACTAGAAACTGAAGCCGGTTAGTTTTTAAAGCTGGGATTAAACTGTCAATCTATATTGGATAACCATCATCAGTTTCGTAGATGATGATAGTTCCAAACACAAAATCACTTCTTATTGCCTTTTAAATATGTTATATAATTGTTTGGTTTTTAAAAATAATAATTTATAGGCAGAGATAAACACTGAAATCATTGTTGGGAAAAACTCTGTATCACGAGAGTATTTATAATAGTTCGTGCATAATTTAAAAACGCTACAAAGCGTTCGAACCCTTCCCTGGGTTCATCTTCAGTCCAAATGAATGATTAAACAAAACAAAATACTGAGGGGAACTGCCCTCTTTCTTCATCATCTGGTCCATAAACGAGCTAACTACTGGTGTCAACAATCTCTGTTTATTGTTTTCAAGTTCACCTCACTACTTATTTTCTTTAATCATTCATTTGAACTGAAGATGAACCCAGGGAAGAGTTCGAAAGCTTTGTAAAGTGTTTTTAAATTATACACGAACTCTTATTACTTTTATAATAAAGTGGACCCCTTAGAAAATTAAAATCAGTCTGTGCATTTTTCATCGTCATTCTTTTCCGTTGTTATAAGGACTCGATCCTTGTGACAGAAAATCGATTAAATCCAATAGGAGTATCACCAATTTTCAGCTGATTTTATTTTGCATGAATTTAAGCATCGCTAAAAATCTAGAAAACAAGTGCATGATCAAGAAGCAAGGTCCGTTATGGCAGTGGGATATATGTAATATATACCTATATATGAGTCTATCACATCACCATGATTCATATATAGGCATTAAACTACAAGTATCCTTTAACATCTAATTCGCTCTACCTCGGAATTAATATATTTGCATATATGTTAACCGAAGGGGAATTATTTAGTTGGTAATTATCAACTAAAAAATTCCCCTTCGGTTAACATGTAGGCAAATATATTAATTCCGAGGTAGAGCGAATTAGATATAAAAAAACATTTGTAGCTTAATGCGATATATATATATATATATATATATATATATATATATATATATATATATATATATATATATGATATGTATATATATATATATATATATATATATATATATATATATATATATTATACATACATACATACATACATACATACATACATACTACTATACTACATGTATGACAGAAAACAAAATTCCCCGTGTAAAAGGTTATTGGTATGAAAGAGAGCCTCAACATAGTAAAAGGCTCAAAGACAGAACACCGGACTGCCTTAATCTTCAAAGGGCCCAAAGAATTAAAGGACATCTACCACTATATAGTCATCATAAATTGCCACAAAACATTGCGATCTCCTATATATCTTTGTAATTGCCTCCTTAGAAAACAGTGTCACGAAATCTGTGAAGTTTGTACAGCAGATTTCACTTTCTTTCGGCTAATCTTCCGGGAATGGTTTCGTGAATGAGTCTATTCCCATCCCAGCTGATTGATGGCTGTGGCTGATGGAGATTCGGTCGAAGTGATTTGTTGTTTCGTGAAGCTCATCTTCGTATTGATTTCATATATGACGTTCGAAAGAAGACAAGGAATTATATCTGAACAAAAACGAAATATAAAAGAATGACTGAATTCTTATTCATGGAAATGGATTCATCTTTTATTATGAGCTGGTTCATTACTTCATTATCGTTAGATTTTTTTATGGGGGAGGGGAAAATTGAATCACTTAGGATTTTCATAGTTAATGAAACCAAATCAAGGTGCATTTTCCCTGTCGAAATTATTCTGTCATCTTAATCCGACATCGTCCAGTGAAGAATTAATCTTCGATATTGAGTGATTGGTTATCTGGACAAACTGACTATTTAGATTGGGATTTATGGCTTTTTCGGGAATCTGGGAGAAACATGCCCGCCAAGGGAGAGGTCTTATTCTTACAGAAACGACGATTTTGTTATGGTGGAGGTTCAAGAAACTTGCTTGTACATTTTCATCAGTATGAATCATAAAGCAATCTGAAATTTCTCAGTAAAATTAGGTAATTCTGACAGAAAATTGTCTAGAATCAAAAGAGAGAGAGAGAGAGAGAGAGAGAGAGAGAGAAGAGAGAGAGAGAGAGAGAGAGAGAATCAGACCCTAATCTAGAAAAGGATTAAGGAACATCTTATTATTTTCGTCTTTCTCTCTTTCGATCAAAAGTAAAAAACACAAAATAGGATATTGGAAATATCCGATTTTTATTTTGCTCTGCATCTCATATCATGTATTTGAATACAGACCCATTAAAGGAAAAAATTAAATTTTCATGGATCTATTTTAGCTGCAGTGCCATGATATCGTCTCAACATTAATCAGAAATTCTAGGTTTTGTTATTGAATGTAAAACATCCGTTTTGCGTTTCCCTAATTATACAGTTTTTGAATGCATAACAGGCATCGTGCAAGTTTAATATATCGTTTTAATGTTACGAAAACAATACTTGAGTACAGTGGCGTCATTTTGGGGGGGAGGGGAGCAACAAAGATGTGATATTTATGCCATGTCCTAGTTCCTCGTTAAACGAGTGGTTTGCGTGCTCGCCTACCGATTCGGTAGTCCTGAGTTCAATTCCCTGCTCTGCGAACATGGAATCAGAGGAATTTGTTTATGTTTGATTTGAAATTAATTCCTCGATATAATGTGGTTCGGATCCTACAATAAGCTGTAGGTCCCGTTGCTAGGTAACCAATTGGTTCCTAACCACGTAAAACATATCTAATCCTTTGGGCCAGCCCTAGGAGAGCTGTTAATTAGCTGAGTGGTCTGGTTAAACTAAGATATACTTTTTTATTATGCCATGTCGTGATAACTGAAGTTAGCAGACCTCGTTATGCTTTCGCAGCATGATAGTAATAAATGAATAATGGCCAGTTTATGGGTCCTAAATTGTTCAAGAGCAGGAACCTTGTGGAACACATGGTCGATTGTGCACAATTGACACTTAACGAGTATTTACAAGTCTAGCGATTGTAACAAACACAGGCTGTGGGGGTTTAAAAATTCATTTGGGTTGTGTCTGCATCCCCATATAGAACTAAAGCTTAAAAGCCAAAACTAGGAATATCGCTTTCTGGTAAAATAATACAGAGAAAAGAGGATCAATTTCGTATGTAAACAAACCTTCATATCTGGCAAACAGAAACAAGGAACAACACGCTCAAGATTACGGAAGCGCAGATTCAGAACTGAAACCCTGTTCAAAAGGCGCAACAAAACATCCCATCAAAAGAGCGGCGTCTGTTTCGTCTTCTCCAGATTTAACTGGGAAAAAAATATTTGATTTTAACACAGGCTGAAGAAGAATTTGGCAAGTCAAGGATGACACACATGAAGTCATACAATTTAACTTGGACTGACCATTTCCATCTAATGCATTCCATAAATTATAACAAAATTTAGGTAGTAGGATTCCTAAGAAAGCATGATGATGCAGTGTCTCCTTTGCCCAAATAAGGGCCCTCCATTCTTCCTGTAAATCATCAAGCTGATGCTCAGACACTAAAGCAGGAAAGCTCAAGGCAAATTTAACGATGGTCTTTGCTGTCTTTCAGTACTTGTTGCTTGCTTTGGCTCCATATCTGACAAGAAAGATGTGAAAAGAACCTGCTTTCATTTTTCTTTAGATTTTCTGTTCCAGGGCTTTCTGTGCATAAATTTTAAGATTTCGGAGATTTAAACATTTCTATTTCAAGCGTTCAAGCTTTGAGTTAATTTTTCAAGATCTTGAAAGATTTTTTCTCAAGCACTGGTAGCGAGCAGGGGGCAACAGACGGTAAAGTCTGGCTATCGCTCTTACGATACAATTTTCAGCCGCTCTTTTGATTAAAAAAAAAAAATTATAGAAAAAAACGCGCTTTCGTGAAAAACGCGACGCGCTTATAACATGACGATCCGCGTTTTCGTAAAACGCCGCCTATTTATGAATACGCTCAACACTTCCGGGGAAAAGAGAAGACGCCTTGAAAATACGCAAAAACAAACGCTTTCACCAAAATGAATTTTTCCACCCTTCCCCTCAATATATATGTCTGAAGAGGGAGAGAATGTCGTGTGGAGAAAGAAACGCCCTGAAGAAAAAGAAACGCCCGGAGGAAGAGGAGGAGGAGGAGGAGGAAATAGTTGGTGTCGTTTGGAGAAGTGAAAGGAAAAACTTCGAAAGGGATATTTTTGTCAAGGGAGGATCTTTATTTGTAACCAGTAACTTTGTGAGTTCAGAAATAATCTCTCTCTCTCTCTCTCTCTCTCTCTGACAAACATACTTGGGTAGCGAATACATTCCAAATAACAAGAGTAGGTTACCTTAGGTTAAGATTTATCACCGTCATTGCCGTTATATATTTCTCCGTTTTTTTTTCCTCTGTGATTTTTTTTGGTAGGGGGCGGTGGTAGGGATTACAAACATCACCCAATGGACCTCTCTCTATCTTGTTATACATACGTGCTTATAAAAGAGTATACTTAAGATGGAATAGCGTTGATGCCATGTAATGTATGTCTTCATTTAATTTCGAAATTTCAGATAGACTGCAGATTCCACATTTCTTCCATTTCCCAGACACCGTATCGGAAAATCTTCCGGCAGAGAAATATGGCAATACTGGAAACCATAGAAATCTGCAAACCAGCTCTCGTTGGCATCGGGATTCCCACGTCAGAAGAGGAATAATAGAAAAGGGATAAGTTATAAAAACCCAATGCAGTATAATTTAGAATGTTCGACACAAGGTTGTCGAAGGTTTAGAGAAATTTGTAGCGTTTGTCGTTATGTTTTGCTGGATAATGGTACTGACTTTGTCAATGATTACCATTTGTTTGGAGCCGATTAAGATGTGACATCGCTTGACAGCAGTTTAAGTTAGGCAATAAACCATGACAGATTCAATTTGGCAAATCGATATTAAATGCATCGTTGACTTTCAATATGATGAAGATCAAGTGAATTCATCAAAGAGTCAAACTACCAATATCTACTACTTAAGAGACAGAATGGATCACAGGCGAAAGCGATGTCGGAGAGGAGCACTTTCTAGTTAATAATTATGATGAGTATGATGTTAAAATTAAAATGTATATTTGTTCTCTCAGTTTCAATCAACACTATTTTTTCTCATGATCTTAAAGAGGCCATCTGGCTATCAGTGTATGTCCTGGACATTCTATACGAAGAAACGAAAATATGCACCAGAAACAGGATTAAAAAATAATCACGCGTGTCCTATAAATTCAAAGGCGAAGTTCAAAATTTATATGCTGTTCTATCAAAAGATATTTTGATAAAACTTTTGAACATTTTTAATTAGAAAAGGGGTTGTATCGAACGAATTTAGGTGAAAAAGAAAAAATGTCAGAGATTGCTGATGATATTAGTGTACCTATGCCCTTGTGTCATTTCGTATCAAATGTTTGTATTAATTTTTATTTATCATTTATTTATTTCTTTTGCAACTATTAACTGTCGGAAAAATTACAAAATCCAAGATGGCCGCCATAAAATTATAAAATATAATTTTTTCCATAATCACTGGAGCCAGAGCTTAAAAGGTTGTTTTATATGTTCTTTTATTTTAAGGAATCTGATTTTCCTATCTAGAGATAAAATTGATTAGATACACTTACATGGAATCCATATACTACGAATCCAGCACTAGATGCATTGCAATTTGGTATAAAATTTTGTTATTAGAGCTAATGTTAAGAACCCATGAATTAGTGGAGCCCACCATTTTTAAGAACCATAGTGTAAAGCTCAAAATACATTGATCACACTATGGAAGATCCTCCAGAAAAGATGTCTAAGACAGATCTTGGACTTTGCTTCATATGCCAGACAAAAGGGTCATGGGTCTACAAAAACTATATTAAAAGCCTATCAATTCAAACCACTGGCAAACTGATCACAACATCCAGTGAACGTTGTTGCTATGGTGAATTCGAATTTGTGTCCCTAAACAGTTGACTACGTGGAGCCTCAGCCAATGAACTGTTAAAAAATGGTATTTCTTATCATAAAAACTGCTACAAAAATGTCACTCATAAGCATTATGTGGATAGTGCCAGAGCGAGTTTTGATAAAGGATCAAGTTTAGGAGATGCTACAACTGCATGTAAGAAGAAGAGAGGACCACCTTCTCCCCGAGATTCAAAACAATTGGCTACTTGTAGTACTACAGTCCACCCCAGGGGAATGACTGAGAACATTTCTACCAAAAACACAAATGTTTCCTACCAAGAAGATACAGAGTAAACTTTATGATGCATCATCTAAAAGTAGGGGACTCGGTTAAGACATTGCTGAGGGTATGAAGTATCATTTGCCATGTCTAGTTAAGGTTAAGAGAGATATTCTGAAAGCTAAGCAACCAAAAGCAGGTACTGTTCAATTTGGTCAGCTCTTATCAGACCTTCAGATCCTTGACATGGTTGAAACTGAGCTAAATAATGACAGTAAGGATGTCGTATTCAATATGAATGATGTACACTAAATGTACATCCAGCTGCTTAAGGAGAATGTACACCCAATACCGGAAAATCCTCGATGCAAGCCATATCTTAAACAACTGATGCCAGATAATTTCAAAGATGTTCATTTCAGAAGACCTCCAGATAAAACTAAACCTGAACAGATTCTTTCAACCAGAAGTAAAGATCGTCTGATAGCTAGTGGATTAAATGAAGATGATCTAAAGTCAGATCTGCAAGTGCTTCTGAAAGCAGCCAAGATACTGAGAAAGGATACTGCAACCTCCTGTCTATGGAAGTTTCATGGAACATTTGCTGATTATGAACCACTTACATTACTCAATACCTTATGGAAGTATGCAGTTCATGGTATAGGAAGAATCAAATATATAGTAAGAGAGAAATATATCGATAAAGGTGCAAGTGTACTGGCACAACACTTTGTGGGACTTACAGATCTGACAGACAAAACAATGATGGAGCTTTTAGACACACGCTGAGACTGCACTCAGTGTTGGCCTCTGTTATGAATGAAAATTTCATAAGACAATATTGTGAATGAGAACAGATTAAACAATGAATATTTGTGGAGTTTGTAACTGAACGCCTGACAGAAGGACGAATTTGTGTGTGGGATAAAATGACAAAGCAGCTCAAAACATTCAAAACCGAAAATGCATGGTAGAAGTGAATTCAGACGGATAAAGCTAGTAAAGATCAAAGAGGAACGTGGACTATTGCAGCGACTCATTCTCATATCAAGAAGTCGATCACAATTTGATCTGAAGGAATATATCGGCACTTATGAATTTTGCATAGACCCATAATCTCTATTTGGATCAGATGGAGCAATATTGTTAGCTTATGGCAAAGCAAAATTACTCCCATCTTGAGCTGCTAGTCAATTATGAACTATTGATCACTCACATTCCAGGCAAAGGATCATCCACAACTGATGCATCTGAAGATGGAAATGTTCAAGAGATGGAAGCAGCTGAAGTCACTTATGCCTCAGACATACTAGTATAAAGTTAATATTATCATTGCATAACCCTTAGGAATGTAATAACCTAGACTGACCATATCGAGACATGCAGTAATTTTTCTCAAGTATTTCTTGACCATCTCGGCAACATGGCCACCAATTTTGATGAAGTGAGGTGAGTGTTGGACAGGTTTCTCAACACATCAAATAACACACGAGAAAACGAACAAGGGGATAACATATTACTATGCCAAGGAAACTACTTTAATCCATAATATTTCTTTTAAGGATTTTTTTTTCAAACACCAAGACAGAAGTAGAACTTACAACTTACCAAGCTGCAAAGTGTACTACAGATCATAGCAAGAGCCAAATAAACCATTTGAAGTTTATGGTTACATCAGGGAGAGAAGCTAATGGTAACACTACTATTCCAACAACCCTTTTCACACAGCCAAGAAGAGGGAGACACCTTACTCCTGCTGCATGATTTTTCAATTGAGAAAAATACAGAGGTTGTCATTGCTTCTCCAGGCACTGTGTCACCTTCTCATGGTCCAAAGGTACCCAAACTTATGCAGTAATATAAGCTTCCTTACAGGGAAGGGAAACATGAAGAGAAAAATACTGGTCAAGCTGGTTTATGAAAAGTTAGGAGAAAGACACACTTCAGCACTTAGGCTTTTATTCTCTAACAGGATCGGACATGTCTGACTGGTTTGCTAGGAGAGCCAAGGTGCGTTGCTTCAAAGGTTCTTGGTATGTGATGATGACATACTTAATGCTTTAGAATCTTTAGGATACCAAGACCTGGAACATGAAGTATATGACCAGTTGGAACAATTCATCTGTAAACTGTACAAGTCCAGTGTGTACACTAAAGTGAACGAGCTTCGCTGGGTTCTGTACTCCAATCGAGCAGCTGAAGGAGAAAGTCTTCCTCCATTGACTGGCTCACTAACATTGCATATTCAGGAGGAGCATTATACAGCAATAATTTGGAGAAAGGCTGGTAAAAGTGATCCATGTCTCCCAGCTTTTGTTGAATATGGGTGAAAGTTTGATGCATCTAAGCCTTATTATATTCCAGTAAGATGTTTGAATCCTCCAGCCCCTGCAGTTATGGTGAACTAGGTTGGATGTAAAATTGGATGCAAGGGAAAATGTAGTTGTTTGAATAACAATATCCCATGCACAGAAATGTTTGACTGTGCAAACTTCAGCTGCAACAACCAAACTTATTCATTTGATATAAGTGTAGTAACGGAAGACTTGCACAAGGAAGGATGAGTTTGAAAAAATGTGTATATACCTAGATCTACCTCTAAGAAACAGATGAGGTTGCATGACTTATACCTCATGATTATTTAGATTTAATGCTATAAGGACATACTTTGCTTGTTTTTCTTTATATTCCACTACGTACATGGGAAATTGCTACATTTTAAAAAAAATTATTTATGGCTCCAATCTTATGGCCATGAAATTATATTGAGCTATAGATATCAAAATCAGATTTCTAAGGTATTAAAAGTTATACAGTCATCTCATTTATGTCTTTGTTACGACCCCTAGGAGGCCAAGAAAACACAAGAAAACTAACAATATTTATCATAAAACAAAACTTAAATCTAAATCAACCTTGTACAAGTACAAATAAAATAAGCATTAATAAGGCTATATGGCAATTATAGGCCAGAAGACAGGTTAGTATGTCTTAAACACAAGGTTCACCTACAACTACAAAGATACACCCTAAAACAGTAATAGGAAAATGCCTTCCACAGTAAATAAATTGCTCTAATAGAGCGGGCCCCAACCCAAAAGCAATATACTAACTAAAGCTAAGAAAGCTAGAAGAAAGTAAGAAGTTCAATAAAAGGTAGAAGACCTTAAAAATTACTACCTACTAATCAACCAACATAAATTCGCAAACGACCACTAATTATTTAACAATAGAAAATATTGGTTATACCACTAAAAACTAAGAGAATATATCAATGAATAGATATATATATATATATATATATATATATTATAATATTATATTAAAATAGATCCTACACGCTCATCTTACAACGTTTCCAGTTTACTCAATCCTTTTGAGGAAGAAGAAGGGAGTTCATAGAGTCGCTGGAGACCACCAGTCTGCTAAATCAAGGGAGTTACTGTACACCGGGTCAGACCCATAAACATCAGACGATTCCCGAAGGAAAATGTAAAGGTCGACGACACCTTACCTGTTGTTAGCCTCCCAACATGTTTCCTCACGAGCCTCGACAGCCCAGACGTGCAAAGCAGCACCAAGACCCTCAGTACGCCAGGGCACGGCAGAAGAACTCTCCTACTGAGAATTGGGATAGCGCCAGCCCTGTCTACCCGTGGACTCCTCCAACGGGAGAAAAAGCAAGGGGGGCAGGTCGCAAGTGACACAAGTCCTTGTGAGGCCAAGAGATGAAAGCCGTGATCAGTAAATACGCTGCAGGTGGCTCTTCATACACCGGCGGGTCAAATCTCGAGGAATATATAGGAGTCGATCTTCCAAAACAACGTAGCGTTGTCAAAAATAAAATATTCCGAGGTGGCTGCTGCACTAAGTCCTTCTGGGATGACGATACGGCCCGAACTGTCCTGGGAATGCAACGTGCTTTTCCAGCGCAGCACTCTCACCATCACTCACACTCCAATGAAAGTGAACAATAACAAAAAGCGTTAATAGGGTTGTTCGATAATTAGCTACTAGAGGAAGAAGCAACAGCATCACTATCATAACATTTAACGTAATACACAACAAACTATGTACGTTAATACTTAACAATAAAAATAAAGAAAATATTACACTCGACCAAGGCTGATTTGAAAATACAAACTAAATTATATACACTTACATGACAGTCTTCGTCTTGCCTGGTTGCAAAAATAAAGAATGAATTATATATTTCTTGACTTCCATGGCGGCCATCTTGGATTTCGTCACTTTACCAACTGAGGGAATTTGAAAAAATTCCCACTCTGTTTTTTCTTAATCATAATCATTATATAAAACAAAATCAAGTGGTAAATCATTTTTAACAAACATCTGACACAAAACCTAATTCTCCTACATATGGCCCTACACTACATAGAGTTAGAAAGTCTGGAATAAAAGTAGTTCAACGTGATAACTGGAGGTAAAACATAGAATGGGCTAAGAATAAAAAAATTTAAAAAACCAGTTTGAAAAGCATTTCGACTGAAAGTCCAAACGAATGTGAAAGTATACATTAGCCTAGCGAGAATGGTATTGGCTTAGACATGTCCTTCTCACCACCGCTGAAAAAATAGAACGTGACTGTGTCGATTTGGTTCCCGAAGACACCAAACGTTTTAATAGCCCGACCTGCTTGGTTGTTACCAGACTTATTGATGGAGACGCAACTAGAAATTGGAGTAATAATGAAGAATGTAAATGTACAGGGAAAAGGAGTACACAATTAACAATAATTGTGGGGAAGGAGAAGAAGAAGAACATAGATTGCGATATCCCAGTTTAAACTTCCTTCTAGTACTTATTTTCTAAACAGACAACTTTCTTCAATACCTTTGAAAGATAAATAAATGTTTTGTCATCCTCGATCTTATACAGAATACACACAACTAGGCCAATAACTACTAAACCTTTAAGAGAGTCAAACTGCAAGTCCTCTGCAGAGGCAAAACCCAACTGTCCCATGACAAACTGCTAAAGCTGAAACTACCACTCACGAGGCCCTCGATGTCATGGCAGCTCAATTGCAAGACGACCAGATCAAGACGACCAAACTCTACTCTCACGAAAATTTCCCCAGGGGTCTTTTCTCTTCTCGCCTTTGATGTCGATAACGTTACATTAACCTCTATCGCTAGTGAGCTCATGCAGTTATATCACATTACTTCTCATATTGGATGAATAAACTTGTGAAGGAGAACTTAATTACATCATTGCTAAATATGACTCTCTTTGTGTTTTCCCGAGAATGGCTACTCAATGTTATAGGTTTTGTTGGTCAATATATCATTATATATATATATATATATATATATATATATATATATATATATATATATATATATATATATATATATATATATATATATATATATATATGACTGGTAAAAATGGTGTGTTAC
>NC_087214.1:48096267-48098767 GCF_015104395.2 Macrobrachium nipponense
AGTTCGTGACTTAGAGTCATTGTTCGGGAACGTGTTCGTGTTTTAGCTATTTGATGCTATGGAGTAATATGGGAGGATTTTTGCACGTTTTTGATTGCATACGTAATGGCACTACATTTTTTCTCTGGATATTTGTGTCCAAGAAATTGTGAGTTTCTTGCACAATACCTTAGTTGTATTTGTGACAACTTTGTGAGAGATAGGAAACTTGGCTAAGTTTTCTAGTGGCTTATGTCGTAGTGCATAGGGAGAAGTCTTTGCTTAGACACTGTGAGTTGGGAATTCTGTTATAATGACTTGTGGCACATTGGTGATTTTTTCTAGAATTTTCTAGACAGTTTTTATTTGCCGAGTTTTTGCCCTTTTTTAGCAGTTATGCTAAACGGAGAGAGTTTTTATAGTTTTACTATAACATTGAGTTATTCTCTGGAGAATTGGAGATATAATTGAGATATATTATTTGGGGAGATAATTGGAGTATATGAGATATTTTGAAGTATATTTTGAGATATAATATATGGGAGATATATTTTTGGCCATTTTTGATATTTGCCAATAGTGGTATGAGCTATGTTTAGTTTCAATTATTTTGCAGCCATCTTTGTTGCAAATGGAGACACATATTTGGAGATATGGGGCAATATTTGTGAGTATGTGAGTTAGATGCCTTGAGTGCACATTTTTTGGAGATATATTTTTTGGAGCCTTGTTTTGTCCACACGGAGTATTGGGGAAATAGAGGTAAAATATTTTGTATTTGCCGAAATAGAGGCGTGATTATTCTCTATTCCTGGAGTGGTGTCTTTTTTTTTTTTACTGACATGTGGCTATTAGAGAAATAAGAGAATAATATAAGGGGGTTGGTTATTAACCAAATGGAGGAAATATTTTTATAACCGGAGGGTGTTATTATTGATATGGTGTCTCATAATGGAGTTGGAATTAATCTTGGGCGGGTGACCCTCTGTTATGGAGTTTTTTTCGAGACAAGAGAAGATTTCTGAGGTTCTCTTTTTTTTGATTTCGTGTCTATTTAGAGAGAAGTGGCATTACTGCATTACGAGTCATATGGAGATGTGTGTGCATTTGTTATGTTCACAAGTGTGTTATTCTTGGAGAAATATAATATGGGAAAAGTCATGTTGAGAGAATAAGTCTTCGAGACAAATTTTTGAACACATTAGTCATATCCTGGAGTTAATTCTGTGAAATGTGTCAGTTAGACCTTTTTTTCTTGAGAATCATGAGTTTCCAAACTTATGTGTCTGACTAGACAATTTTTGCGCTGTTGTTTGAGCATGCGTCCGCAGTCGATTTTTCTGCTGACAAGCGATGTGATGAGCGTGTGTGATGACTTTTCCTCCTATGATGGTGACAGATCAGAATTTTTGCAATATCTGGAAATGTGGCTATAGCATTTCACGAAAGCGCATGTGTTGAGAGTTTGCTTTCTGGCAAATTCCGTGGCTTTACATGGAGCATTTCTTGGAAAAAACGCGGGAGTTATGCATATTATACATGTATTATGTATTTTGTGATTGGGGAATCTGCTTGTGATTATCCTTTTTTTTTTATTATTTTTTCTTCCTTTTCCTATGAGAGATATTATTAGGGGATTGAGCTTAAGTAGCATTTCTTTTTTTTGGACGGGAGATTTGATTTTACCGGGAGGTGTAATTTTTCGAGGGTTATTGCTTACGTAAATGGGAGTTTGACATTAAGTCTCATTGTGATTAATTATTGAGCAGTAAAGGGGTTTTTGCTGTTAAAGGTTGGAGATTTTTACTGATTTTGTGGGTTGTTTGAATGTCAGAGCATTGCGAGGACATTTTTGGGTCTGGGTATGTTACGAGATACTTTCTTTTTTTTTTCTTGGGCTTATTGCGATTTTTTCTTTTTTTTTGTTTTGCGAGCACATTCGAATTCGAAATGTGAGTGCAGAATTCCGTGGAGTTGCTGTGATTTCTGAGTTGTGTGTGTGCTGATGTGTGAGTTTGGAGAATCGAGTTGGAGAACTTGATGTTTTTTTCTTAGAGAGTTGTGATAATGACTTATCCCTTTTAGTAGTCATATTGAGGGAGTTAATTGGGAGACGTTCAGTTAGTATTTCTGACTTTTTGAGATCATTGTTTGATAGAAGTAGTATGTTTGGGTTAATTTTCTTAGATTGACCAGTGACCTGACTGACATACTAACGCCCAAAAGTCGTTCCCCGACACCAGCAAGACGTCACCAGCCGTGCCGAGAGGTTGCTGCCATGTTGTCCAGGGTGATTACAAGTATTTCCATGATGGATGTTCGAGAGAATTCTACAGCGTGTTTTTTTGGGGATCTACAAGAAGCCGTGAGAGTCTTCTACGATGAGGGAGGCATTCCGTCTTCCTACAGTTGCTACAGCCTGCTATAGCCTGTTGCTGTCTGTTCAGCTACTTGCAGACAAACGAAGAGGGATATTCAAGAATCCTAATGCAGAAAATATGAGAGAAAATGCGTTTTGTGT
>NC_087214.1:48101571-48106571 GCF_015104395.2 Macrobrachium nipponense
AAACTTCGTTGGTGGAACTAATAAAAATGAAGGATAATTGAGGACATAACGAGTTGGGCAAATTATGGGGGTGGAGGACCCTGTCCTCCAAAAGCTGAAGTTTCATCATCGGAACTCGATTATCATAGCTCTGAATTACTGTTTTCAAAGATCTGAAAAATACTGGATAACTCCTATGGTACATATCAGCAAAGATTCCTCAGAATTTAAGGAAGATTAAAGCGTTAGAAATAAAATGTTTGCTTTTAATTTCATCTCTGACGTATCATAATAAGTCAGGGTAAATCATCTATTTTTCTAATACAGCCACAAAACCTCAAGAATTGTGGGGTGAACTTGAAAATGAGACAAGGTCAAATGTGCTTATGAGAACTATCTCTGTCCCACAAAGGCCCCACCTATCTAGCTACCTTCGAAAAAGGTCGAGGTCTAAACCATAGTCCGTCCTTCAGCAATTCCAGTTTTCTGTGATTCAAGTAAAATAAAAACGATAGTTAAAGATGTGGGATTTCAAATAGACCTGACTTCATTTTCTTTTCTACTGAAGATTTCGTTTTCAAAAGCCAGACTCTCCATCTTGCTGATATCCCAGCCTATCACAAAATCGTGTTGATTCGAGACATCTAACCCTTTATTACACATTTCTCTCACGATTTTCACTTGTTGTTTATTTGAACCAAGGAAATTAAACACGATAGGTGCGATTCTTCGCTTTCCTTCAGTCAAGAAGATTATGCGTCTTTTGGAAATTTTTCCTTACCCACTTCAGTTACAGGGAAGGAAGTTGGGGAGAGTTATTGATTGTCAGTATATTTGCAATGTCCTTTTCAGACCCTAGAAATACCCACTGTAACATTTTACCTGCCTTCAGGGCCACCTTTTGATCCTCATGCTTCATCATTTATTTTCTGGATATCTTTGTCTTGTCATCCACCTACTCTGTCTCCCTCTACTGACTGTCTTAGACGATGAATGGCAGAAAGTGGCCTTGGATATCACCAGCCCCCACCGAGAAAAGACTTTGAGTGGCCACAAGTGGCCTTGGATATCACCAGGCCTCACCGAGGAAAGACGCCTAATGGCCGGAAGTGGCTTTAGGTGCGTAGGTAGTGGTAGAATCAATCTTGAGGAATGAACAGTATTTCATTTTGAAAATAGAAAAGGTCAAGACTTTTACAATAAGGCTGTTTCCCAGAATATGCCGTAATTTGTCTTGATGGAAAGTCCTTTAAGAATAGGGACCTGTAGGGCATTTCTAATCATTACAAGTTTTGCTCTGTGCCCGGCATGGAAAAAGAACAGATGCCACAAGATATCTTAAAAAACCTCTGTCAAATCGTTGTCTACCGACTGTAATCTAATCTGAATGAGAAATCCAGTAGTGAATGTTTACCTTCTGAATGCTCTTGAAATAGAGCCTTTGAGAGACAGAGAAACACAAGGAAAGAGAGTCAATTGGTCAGAAGAAAGGTTGTAAGTACGAAACCACTTCATTGCAAACTGGGAGTCGAAAATTGTTAGTTTTGTTAGGGTTGTGTGATACCTGTCGAAACAGCGCAGTCTTTATTCAAACCTGAACATTTATTCAAAGATCCGAATAGGATAATAACAGAAATACAGTTTTTTTATCATAAATGAAATATAAAACTAAAAAGACAGAAACTCCACACAATGCAAAGCAAAACATGAGCCATATCAGAAAAACAAAGGCGGCAGAACAGAAAAGAAAAGCTGATTCGGGACGAAGGCTCATTCACCAAAATGTGGATCCACTTCCGGTGGTTGGAATGTCGGGGCGAGATCACAGGAGCGAGAAATGAATCAGGAAAGAAAACGAATTCTTTGATAGTGAGTTGTCTTTTATTCATTTTCGTTGTTTTCCTATAAGCGTAAAGAGTAAACATAAAATTTCATTCATCTTGAGTATCACAGCGATGTTTCTGTATTCGTTCATGTAAATCAAGAATCAATATCATAGGTAGTTTTGTCTTAGAAATAATTTACGAATCGTTAAACCTTTTAATGGAAAACTCAAAATGAAGAATGTGTTGACGTTTTGATAATTATGATTATTTGATAGTAAACAATGCACGTGACGAAACATATGCCAAAATGATGTGCACTTTTCTTCAGTACAATAGGCAATGATATACTTAAAGGAAAAAAAAAGTTTAGACAGAAAATTTTTGTCTGATACCGTCCGCTCGTATTATGTTTTTGGAAATCTTAAATTGAGTACTATACTCAGACGTGTTTCTGATGTTGTAATTATGTTTTTAAAAAAATAAGTTAAGTAGGATAAATGATATAGGACAGTCCATCCGACTACATGATTATCCATTTTATTAATTTATGTAATAGTTAATGTGATGGCCATACTCGACTCTTGTCAGAAAGGAGGCCTCTTTGTGTACCCTGCTCAGTAGTACAATTATCTACAAAGCTAAAAGAAAAGATCCATGACACCGTGAAAACAGTACTATATTTTATAACAAATAATAGTTTCTTATATCTATACGTGTCAGATGTGGCTCTAAGATTAAGGTCTAAAATTTTGCAAGGCAGAAGACGATGGCTATAAGGATGAGGCTCTATAGCTATTCCTTAAAAAAAAAAAAAAAAAAAAAAAAAAAAAAAAAAACTAATTAGGTAAGTTTTCGGACATCACAAGATTCATCACAGAGTATATTTACACTATGCATAATTACTGAAAATATTATTAAATCTTACCTCTTTCAGAGATTGAAAAGGATTAATGCAGTAATTGAAACTACTGCCCATACGGTCACAATTCGCAAGAGTGAAGAATTTCCCAGAAATATAACTCTTCCGAGAGTTAAAATAAAATAGAGTCGAATATGCCAAGCATCGCAAGTTCACATGGCACCTTCATTAACACTCTTTTCATTATGTTCCTTTAAGAGACAGACCAGCTGGATCTAACGTGACCGAATCTTGGGACATTAAGAATCAACAGTAGCTCTCAAATAAAAGATTCACGAATGAGAGAGAGAGAGAGAGAGAGAGAGAGAGAGAGAGAGAGAGAGAGAGAGAGAGAGAGAAAGCTGAGCTCACAAATTACTTCAAAAAGCCTCAATAGTTGGGTAAAACTTTGAAGGAAATAATGTCACATGCCGCAGGCCTTAGAAAGAAGGCTTTAAATCTGGGCCTGTGGTAAAACTCTTTGGATGCTACTTGATCTCGAACTGTAGGGAACTGATACTAAACGATATGGTGGACATATACACACACACACACACAAACACACACACACACAAACACACACACACACACATATATATATATATATATATATATGATATATATGTATATATAATTATATATATATATATATATATATATATATATATATATATATATATATATATAGAATTATATAATTATATATATATATATATATATATATATAATGATATATATAATTATATATATATATATATATATATATATATATATATATATATATATATATATATGTAAATTTGTATTTGCATGGGGGCGCGCATGCGTACGCGCTCGCCCATGTACTGAGACGTATAAATATGAGAACACCATTGTTTTTACAAAATATAGTACTGTTTTCATGGTACTTCTGCCAAAGACAAAAGGTTTCTTTTCACAATATAGGCTAAATACAATTTTAAAGTTAACCAAAGACAAGATTGGAGCTAAAAGAACGTGAGTTTTTAACCCTGTAAAATTACAGTTTGAAACAAATATGGTATGGAGAAAAGAAATTCATTGTTAACAGAAAAGTTTGGTACCGTTCTAAGACACCATTGACTCTTATGTCCAACTACATTTGGTTGTGAATTTTAATTGCCTGAAAATCAATGTAAATCTTCTCTTGACTTAGACACTGCTAGAAATCCATGTGTGACTTTACTGCCATTTATGCTACAATATTCATGAAAGGATTAGAGGGAGATTTGACAATTGCTAATACTTTCCCGAATAATACTGCCTATATATTTGCTTTGCGGATATACGTTGCATCAAATATATATAAATATGATTAGGAATATAACAATAGTTGTTTTATCATATAATGTTGTAAAAATAAGAGAGAGTGAAAAGAAAAAAAAAAGAAAAACAGCTGAATGAACCAGCAACGGGAAGAGAGACTGTGGAACTTGCGCAATATATTTTATATTTAGTAAGTCCGGGAAAAGAAACTTGAAAATTCTTAAATGGCGCCTTCTTGCAGGACGGAAACGGTAAAAGAATTGTGTGGAAAAGAGAGAAAAAGTAAAGAGGCGCTGACAATAATAATTGCTCTCATGCCCGAAATTTATGTCGAAAAAATCCACGTCGGCGGAATACGCGTTGTTGCAGTTTTCACTTAAACGAAGTCTGTTCATTACTTCTGCAGACCCGGATGCATAAACGCAAAATATTTTTCTTCTGTTTTTTTTTTTTTTTTTTTACACACGCGCGCGCGCGCCAGTAGGCACAGGCATTCATCCATGTAAGATAACGGAGACGTACTGGACGTGGTAAAGAGCTAATGTAAGATTCATTGAGCTAAGTTAATTATAAGACTCTCTCTCTCTTCTCTCTCTCTCTCTCTCTCTCTCTCTCAAGAGAGAGAATTCACTTGCAGTAATTCACTCCAACTTTAAATTCCTAAAGCCTTGCATAATTTCTCTAACTTTACTTTTGACTATTTAATGGAACAGCCAACTGAAAATTTATGCAAAAGAAAATTTGATCACTGAAGAAAAATTAACAATATTTACTTTTACTTTTCTGAACAGATTGCATCTGGTTTTGGTTTGGTTTTTACACAAAACGTCCTTTATGATATTCAATCCATAATATATATATATATATATTATATATATATAATATATATATAGATATATATATATTATGATATATAATATTATATATATTATGTGTGTGTGTGTATGTATGTATGTATGTAAGTATATTACCTCCCTTTACAGAGAGGCGATTGTAAACGGCGGATCAGCTAA
>NC_087214.1:48111571-48157728 GCF_015104395.2 Macrobrachium nipponense
TATCACAGTGATCATTGTGTTTATAAAAATCATTTCACATTGTCTTTCTATCTATTTTTTTACGGTTATCCTTGCTATTGCGTTTTTGCAATAATAGCTTTTAAGGGAAAAGTTGCTGACATATCTATCTATGAGATTTTGCAGATTTTCGTTTTCAATTTAAAATCAAAGCAGTCCGCTGCAGGTATTATTTTGGTTATTGCTTCCGAGAGGATCTTGTTTGCTGATGCCCCTCTCCAGGCACGCTGTGTAGTGACCTTGAAATCAATAGCCAACCACACAGAGTACGGAAATGTTAAACTTTTTCTACTTCTGATATCATTCAAGGTGGGAACCCAATTAGGACACCTTCCTGGCTCTCTCTCTCTCTCTCTCTCTCTCTCTCTCTCTCTCTCTCTCTCTCTCTCTCTCTCATAAAAAAATGTGATTGTTACCACAGTGGTAGTAAGCGATAAAACTTTTAAATTGCTGTCTCTGAAATTGCCAGAAGCTCTGGATTCAAGTGTCATGTAAACCAAGGCAAAGTACTACCTTAGTAGAGGGTTGTTAACCCCTTGGGTTAAGGAAACTCCCATAATTGGGGGACGACCCTGAGGCCAGAGACCAATGGCAACCATAATGCTGGATATGCAACAAAAATATAAATAAAAACATTAAATCCCAAACGTAAACACAAGAATCTTGTTGTGTTTGTAAAACCCTGTTTCATCAGACTTTGAGACTGAAAGCATGTTTACTATTTGTGTTGGCCTCGGCGTAAAAGAATGTCTTAAGTTCAAAAATGACATAATCATGAAGAAACTAAATCTTTGTACTCTAAGGTAATTTGGAAGCTATTACAGAGTTGTGTGCTGAGAGAAAACACAGGAAGATGAATGGGCAGTGATTGACAGCAAGGTAATAGTCAAGATTATATTTGCCTAATGGCATTTATTGCATTAATAAAGCTAATATTAATACTATTTTTATTTTTACATTTCCAGGGCGTTCTGCACCGCCTCGATACTGGGGAGAGTTAATATGCTATTATTTTATATGATTCATATAAAACTCTTGGAAGGTGTTTGTTTAATTTTTGGTTTTTACTTGATATTGTTTATTCTTAATCTTGTGTCTTCCGCCTGATGTGTCTGACGTGACGCTTTATTCCTTTAAGGTGGCAGTTGCGGATTGGATGTGAATGTTCCGTTTTATTATGATTTTCTTAATGAAAAGTTTATCGAATTTTATATTCTTCTTTACTTTTACTATGAATCTTCACGTTTTTATTAATATTCATTGAAGAATATTTATGAATTGCAAAAGTATTTTTCTTTCAATATTGAGTCGTTTCATTCTTCACTTATCATTCACCAGCCATGCAACACTATTTCCTTAGAGACAATAATCCTGCAGCGGCAGAAATAGTTTGCTGGAGGCATGTTTGGTCATTCTATGGGTTTCCATGGGTCCTTTAGATCATTTCAATTGTCAATTTTTTTTTTTTTTTCTTGTCATCATTTTTTTTTTTTTTTTTTTTTTTTTTTTTTTTTCATTTTAATCACGTTGTCGCTTCAACTTATTAACTATAGTATTATGTCTGGCTCGAAGGAACAGAAAATAAAGTTTAAAATTTAGCACCTGGTAATTTCTATTTATATTTTCATCTTATGAGGCAAAATTGGAATGCAATCATCAGCACCTAAGGATCATCTTTAACCAAAGCACAAAATTAACTCTGCCTCTGTAGGTAAAGGAATTCAGGTATTTTAAGCAAAGCCCTTTGTTTGTGCGTCTCTCTCTCTCTCTCTCTCTCTCTCTCTCTCTCTCTCTCTCTCTCTCTCTCTCTCTCTCTTTTGAGGCAAGCCGCCCATGCTGCCGAGGATACCTCATTGCAGGAAGCCCCTTCGCTTATGTTCAAGTTGCAAAACTCTGCGTTCTGCTCAAAATTAGAAATAGGCCTCTTGTTGTCAGTTGTAACAATTCTGTTTTAAAATTTATAATGAGAAAGGAATGTATACGTAAAGCATGAATTTAATTTCTGATCATTAAATAAAAAAAAACTGCTTTATTAACCACGTATTCAATGCACTTCGTTACAATAATATACGGGATGAGAAGAACTTCGCCGTTGCCTTTTTGTGGACATCAGCGTTCGTTTTCGTATACTGGAATCAGAATTCATTATTTAAGAAACGGATTAAGTTGAAAATAATTTCTTAAAGCAACAAAAACAGTAAACCAACCAAGAAATCGCGTCTTCTTTTATTAAGAGGTGAATTTAGACAAAAATAATAAGCAATGCATGACTAAACATTAGGTGTTTAACAAACATTTCGTTTCCAGGAAGCCGCGAACTCAAATGACTGGAAGTGACACCGAGATCAAACGAACGGTTTCCAGGCGTTTTTTTTTTTTTTTTTTTTTTTTTCTCTTCCATTCGAGACAAAGACAAGGTCAGGTGATCGGATTACGAGCGTCATTATCTACTTGAAGCGTCAATCACTGTGCAGAAACTAGAAAATGAAGCCGGTTAGTTTTTAAAGCTGGGATTAAACTGTCAATCTATATTGGATGACTATCATCAGTTTCGTAGATGATGATAGTTCCAGACACAAAATCACTTCTCATTGCCTTTTAAATATGTTATATAATTGTTTGGTTTTTAAAAATAATAATTTATAGTGAGTGATAAACACTGAAATCATTGTTGGGAAAAAACTCTGTATCACGAGAGTATTTATAATAGTTCGTGCATAATTTAAAAACGCTACTAAACGTTCGAACCATTCCCTGGATTCATCTTCAGTCCAAATGAATGATTAAACAAAACAAAATACTGAGGGGAACTGCCCTCTTTCTTCATCATCTGGTCCATAAACGAGCTAACTACTGGTGTCAACAATCTCTGTTTATTGTTTTCAAGTTCACCTCACTACTTATTTTCTTTAATCATTCATTTGAACTGAAGATGAACTCAGGGAAGGGTTCGAAGGCTTTGTAAATTGTTTTTAAATTATACACGAACTCTTATTATTTTTATAATATAGTGGACCCCTTAGAAAATTGAAATCACTCTTTGCATTTTATCATTGTCATTCTTTTGCGTTGTTATAAGGACTCGATCCTTGTGACAGAAAATCGATTAAATCCAATAGGAGTATCACCAGTCTTCAGCTGATTTTATTTTGCATGAATTTAAGCATCGCTAAAAATCTAGAAAACAAATGATGATCAAGAAGCAAGGTCCGTTATGGCAGTGGGATATATGTATTATATACGTATATATGAGTCTATCACATCACCATGATTCATATATATAGGCATTAAACTACGAGTATCCTTTAACATCTAATTCGCTCTACCTCGGAATTAATGTATTTTCATATATGTTAACCGGAGGGGAATTATTTAGTTGATAATTATCAACTAAAAAAATTCCCCTTCGGTTAACATGAATGCAAATATATTAATACCGAGGTAGAGCGAATTAGATATTAAAGGACATATGTAGCTTAATGCGAATATATATATATATATTATCATATATATATATATATATATATATATATATGATATATATATAGATATAAATATATATATTATATATAAATATTATATATAAATATTATATAATAAATATATATATATATATATATATATATATATATATATAATATATGTATATATATATATATAATATGGATATATATATATATATATATATATATATATATATATATATGTATAGTATATATATATATATATATATATATATATATATATATATATATATGTATGTATGATATACATATATACTTACATACATACATACATACATTACAGAAAACAGAAATTCTCCGTGTAAAACGTTATTGGTATGAAAGAGGGCCTCAACTATATAAAAGGCTCAGAGACAGAACACCAGACTGCCTCAATCTTCAAGAGACCAAACAATTAAAGGACATGTACCACTATATAGTCATCACAAACTGCCACAAAACATTGCGATCTCCTATATATTTTTGTAATTGCCTCATTAGAAAACAGTGTCACGAAATCTGTGAAATTTGTACAGCAAAAGTCACTTGCTTTCGGCTAATCTTCCGGGAATGGTTTCGTGAATGAGTATATTCCCATCTCAGCAGATTGATGGCTGTGGCTGATGGAGATTCGGTCGAAGTGATTTGTTGTTTCGTGAAGCTCATCTTCTTATTGATTTCATATATGACGTTCGAAAGAAGACAAGGAATTATATCTGAACAAAACCGAAATATGAAAGAATGACTGAATTCTTATTCATGGAAATGGATTCGTCTTTTATTATGAGATGGTTGATTACTTTATTATTGTTTGATTTTTTTATGGGGAGGGGAAAAATTCAATCACTTTGGATTTTTATAGTTAATGAAACCAAATCATGGTGCATTTCCCCTGTCGGAATTATTCTTCGATATTGAGTGATTGGTTACCTGGGCAAACTGACTATTCAGATTGGGATTTATGGCTTTTTCGGGAATCTGGGAGAAACATTCCCGCCAAGGAGAGGTCTTATTCTTACAGAAACGATGACTTTGTTATGGGGGAAGTTCAAGAAATTTACTTGAGCATTTTCATTGATATGAATCATAAAGCAATCTAAAATTTCTCAGTAAAACTGGGTAATTTTGACAAAAAATTTTCTAGAATTGAGAGAGAGAGAGAGAGAGAGAGAGAGAGAGAGAGAGGAGAGAGAGAGAGGAGAGAGAAATTCAGACAATAATCTAGAAAAGGATTAAGGAACTTTTTATTATTTTCGTCTTTCTCTCTTGCGATCAAAAGTAAAAAACGCAAAATAGGATATTGTCGGAAATATGAACGATTCCTTTGACACCGAGTTCCTAATTTTAGGTTAAATGATACCGTACAGACACAGGCAAAATAACACTCACGCATAAGCTTGCGATTTCTATTTTGATCTGCATCTCATATGGTATATTTTAATCTAGAGCCATGAAAGAAAAAAATTTAATTTTCATGAATCTATTTTAACTACAGTGCCATGATACCGTCTCAATATTAATGAGAAATTTTAGGTTTTGTTATTGAATGTAAAGCATCCGTTTTGCGTTTTCCTAATTATATAGTTTTTGAATGCATAATAGGCACCGTGCAAGTTTAATATATCGTTTTAATGTTATGAAAACAATACTTGAGTGCAGTGGCGCCAAGCACTGGGGGGGCGGGGGACTGCCGCCCCCTCAAGACTCGGTTTCCCCCCCAAGCCCCAAAAAGTAACAGTATGTTTTCTTTCCAAATGGGCAATCATAAACATATGAAATTTGTCGGAAATATTAAATTTCTTGATCCCTGTCTGTCTACTATAATGGCTACCAGTGATGATGAGATAAAAAAAACAGTAGTGGGCTATATCTCATTTTCGCTGAAATACCTTCTTCATATGACTTCAAAAAGCACAAAAATAGCTGAAAATAAGAACAACCAAAATCTGAAATGACGCCCCTGCTTGAGTGTGAAGAAGGAAAGTTTTGAGGGATCTACTTGTGAGATGTTTATGATGAGCAGCAACTGTAGTTTAACATATGCTACATTACGTATGAAAAGATGTGATATTTATTCCATGTCGTAGTTCCTCGTTTGAGTGGTTTGCGTGCTTGCTTACCGATTCGGTAGTCCCGAGTTCAATTCCCTGCTTTGCGAACGTGGAAACAGAGTAATTTGTTTCTGTTGAATAGAAATTAATTCCTCGATATAATGTGGTTCGGATCCTACAATAAGCTGTAGGTCCCGTTGCTAGGTAACCAATTGGTTCCTAACCACGTAAAACATATATAATCCTTTAGGCCAGCCCTAGGAGAGCTGTTAATTAGCTGAGTGGTCTGGTTAAACTAAGATATACTTTTTTTATGCCATGTCGTGATGACTGAATTAGTAGACCTCGTTATGCTTTCGCAGCCTGATAGTAAATGAATAATGGCCATTTTATGGGTCCTAAACTGTGCAAGAGGAGGAACCTTGTGGAGCACATGGTCGATTGTGCACAATTGACACTTAACGAGTAGTTACAAGTTTAGCGATTGTAGCAAAAACAAGTTGTGGGGCTTTCAAAAAACATTTGGGTGGTACCTGAATTCATAGCCAAAATAGGGAATATAGTTTTCTGGTAAAATAATACATAGAAAAGAGGATCACTTTCGTATGTAAACAAACTACATATCTGGCAAAGACAGAAAGAAGGAACAACACGCTAAGATAGAAAAGAGAGAGAGAGAGAGAGAGAGAGAGAGAGAGAGAGAGAGTCCTTGCATATTCGGGCCTATTACGAAAGCGCAGATTCAGAACTGAAACCCACTTCAAAAAGCGCAACAAAACATGCCATCAAAAGAGCGGCGTTTGTTTCGTCTTCTCCAGATTTAACTGGGAAAATATTCGATTTCAACACAGGCTGAAGAAGAGTGTCGCAATACAAGGATGCCGCACATGAAGTCATACAATTAAACTTGGACTGACCATTTCCATCTAATATATTCCTTAAATTATGCCAAAATTTGGCATGGGATGCACGGTCTCATTTGCCCAAATAAGGGTCCTTCATTCTTCTTGTAAGTCCTCAAGCTGATGCTCAGACACTAAAGAAGGAAAGTTCAGGGCAAGTTTAATGATGGACTTCATTTGCTTTCAATATTTGTTGCTTCCTTTGGCTCCATGTTGTGCAACATAGCAATGACACTGTCTTCTTCTAAACGAAACCTCTCGCATGCTGACAAGTCAGATGTGACGGGAATACTGAGCAGTCTGACTGAAACCTGCTTTCATTTTTCTTTAGATTTTCTGTTTCTGGACTTTCTGTGCATAAATCTTAAGATTTCGGAGATTTAAACTTTTCTATTTCAAGCGTTTAAGCTTTGAGCTAATTTTTCAAGATCTTGAAAGACTTTTCAAGCGAGCAGGGGACAACAGACGGTAAATTCTGGCTAACGTTCTTACGATACAATTTTCAGCCGCTCTTTTGATTAAAAAAAAAAATGACGCACTTTCGTGAAAAACGCTACGCGCTTGGAACATGAGGATCCGCGCTTTCTTAAAACGCCGACCTATTCATGAATACGCCCAACACTTCCGGGGAAAAAAGAAGACGCACGCCTTCAAAATACGCAAAAAAAAAAACGCTCTCACCAAAAGGAATTTTTCCACCCTTCCCCTCAACATATATGTCTGAAGAGGGAGAGAATGTTGTGTGGAGAAAGAAAGGTCCTGAGGAGGAGGAGGGGGATGGGAGGAGGAGGGAGGTGGGAGGAGGAGGAGAAGGAGGAGGAGGAGGAAATAGTAAATAGTTGGTGTCGTTTGGAGAAGTGAAAGGAAAAACTTCGAAGCGGATATTTTTGTCAAGGGAGGATTTTTATTTGTAACCAGTAACTTTGTGAGTACAGAAATTCTCTCTCTCTCTCTCTCTCTCTCTCTCTCTCTTTCTGACAAACATACTTGGGTAGCAAATACATTCAAAATAACAAGCAAAGCTATAAGAGTAGGTTACCTTAGGATAAGATTTATCACCGTCATTGCCGTTATATATTTCTCCGTTTTTCTTTTCTCTGTGTTTTTTTTTTTTTTTTTTGGTGGGGCGAAGGTCGGATTACAAACATCACCCAATGGATCTCTCTCTATCTTGTTATACGTACGTGCTTATAAAAGAGTATACTTAAGATGGAATAGCGTTGATGCCATTAACTTCATTGAATTTCGAAATTTCAGATAGACTGCAGATTCCACATTTCTTCCATTTCCCAGAAACCGCATCGGAAAATCTTCCAGCAGTTAAGTATGGCAATAGTGGAAACCTATAAAATCTGCAAACCAGCTCTCGTTGGCATCGGGATTCCTACGTCAGAAGAGGAATAATAGAAAAGGGCATAAGTTACAAAAACCCAATGCAGTATAATTTAGAATGTTCGACACAAGGTTGTCGAAGGTTTAGAGAAATCTGTAGCGTTTGTCGTTATGTTTTGCTGGATAATGACACCGACTTTGTCAAGGATTACCATTTGTTTGGAGCCGATTGAAATGTGACATCGCTTGACAGCAGTGTAAGTTGGCCAATAACGATGACAGATTCACTTTGGCAAATCGATATTAAATGCATCGTTGACTTTCAATGTGATGAAAATCAAGTGAATTCGTCAAAGAGTCAGACTACCAGAATTGATCACAAGCGAAAGCGATGCCGGAGAGGAATACTTTCTAGCTAACAAGTATGTTGAGTATAATGTTAAAATTAAAATGTATATTTGTTCTCTCAACTTCAATCAATATTATTTTTTCTCATGATCTTAAAGAGTCCATCTGGCCGTCAGTGCATGTGCTGGACATTCTATACGAAGAAACGAAAATATGCACCAGAAACAGGATTAAAAAATAATCACGTGTGTCCTATAAATTCACAGGCGAAGTTCAAGATTTATATGCTGTTCTATTAAAAGATTTCTTCATATTTCTTGCACATGGATCTTGAGGCTTTGTAGTGGCAAGCTATCCAAATAAGTGCTAAGAATTCGGTAATTTAAGAGGGTATTGGGGCTATCAAATTACACACGCACACGCACATACATACATACTACATACATACTATATATATATATATATATATATATATATATATATATATATATATATATATAGGAGCCCATAAAAAATGACAAAATATTGAAAGTTACTACTATATTTCAGAGACTGCTGTCTCTCTCTTAAGGTAAGTAATGAATGAGAAAAGTTACAGAAAAGGCAGTATTTATACCAAGAGATCCATACACAGTTAGCTGTTCTCAGGTCATCCCGCTGATACTTTCTCTTTAATCTACTTTAGTGTTGGTTGAAGGAAAGGGGTGAGAAGGTGGTGACTTGTAAAATTAACCTTAAATGACAGTGTCTCAATCCACTGTTTTTGAGGTTGCTGAGATGAATAGTGACACTCCTAATGCCATTTAATTCCAAGTTCAGTCCCAATAGGAACAGGGGTGAGAAGGAATGGGTAAGGGATGACCTTTAAACAACAGATATTAGTGTCTAAGTTATAGTTTTCAATGTCACTGAGATGAATAGTGGCACGCCCGATGTCCTTTATGTCTAAGATCAGCCCTGATAAGATGGTGTGGGAAGATGGTGGCATCTAAAAATAACTGAAAACTACAGACATCAGTGTGTAATCCATAGCTTTTGAGGTTGCTGAGATGAATATTGACAATGCCGATGCCCTTTAAAACCAGTTTAACCCTGAAAGGAAGGGGGGGGTGGAAGGGGTGAAAAATGAAATGTCTAAAATGCTGGGCAATGTAATCAAAGCAACTATCTTAACAGGAAAGGAAGAGAGAGAGAGAGAGGGAGAGTTTATCGGTTGTCATGCAGAGTGTTCCTGGATAGCTATGTAATATATATGTATAAAGTATAAATTATGTTGTTATATACACAATATGTATTGTGTATTATTATACATTCACACACACACACACACACACACACACACACACACACACACACATATATATATATATATATATATATATATATATATATATATATATATATATATGTATATAAAGGTGATGCCACGGAGGAAAATGAAGAGACGAGAATTGCCAAGATCTTTCGGTCTACACAACACTTTACTTCAGTTGTGCCTCAAGTAAAGGGTCGTGTAGACTGAAAGATCTTGGCAATTCTGGTCTTTTCATTTTCCTCCATGGCATCACCTTTATTCATACATAGCATCATGTTTTATATTTCGTGATCAAGATATTCATATATACGTATATGGGTGTGTGTATGTATATAATGCATTTGTGTATGAGTGCATACATGCATATGTGTTCTCTTTTCACCGTGTATTAATCCAGTGGGAACCAAAGAAAAATCCTTAATTTTCACGTTTTAATAGAACTTGCTCGTTCCTTTCTCAGCAAGAATTCCTAATGTTTCTGGATATTCGTTTTCTTAGTTTATCTCCTCACATTTTCCGGTTTTCTGTTTTTTATGAATTTTTTCACAAAAAAAGAAAAAAAATCAATTGGTTCCAATATCATCAGGGCCATAAGTTCTAAAATGGAAGAGTTTTAAGGCAATATTTTGTTTAATTAAAAGAAAACTAATTCATCTAACTAAAAGATCCTGCAGACACTAAGTTATATATTAAAAATATTAACATATTAAATTTACTAAAACGTAAATACTGTTTTTCCGGTTGTTCCAATGCACCTTTTTCATTTGATGGGTCTGGATCCTTTTTCAGTCTCTTGGTGCGATGTGATTGCTTGATATAACCTGCAAATCTTGGAATTAAACCTGAGGAACAGTTTATAAATGTACTTAATTAACCATCCTTCCAACATCGTACGACCGGAAAAGGCCGTTTGTTACTGAGCCAAGTTGCCTTGCAATCTCCCTCTTCCTCCAGATCGTATTCGCTCTAATGGCGTCATTAGGATCCTGATGGCTGTTAATTATCTCTGACAGGTGTCGTGCCCTGATACATATCTGGACAATTACTCACGATTGCCGATGTCTCCTGTAGCGATCTGCGATGTTTTCGAAAAGGACTGTGACTTGAAGTAACATTATCCTTGAATACAGCAGATACAAAACAAAAAGGTCCCATGAATATGTAATTTCCTTGGTTAAAGTAAAACTTGATGCCTGCCAAAATTAAGAATTCTTAAATAGATAAATTTCCATATTTAATTTCCTTTTTCCCTGCAGACGACAGCATTCTAATAACATTTGATGAAGAAAGTGTGGATCAGGTTTTAGCTACTAATTCCTCAAGAATAAGTTATAAGACAGAGAGAGAGAGAGAGAGAGAGAGAGAGAGAGAGAGAGAGAGAGAGAGAGAGAGAGAGAGAGAGAGAGAGAGAGAGAGAACCTGCCTGGTTATTGATAATAGTGTTGAATCTAATGTTATCTGGAAACTGATACAATAACGAGGCAAAAGCTTTTTTTTTCAGATGATGCTGTACGTAATTTTCCCTCAAAAACTTATTTAGATCCTAAAATGTGGGATAGTTCCCATTTCCTGTAAGTGAAAGAATTCAGATTCATTTGACATTTTTGTCCTACAAGTTCAGAGCATTATGCCCCTAAATGAAAGCATTTAAATGTGCTAATTTTACATCAATCTTAATACAGATATGCATTGGTTCTCTTGCACGAAAAGTAATAGGAATTCATCTGCAGGTTCCCGAGAGCCTTATTAGCTTTTACCACTTAGCTGAAGTCGCGTACTGAGTCTGAAAGTGAGTTCCCCTGTGCCATCTCTTCATCAAGGGAACAATTATGCGCTTTTGTTTTTCCCATTTAATTGGCCGACGTCCAAAAGCAAAATATTTCCTGATCAAACTGTTAGAATATCAGATTCAAATCATAGCCTGGGTTCTTTTGTTTTGATGGAATTTTCTCGCTCCAAAAATTCCGTCATCACTTTTAGTCTGGAAACTGTGGGGCTAGGATTTCAATATATATACTATATATATAAAATATATATAATCTATATATATATATAGATATAATATAAATAATATATTATTATATATATTATATATATAAATAAATATATATATATATATTTAGCATTATATTTACTAGTATTATCATTAGAATTTATTAATCTTCCTAGCAAGCCTCCAAAGATTATATTCATCAGCTGGAGAAACATTTGTGATTGCTGGTTGAGTTGGACTAGAAATGGCTGAGAAAGTGCGAGGCTGGGTTTCGAGAATGGGAGAGGTTGGTTGGTGGTGCTCAGTGACTTAAATGCAAAGGTCGGTGGCAGGGAAAGGAATGGCGCCTATGTGGACTTTTTAGAGTAAATGAGAATGGAGAGAGTCTTATGGTGAATTTGTTGTGGGAAGTGGTTGGATCCTTGCAAGTAAATGTTTTTAAATAAGAATATTTATAATTACATGCAAAAATAGATTGTGCTAGTACAGGGAAGACCACCTAAGCAGGGCGAAGGATGTCAAGCTGAAAAGAATGATAGATAGAAGGGTAGCATTCTCTGCTTGAATGAAAAGGGAAAACACAAAACTTTAAGTTGAAGAGCAGATGAAAATGAGGCTATCAGTGTGATTAGGATGAGTAGACATATAAGTAAGAAATGAAAAAACTGAGTATGATGACAGATATTGAAGGGAATCTGTATATGGACAATATCCAGAACTTTAGGGTTGGTTACATAGGTAACGGGGAGGGTTTGTAGGTGTGTGGAAGTAGGAAGAGAGACTAAAACAGCAGGTAGGGGAAGAGGCAATGAGAGTTTACTGCAGGAAAAGGAGATAAGATTAGAAGTTGGTTCCATGTAGACGTATGCAAAAGGATATGGATAAAGGTAGTTAAGAAGAAAATGACAGAGAGAAAAGGAAAAGCACATAAAAATTCAGTGAACAATAGAAATAAACGATTAAGTGACCATCAGTGTCCGTGAGAACAAGAAAATTAACAACCAAGCGTTTTAGGTAACGTGTTTAGGTGGCTAAAACTAAATTCCAGTCCACGAAATATTAAGTAAAGATGTTTCGAAAATGATATTAGGCTTCCTTCGATCTTGATGAAGAGAGAGAGAGAGAGAAATTATTAGGTAGTATTTTTTTCCTTTCCCGTATGCTCTGTCTCATACCTATTTCGACCTTCCTCAGAACCCAACAAAGCCAATCGTGGGAGATTAAATTATGACCTTGTAATCAAATGGCCGTAATCAGGAGAGGCCCGAGAGTTTGTTTTTTTTTTTGTTGATGCAGCGAGAAAAAGAGACGTGGGAAAAGAAGAAACTGGTCCTCGCCATCTTCGTCGGCGTTTTCCAGACATCGTTCCCTCTTCCAGGCTTTTTCCAGCAATTCTATTCCAACATTATGTAGGATTGTAGGATGTTTCTCCACAAAGCAGGTCTCAAAAGCCCTTGCAATAGATTCCTGCTGATGCAATGACCCCGTAATAAGATCCCACGGAACGACTGACTAAGCAGCTTTCACGACTATTGTCGTGTTCCGAGAGAGTTTCCCCGATACCCACTTTCATGTCGGGAATCTGACCTTTCTGTCCAAAAATAGATTCGGAATAAAATTATCGAGTATTCCCTCGAAAGAGAAATATATACTGTATTGTATAGTTTTTATTCCTCCGACGGATATGATAACTAAAGTATTTCGTCTTTATACATTGTATTTACAGTAGATCAAAGAGATAATTCACTCTCCCTCGGCCATTGTTGAAGAGGCTGAAGGTATTTCTTTGTGAAAGTAAAAGCTTCGTCAAACAACATTTATGGGAGGACCAGGGATGACGTCACACTTTCAGAATAGTGACTAAGAGAAAAGAGATACGCTTTTAGAAAAAGAAAAAAAGTCAGGCAAAGAAACAATTTTGGACGATAGGCTAATAATCAGAACTTTCTTTAGATTTTGTAAGCTTTTAATGCTCATGTTATTATTGTTGTTAATTATTTTTTCTTTCTCGGTCATCCTGTTCGACCGGGTGGTATTTATAGTGTGAGGTTCAGAGATGCATCCTGCCTCGTTAAGGAGTCCATCACTTTTCTCACTGTGTGCGCCGTTTCTAATAGCACGCTCTTCTGCATGAGTCCTGTAGCTACTTCGGCATCTATTTTTTTCCAGGTTCCTTTTCAGGGATCTTGGGATCGTGCCTAGTGTTCCTATGATAATGGGTACAATTTCCGCTGGCACATCCCATATCCTTCTTATTTCTATTTTCAGGTCTTGATACTTAAACATTCTTTCTCTTTCTTTCTCATCTACTCTGGTGTCCCATGGTATTGCGACATCAGTGAGTGATACTGTCTTCTTGATTTTGTCAGTCAACGTCACGTCTGGTCTATTTGCACGTACCACCCTATATATCTGTTCTGATACCATAGTCCCAGAGGATCTTTGCCTGGTCGTTTTCTATCACTCCCTCAGGTTGGTGTTCTTTCTACCTTTCCACTTTTTACTACAAGGTAGCTGGTGTTTCCTGCGCAGGCTCCAGTGGAGGGCTTTTGCTACTGAATCGTGCCTCTTTTGCACTGGTTCTGTGGAGGTATCGGACATTCGCTTGCTGTGGTTTATGGTCTCGTTTTTTATATTAGTGTTCCTGCATATGGGTGAGATGTTATTCCCATCTATCGTTCTTTGGATATATCTAGCTCTTAGGGCCTGATCTTGTGCCGCTGTTAGCATTCCTTCTGTTTCCTTCTTGAGCTCTCCCCTCTGTAACCATTGCCATGTTTCATCGCTGACTAGTTCTTTAGTCTGTTTCATGGTTTGTTGTACCATTCTTCCGTTCTGTTTGTTTTTTATTCTCTTGCCTCTGTATATTTCTTGGTCTTTGTCTAATTTAATCAGTCTTCCCATGCGTTCCTTAACCACTCTTCCTCCCTGGTTTTCAGAGACTTAGGGCGATACTCAAGTCAAAACTCAACGCCAGAAATATTATGAAAGCCATAAACACATGGACAGTACCAGTAATCAGGTACAGTACTGCTCTCGATGTTGATGCAGTCCTGTATGCTTAGTAGCCCTATCTTTTCTTCCTTCCCTGTTATATATAGTCTGTCCGTAGTTGCTCTTGGGTGTAGTGCTTTGCGTATTGTCATGTTTCCTAGTTTTCTGGTCTATGCTGCGGAGTTCTGCCTTCATCCATTCCACTCCCGCGCTGTATCTGATTACTGGTACTGCCCATGTGTTTATGGCTTTCATCATATTTCCAGCGCTGAGTTTTGACTTGAATATCGCCTCAAGTCTCTGCATATATTCTTCCCTGACCTAGTCCTTCAACTGTTGTTTTATATCCTCTCCTTCCATTATTCCCAGGTATTTATATCGCTACCCATCTATATGCTGATGCTATTCCCATCTGATAGCTTTATCCCTTCAGTCCTTGTCACTTTGCCTTTTTCTATGTTGACCAAGGTACATTTTTTTTTATTCCAGACTCCATCCTGATGTTCCCAGATACAGTCCTTAAATTCTGGATTAGGGTATCTATTTCCTTGATGCTCTTACCATACAGCTTGATGTCGTCCATGAACATCAGATGGTTAATTCTGTTGACTCCTTTCTTGAGTTGGTACCCAGCATCCATCTTCTGGGAATCATGGCTACTACAAAGAGTAATGAGGACAGTGAGTTGCCTTGAAAGATCGCTCTCTTGATGTTTTATTATTATTATTATTATTATTATTATTATTATTATTATTATTATTATTATTATTATTATTATTATTATTATTATTATTATTATTGATGCTGTGAAATTGCCACATTGTTGACGCTGTAAACTGTGAATCTTTTATCATCTTGTAACTAATAGAAATATGTAACTGGGCTATTTAATTTACTGGATGCATGCAAAGAAAAACTATGCCGTTCTGTTGGCAGTTTTTTGTAAATATTGGTCTTGAGAAATACTTTACCATCTCTCGAATGAAAGTGATGAATTTTATATATTTCATTTTTCAGGAAGCTTTTTCACACTCAGTGTATTGTTTCCTTTAGTTTTATTTTGCCCCTCCAAATAACGTCTACTATATTGCGAAGAGGTTGAGATTTTTTAAAGCTAAATTGATTATTGACGTTAATAATAAATTTTTGAAGTGTTAAACTACAAACAGTCAAGGCATATGTGAGAGACTTGTCATATTCACAATTACTTTCATTAGTGAATATTGTTATCATATTTCGTTCCATTATCAGAAGACCCGTGAGATCAGTTGCATACGTCTTTCAGTGTATGGTGTTTTGCTCAGCTTCAATGATTGTTTAGAAAAAATAATACATTAACCACAATGCAGTTTTAGGCTTAGGTGTAACTTAACTATATGCATTACTCAGAGTTCCAGAGTAGGATTCCCGTCCGACATTTCTCAAATTAAAAGCTCACTTGCTCTCGATGAAATTTTATGTCACAGTACAGCCCTTTCCTTGAATTAATTTTCAAATTACAAGTGTTAACAGGAAACTTTTATCATATATTTAACAGCGTTGCAGATTTCTGGCTGTCGTCTAAGTTATATTTGAAATTGCATTATTTTTATTTGCTTGGCCAGTCGCCTGATTCGTACATCTAACACATAATTATTACTTTTTTTCTTTTTTCAATCATTATTTTTGCTTGCGTCATTCCCCTATCATTTCCACCTCACCCTGACAGCGAACCGAAGAGAAGACTGATATAATGAATGTTCTTCTCTCTCGGTTACAACATCGACCTATTAGTGGCGTTGGAGGCTGATGATTCCTTCCTGAAGACTTCTCTTGATGACTTGGGCAAAGAATTGGGTTACAAGTTGCTGTCGCCCACAATGGGCGTCAAGCATCTAGCCACGTTAGCATCCTTTCATAAATTCGATTCCAAATTGAGTAGAATGTAGGTCATGTTTAGCAAAATGCTTTAGTATCCTTCTCAAAAGGTCACCATTTACATAAGGCGTATGATTCATTGTTATCAAGTTTCATACCGCATTTTTCATCTACTTAAAAAATGAATAACTTTAATATCATATATTCCTCCTCTACCATTCCTTGGCTCACATATGATTTTCTTTGATATAAAAAGAGCCATTAGTCTGCTGAGCTCCTCAGTATCATTTTGGCTCATGTTTTACATTGTTACACTCATACGCACGTGCCCACGCATACGTAAACACACGCACATACAGTAATAAGCATGCTACTCTACCCTTTCAGAATAAATATGCTCTCTCTCTCTCTCTCTCTCTCTCTCTCTCTCTCTCTCTCTCTCTCTCTCCTAAATTGAATTACAATGATAAATACACCTAAATGTTCTCCATGAATCTGGATGATAAAGTTACGATGTATAACCGGATCATAAAATATTTCTCTTACTGTTGAATTGCCTGAGGAAGTGTAACCCCCCCCCCCCCCAACAAAAAAAAAAAAAAAAAAAAAAAAAAAAAAAAAAAAAAAAAAAAAAAAAAAACTATTTAGACAAGGTTCCCTGAGAGCAAATTCCTATCGGAGTGTGTAGTAAAAGCCTGCTGTTAATCGTCTCTTCTGGAGCGAATTTCCATTAGAAGTTTATGGCGCAATAGTCACAAATAAATTTTGGCATTTTTCAATTTTATTTTTCAAACGATTGATGTGAGTTTCTGCCACGGACACAAACAACACCGGCTGGCTGAGAGTAATTATTATTATGTAAAAATACTCTTTGTGCTGTCCCTTTAATCCCTTTGCCATCTAAATCGTATATTTTTTGTATTTTCGAACTGATTCTTCACTCATTATTTGGGGTCATCAAAAGGACATGATATTATCGGGGGATAGCTAATTCTAACAATGTTCAGTTCGCAGTCTGTGGAAAGGGTAAATACTGAAGAATATTTTTCTTTCTTAGAAACAATGACAGTAACGTCTCCAACGTGATTGATTGCTTTGGAGTTGAATAGAAGTGAGTTTTATCATTATTTCTTGTATAGGAATTGCAATAATCTGGAATCAATTTGAATGTTTGTTTATCAAGGGAAGAGTCTTTTATATTTGAAATGAGCTACAATTTTTATCCATCAGAGATTTGCATTAAATGCAATGTTTACAAAGTTACGATCGGAATCGTTATTGATTTAATGTGTCTGAACTTTTTTATGTTAAAACACATGTCCTCATACCATCTCCGTTATCAAATATTGTATTGTGAAGTTCTTTTTTTATCACGTGAGAGTAAAGGGAACTTTATTTTCTGTTATGAAAACATGATTGTCTGCGTCGTGGCCAAGTGGGTGGATGGTGAAGTCCTTTCAAGTCCGATAAAATCTCCATTGAACGAACAGCTTTGAGACGGTTTCTGAGGATCAGATTTGAAAACTGATACAATTAATACTTTGTACTGCAACATTCCAAGACTGTTATGTCTCTCTTCGTCCTTGCAAAGGAATTTTCTGTCTGTCTCGGTTGTCCCTTTATTTATCTCTGGCCTGGGATAGAAAAGTATTTCGGGATGACGGTCGCTATTTTGCCTTTAGACACGAAAACAGTATCTAAGAAAAAAATCAGCTCAAATCTGTTGACTTGATAGTTTTTTTAAGGCTAAAACTTTGTGATACCTATTTTTCTAACCGAAAAATTTAACATATTTGCAGAGCTTCGAAATCTCTACTAATTGTTATTCATTGTAAAAAAATACCCTTTCTTACACAGATGTTCTCACAAGTCCTTCAGCCGTTGAGAACGAAGGTCATGTGAGATTCATTGTCATCCAGATGTTGACCTTTTGATATATTCCATACGGGATGAATGATTGAAAAGCCAATTATATAAGAGCGTAATCAACTAAAATCTTTTAATCAGATTTGTAGTCCAATTCTTTCTGTAACATTGGATACATAAAATGATCGTTTACCTTTTACAGGAGGAGAATACTCCTGTGAAATAATGACTGAGGTCACCCAATTTTATTCTATTTTTATTATTCCCAGAACGCCATAATCGAAATTAAGACCGAGGAAAATGATTCTCCAAAGAGTCCACCACAACCTCTTTAACTATTACATCCCAGAGCTCTTTCGACTGTCTTGGGCGCTGAATGGCCGAAAGCGTCCCACAGCTGGCAGCCTCAACTGCTTAAAAACGAATCGAAAAGAAACTTGATCCAAAAACCTTTCAACTATGGAAATGAGAAAGTAGTGAGTCGATCCGTTAACGGTAATAAATTACCGAAAAAAATTGTTCTCGATATAATATGATTTTCCGATTGCTAATATTAACCACATATTAAAGTGTAAATATCTGTAATTTTTTAAATGAATTTGTCTGTTTTCTTTGCATATTCGCTTGAAAAGTGTTTCAGGTGTTAGCATTGCCGAACGACGAAAGACGAAACGCCCGTCATTATTCGACAACGTTTTCGCGGTTTTTATTGGAAAACAGTTGAATAAATCATTGATCAGATTCAGAACCTGTTCTTAGGCGGATCATTCACGCACAGTCTTGTCCCCAGAGAAGTCGAAAGGGGAGGAGCTTCGAAAGAAATGACACGACCACTGACGTTACGACCGGTCTGAGTAAATTGTTCATTTGCTTCTTGGACGTGGTAGAGTGATGACCGAGCTGCTCTCCAACAGCGAACTGGAAGCTTTGGCAATTTGTGCTATAATTTGCGTCAAATTGAAGAACCGTGCTCAGACAAAAGACTGGTTGCTTAAAAGAAAAGTTTTCTCATGCATCCTTCATAAATGAACTCTAATGTCTTCCAGGTGATTGGTACAATTATTTGAGGATGGGCGAGGATACATTTAGGGAACTGCTGGCATTAACAACACCTTATATCAAGAAATCAGACATTTGTATGAGGCAATCTATATGTATCGATAGACTGACCGCCACGCTACGGTATTTAGCGACGGGGAGATCTTCTGAGGACCTAGACTCAGTGAGGCGATATCTCCTTAGAGGATTGGGATTATCGGTGACCGGTAATAAAGACGCAGGAAAAAAAGGCGCAGAGAAAGTTACAATTTTGGCTACGAAAAAAACAAAGTCACAGGATATTTACAGTCTTTTCTTTATGTTTTTAAGGTCATCCCCAACAGGCTTGTACTACTAAGCATGGATACATAGAGTTAAAATTTATCCTTGGGGTTCACTATGAAGATTAATGTGACTTTTTTTTCCTGTGACATTTTTACCTGGATTCGGAATATCATCCCGGAAGCACTTCTAATTATTTATTTTCTTGGTGGCAGTGTCGCGTGTAGCATCTAGATATCTAACTTTTAGGTTGTTTATTAACACATCATAAGCGATATTTTCCTCATTTCTGTCTGAATAACATTTGGATTTCAAATTCCATAAGCACGTGATTTATATAAAGCAATCCAGTCAGTCCAAAACGACTTATCAACAGGGGGGTCATTGCAGATTTTTTTTTGTGGGTGGGGTTCCTTTTTTTTTTGAGCTATTTTATGTATTTTTGAAGCCACATGGGGCAAGGTAACTCAGCAGAAACTGTGTACTCCAACTACTGTTTATTTCATCATCACTGGTACCCAGTAGACAGACAAGTCTCAAGAAACGTAATGTTTCCGAGAAATTTCATATATTTATTTATGATTGCACATTTAAAAAAGAAAGCATGCTGTTACTTCTTGGGGCTTGGGGGTGAGGGGGCAAGTTGAGACTTTGTTGGGGGGGTGGGAACTTGAGTCTTGGGGGGCAGTTGCCCTCCCCTCCAGGGACCCCCGAAATGACGCCCCTGCTTATCAACCCATGCTTCTGACAGAGTTAAAGAACTTTCCTGAAGTCACGTGTCGCAGACGACACTGAGTTTAACCGAAATGATAAATGTAGGTCTAAGTCGAAGTAACCTCCTCCATTCGCGCACGGATTTGTATTTCAACCATAATACAACCGTGTCTCACAATGAATGGGCTAATTATACCTCATTTTAAACAAGTCACTACGAATTGTCTGTACGACAACTGTACTGACTAAAAACAACCACATTCAAGCATCGACGTCCAACGCTCCGCCCACTTTTCTGCAAGTCTTAAAGACCGGGTCTGAATGTGAATGGGGTTCCTTAGACTTTCCTGTTGAATCGATGGAGTCCAGATAAGCAATGGCTTCCACGCCCAAGTTGGTGGCGACTATAAACTTTGCCCCTCTGGAATCGCTCTTGTCTCTGATAGCGTCTGTAAAATCATTTTTCAGATTAACATTATTGATGGTGGCGTTGTGTGTGTGTGTGAGAGAGAGAGAGAGAGAGAGAGAGAGAGAGAGAGAGAGAGACAGACCTTACCTAACCTTACTTCTTGGGGTTATTCTTAAACACATCTACGCTCACTCCTGATATAGACGTTGCATTGTCGATGCTGGTGCGTAGTAGATTAATGTCCTGTGTGCTTTCCTTAGTTTTCCTGGTATAGCTTTGGCCACTATTAATTTACCTCTGCTTGCTCTTTCTGATATTTTTAGCTCCATGATGTTTTTGGCAATTCCTTCTATCTGTTTCCATGCCCGTATTATCATGTAGCGTTCTCTTCTCCTTTCTAGGCTATGTAATTTTAAAAATTGTAGTCTTTCCCAGTAGTCAAGATCCTTAATTACTTCTATTCTAGCTGTAAAGGACCTTTGTACATTCTCTATTTGTGCAATATCCTTTTGATAGTGTGGGTACCATATCATATTGCAATATTCAAGTGGACTACGAACATACGTTTTATAAAGCATAATCATGTGTTCAGCTTTTCTTGTTTTGAAGTGCCGTAACAACATTCCCATTTTTGCTTTGCATTTTGCCATTATAATTGTTATTTGACCATTGCATAACATGTGCCTATTCAACATCACACCAAGGTCTTTAACTGCTTCCTTATTAGTGATTGCCTCGTTATTAGGTCCCCTATATGCATATAGCTTGTTTGTTTGTATGGTGCTTTTACGTTGCATGGAACCAGTGGTTATTCAGCAACGGGACCAACGGCTTTACGTGACTAACGAATCATGTCGAGAGTGAACTTTTATCACCAGAAATACACATCTCTCGCTCCTCAATGGAATGGCCGAGAATCGAACTCGCGACCACCGAGGTGGGACGTCAACACCATACCAACCACGCCACTGAGGCGCTTATATGCATATAGCTTTCCTTCTTTATCTCCATTATTTATTGATTCAAATTTATCAGAGTTAAATACCATCCTATTTACCTCTGCCCATTCATATACTTTGTTAAGGTCTCTTTGTAGCGCGTTCCTATCTTCATCACAAGTAATTTGTCTACTTATTCTTGTGTCATCGGCGAAACTACTCACTACCGCGTCCTTAACATTACTGTCTATGTCTGCAATCATAATAACAAACAGCAATGCAGCTAACACTGTACCTTGTGGCACACCGGATATTACCTTAGCTTCATCCGATTTCTCATCGTTTGCAATAACTATCTGTTTTCTGTTGTGTAAAAATTCTTTTATCCATCTTCCTACTTTGTCCACTATATTATGTTTTCTAATTTGTATGGTGTAGGTTATATTTGAAATACGGTTGAAAACATGTTTCCCAGACATAAAAGCTCTAAAGGTGACTGATATTTTGTTTTTGTATCTCAGAAAAAATGCTAAACTGCAGCAGAATGCAACCATTGGAGCGTCTTATCAATAATGATATAAAACTTAATTCTTGGAACACTTAAGCCAGAACATTTAATTCAGGTTGAGCTGAATTGAGCATGATATAAATATGTATAAATAGCAGGCCTACTTTTCTTTATATTCTACGTTGGCCCATTGAAAATTATAGTTAGGAAAGCCATCGTTCTATAGTCGCACAGCAGACTAGAGTTTGTTTAACTAGTCTCATTCATAGCCTGCTTAGCTGGAATAGGCCTAGTTATGGTAGTAGCGTATAGTAATATGCTTTGGGGAAATTAAATCTAAAGACTATAGCCTAGTGACATAAGGAATAGAAATATATATACACATTTTTCAATCAACAATTTCAGGACACCCAACAGCAAATTACTCGAAAAGTGGCAATTAAAGTAGATGTTGCCATATATTTGGCAATTCGATTTGATGCATTTTCACGAGGAACCAGGAACTGACGAGACTCTTGCACCAACATAGTCACCATGAGGTTAGTGAGACATTATCCTCATATTCAATTATTTATCCTTTGTGACTGTTTAAAGTTACATCATGATTTTTAAAGCATAGGCAGTCAAATCATTAAATGTGCTTTGGTAAGAGAATTCCCGATATATAACCTCTATAAGAAAAAAAATTACATGTATTTTGCATACTTGTTCTGGCCTAGACTATGAGTTAGTGAGATAGCATTGGTGAGTGGGTATCTGGCCATACAAGTGTGTGACTGGTATGCTGATTTCATAGCGACTGGCACAAACTGGTCAGTCTTTTAACGTGTATGGCGGCTATTGCCTAAGCGGACTGGAGTGTGCGCTAGTCAAGGCAGGACAAACCTGATGCCAGTCGAGTACGTGTAGAGGCCAGCCTTTATTGTAGACGCCAGTGGATCAGCAGTCCAGTGTCTATAGGCTACACAGCCAAGGTCATCAACAAAACATGGAAAAGCATAGGATTCAACTCAAAACGAACAGAATGAGGTGATTCAAGAATGAAATGTCCAGTCAATCAGGGAAACGTGAAATATACAGAGATTCCCAAAACTTTTTGGCAGTACTGAAAAGAAATCTGTAATTTTCACCTCAGAAATCAAACACTCAATTACATATCATCAACCCTCGCTGAAAATGGACTTCCATAGAACTGAAAACATTTCATCCAGTAGCTTATTCACAGTTGTCTCAGTGAAGTAGTCAGTGGCATAGGATACATTATAAGTCGTTCTCCCTCGAAAAGTCACCACAGCATGTAAACTGCTGTTGAGGGAATTATGTATACATGAAATTGAATCCATGGCCGTTATCTGAACGTGGTCTCCATTGTGATGGATTAGGGGAGTTACGTCCCCATGATTTGTCAGACTGTAATCATGAAGCGCTGGTCTAAATGTAGTTATGTAGTCGTAAGAAATTTGGTCAGCTTTTTCTACCATTTCTTGGGCGACATATTGCTTCATCGTCAACTTGTCACTCAGAGCGGAGTGCACGTCTTCATTAACTCTCCTGGAATAGTCCCAGAAGAGCTTTCTGCAAGAATCATCTACCACTGAGATGTAGGACATGGAAGATCTGAAAGGCCCAAGGTGAAATGTGTTGGTTGGTCTCATGTACCGACGGTAATCTGTGTACAGGTTGCAAGATACCTCACAGACATCTTTAGCAAATCCTTTCTCCTCAACAAGGTTAACAATGGCTATGTTCAGGGCAGCCATCAGAGCACTATTAATTGTCACCTTTTCCATCTTACACCTCTGAAGTAGTTGGTCAAGAAATTTGGACCCCATCACCCTCTGGATGCTCTTGGTACAGGGTCTTGCTTCAGTTGGCCTTGGAAACGCCTGGAAGAAAAGTGGCACTTGATCAGGCTTGGGTCGAGTTCTCAAAATGGCTTCAGTGAGGTGCTTGTCATTTGCCAGACTGTCCTTAATCTGGGTAAGCAGCAAAGAAACTTCATCGTTGTTGGTAATGGGAACAATCTCCTCGTCGCTGACGGTTCTTCCAGCAGCTAAGTCGTCCAGTATCACTGCCATCCATTTTATGATGTAAGAAAAGCTTGTGCCATCACATATTCCCATGTGGCCCGAGCCGACAAAATCGTATTGGTGGGGAAAGTGTTTCTTGACCTCTGGAATGAGGCAAGGGGCACTGGGCTTGCGACGAATAACCCTGAATGTTGCTTGTGTAAGTCCAGGATCTTTAAAACCAACCTTTGTTGCCTGACTTACAACGTCAACCACATTGCCATCTTCTAGAACCTAGAACATTACAGTTTTCAAGATTAGAACTTGAATAAGATAAAAGAAAAATATAAAGATTATTGCTAGAAGGGCAAATGAAACTGTTAATCCTACTTGCCTGGAAATTTAACTCCAGGTTCGGTGGCTGACAATACCATAGTTCTCCTTTGTAGGGCAGGAGGCAGACACCAAGCCATGGAATCTTCCTAAGTGAAATAAGCATGTGAGACTTATTAAATTATTGTAGACATTAAGTCAATGCAATTCATTTCCAGAATGGAACTTCCTCTTCACTCTGTTTTGTTCTTACAATTCAGTCTGTCTTTATAAAAAGGTTTATCTAAGTTACAAGAGATGTATAATACATAATTTTTCACAGTGACCAAGTTTTCTTAAGCAGGTGTGCCCAATTAAGTCTCTTCACAGTTATAAAAGAATTAATAGGAAGAGACAAAAATATAATACTCTAACAAGACGTCATAAAAACACTAAGCAACTCTACAACTATGTCTAATTGGCCTGGAATCTTCAAATGCAATGTGACGTTTGCAGTTTATGGTAGCTAAATGTTATATTAGTAGAGTTGCTTAGTGTTTTTATGACGTGTTGTTAGAGTAGTTTTTTTTTGCCTCTTCATTAACTGCCAGATCTTAAGCCTAACTGTGTTCCATTGTCTGTCACACCAGATCCTCCCCTACACTTTACTGTTTGGCTCCATATAAGTCTAATCATCAATTGTCAATCTCCAGAGTCCCTAGGCTCTTCAGGAGATTGTTTTTCAATCAACCATTAAGTCTATTCACTGATATTCTTTTCACTATGCTTTCCACAACCATTTGCAGTAATCTTCCAAATTTTATCAGTCTTGAAGAGCCTCTAAAAGGTTAAAATCAACGGTATTTTTTGGAAATGGACCACCAACCTGTGAAGGTGTTCGACAGCCTCTCTGAATAAGTCTGGACTCAGCGGTTTGGTGCTATTAAAAGTCACACTGTAGCCCCCAACTCCATAACCCTTATCATTGGCTCTGTGTACCTCCTTGGTCCCATCACTGGCTCTCCACAACCACTTGATGTTGTCTGTACTCTTCCATCTGTCCAAACATAAAGGAAGAATATTCATGTTTACTATCTGTTTAGCTATATGATAAGAATTCTTCATTGGAGACAGTTTGTATACTGGGGATCCTGCTATTTGTTATTTAAAGGCATAAATTTAGCAGCATTTGGTGTATTATTTGAATCAAGTGATAAGATCTTGCTGCTTGCGTACAATAAGTTAGAGGATTAAATAATAAGCTGATCACATTTTAAGCTTGCGCTATCTTCGCAAGTAAACGTCAAAAGTCTGGTTCTTTAGTGATACAATTTTTTTAATAACTCTGAATGGTAGATATGCATCAATTTAACATAGTCTTCTTTTTCCTACAGTGATTGAATGTGTCTGACAGTTAGACAGAAAGTCTCAACAAATGTCAGCATTAAAATTCTAGTGGTTGCATATGTCAGACACTTACATACAGACAGAAAGCGCTCCTTACCTTGACTGAAAAATATTAGGAGAAACTGAGGCAGAGCCAACTATCCACAGCTTTCCAGTTATTCTCTGGAATGTTGTACTTGCAAATACTGCTGACATGGCAAATCAAGATGGTTTCCACTCCAGGCAGAGGGAATATGATAACTGCAAGATTATTCTGAAAGTGAATGCGAGTTTGCCTGTTTAGAGATCGAAGCAGCAGTTTGAACTGTCAAATGTTACATTTAGTCTTCATCAAAGGCTTTGAACACCAAACATTTATTTGTGTTAGTTGACTGTTGCCATTAAGTTTCAGACGAGTGTTCAGAGCGCATGTACATCAAATCCACCACTAAGTTCCTCATATCTATTGTCATGGGTGCAGGTCCATAATCAGTTAGGATGAAGAAGGTGCTTAAGATGCTGCATCTACAGACAGAGTTTAACTGAATTTCATCACTAAATACAGCACAAATATATAAATATTAATTTTAAAGTAAACAGATTGGTGGTAACTTTTTCTGGAGTAGGTCTTTGGTTATGTTTTGCTAGGCAAACAAAATTTTTGTCTTGTATTTCACTCGTGTAAAATCATAAACCCTAATACAGACACCTGAGATCCAACTTATCAGACATTTGGCCAGCCTATACTTTGAAGAAAAGTATCAGTTTTCAATTTCAAATATGAAAAATGATTAAGCAAACTGAACAATTGCCAGAGTAGTAGCAGTCTGAATGACATTTTAGATTAGAAAACATGAAACTCCGGGAAACGCATGTCAGAGTTTTCCACGTTTCTAATACTCGATACTAGATGCGCTGGCCATTATTGATGATATTGCCCACAGATTGATAGAATATTCATTTGTTAAGGAGAATAATGCACTCTCAAGTGAAGGTGTATGTTCCCTATGGCTGTCTGAGCCAAGATTGTTTCACTTCTGCTGTACCTCAAGATGCCTCACCTCTGTGGCATTCTCAGAACAGCATATCATCAGAGGGAATTCGTTTTACCAAGTATGGGCCACTTCCCAACCTTCAGCACTGTTTCTAGACATTATTATAATGCCCCTGGAACACTCTTGGTGCTATCTTCCTGCGCCTCTTTTCATCTGGATGTCAACCAAGCCTGTTTGCATAATAAACAAAATTGAATTGTGCAGATTAATCTACGTGTTTCTTGAGTTTTCTACCATAATTTGAGTTATTTTTCTTCTGTATTTTAGCCATTATCATTTGCTGACTGGCCCTTTGTCAAAAACTGCACAATTTTCTCCAGTATCTGTTCAAGACACACCTTCGAGCATGCTTAAGTAAACTATCTTCATGGTGGATGAGTAGTAATTCTGATTTTCCCCTCTCTCAGATGTTGTAATTCTACTTCAACACTCCATAAATGTTCGTCACATTTACAGAAACCACGTGATGGTGGTTCTGAGCCTACTGATAAAGGCGCATCTTGGTCAGGAAATGTACTCAGAACTCACAAGTTTACTAACTAAATTTTCCAAGCCCTTGTTCAAAAAACTGACAAAATTCCTTCTCCACAATGTTTTCTCATCTTGCCACTCATTTTGCATTCCTCACTTTTACTCACTCTCACTCACTCACTCCATTGGCTCTCAGGCCTCTTGGTGACCCACAGCCGCCTGCACCAGACCTCTGTCTCCAAGTTCTCCTGTTGAGTGCTGCATTGCCCCAGTTATTCTCAGTTTCCTCCACTCCCAGTTCTCTTAGATCTCTTTCCACATCTTCCCATCCTCATCCTCGGTCTCTCCCAACTGGTCGTCTCCCTTCTGTTGACCCTTCCATAACCATTTTTTAGACGTTCTTCCCTCTTCCATTCTAACACACGTCCTGCTTAACATATCCTCTGCGATCTTATGAATATAACCAGTTATGTATTAGGGTTTGTCTGCTTAAAATATCTTACTTCTTCATCGTGTCTTCATCTCCTTAAACCTTCATTTGCATCGTAGATGGGGCCTGTTATTCTACAAATAGTTTTTATAGAAAAAAAAAAACTGTACTCTCTGTACATTTTCAAATAATCTTTTCGTCTTCTTAGCATTACTTCTGCTAACCTTTGTTTGGATGGAGGCAGCTTTTGTTGGTTTGGTCGATCAGCTGATCATGACCCAGACTGTTAGAGAGATGCCAGGCACCAGATTTTTCTTCTTTTTTTCCTATTTATTGCTGGCTATTCCTCTCTTCCTGGTTTTCTCTAAAAGCTTGATAATACTCTTGCTTTTCCTTGGCATTTTCACAGTAAGATTGCCAAAGATTAACAGTGAAAATTCGTAAAAACAAGGAAGAAATCCATAGATAGGTGTGAGTTGGAACAGTCACACGACTTTCAACTAGACTCACGTCCGCTTACGATTATAGTAGATTCACATCAACCGTGCATTTGATGTCTAGGCCAGTCCCTTACAACGCTCCTGATTGGCTGTTGATAAGCCAATCACAGGGCTGGAAACTCTCAGTCTCTCTAGAGAGTTCACATAGGCAGGAAGTATGTTCCACCTCTCCTGAGGGATACTTTTGAAAGACGTATCCCTCAGGAGAGGTGGAACATAGATCCTACCCTTGTGAACTCTCGAAAGAGACTGAGAGTTAACAGCCCTGTGATTGGCTTATCAACAGCCAATCAAGAGCATCGTAAGGGACTGGCCTAGACATCAAATGCACGGTTGATGTGAATCTACTACAGTACGTATTGTCAACAGTGAGTCTTATTTCAAGGATACTTTTCTGTAGTTGCCATGTTACCAGTTTTCTGCTTGGGATAAAACACTCACAAAATGGAGAAATAAAAGGGAAATACTATATATATATAAATAGATATTGATATATATATATATAGAGATATATATATGTATAGTATATATATATTATATATATATATATATTATATATATATATATAATATATATCTATCTAGTACTTGTTAAGTCGTCACATGCAAACAAGAATTTCAATTCTCAAATATAATATTTTTATGATGTTTATCAAAATTCTTAAAAGTCTTCCATGATGCCAATATTTCAGTGGAGTGTTGCCAACATATTTGGGGATATATTTTGCATATTGTAGATATTTCTCATAATTTATCTCATTTTTGGGACTAAGACCGAACCTACTTTTTTTTAGGTCTAAAATATTCCTTATTTGATGAAGCACAAACTACCTCGCCAACGGTTTGATATCGTATATCGTACTGAATCATAATAATGTTAAATTACCTTATTATAGGTCTTTAATATTGTTTTCTTCTTCGTGAAACAGAACTATCGTGCTATAATGCGTACGATACCAACAGCTGGTATCGAATATCCGTATTAAACCATGATAATGACAGATTGGTCTGATATATATATATATATACGATATACGATGTCACCAGCTGTATAGGTATCGTACGTATAAAATGATAATTCTCTGCTTCAGTGTATATTATAATATATATATAGTAGATATATATATTAAATATAACAATTATCATATAGTATAATATATACATATGTATATATATATTATATATAATATACTATATATATTATATATAACAATAGAATATATATATCTATATATATATAGATATATATATATATATACACATACACGATATACGATGTCACCAGCTGTATAGGCATCGTACGTATATGCATGATAATTCTGTGCTTCAGTGTATATGTATATGTATGAATATATATATGATGTATATATATATATATATATATATATATATATATATATATATATATATATGTATATATATATGTATATGTACATGTATATATATATATATACATATATACTAAGGATTTTTAAGGTCAAATGACACTCATTTAAACAAAATGAAACAAACTGCTACTGGCAACTAAACCTACCCTCGTTCCGTTGCAGATCACTCTCAGGAGTTGGCTGAAAGAGTAAGCTAGGCAAAATAAACTCCCGTATTTACAAAAAATATATTTTTTCTTTTTATTTCCCAAAATTAACTAACATTAAAATGGAATAAAATTAATTAACTCTGCTTAATAAAATTCCCCCTTGGTTAAGCATATATGAAAATATATTAATTCCGAGGTTAGAGCGAATTAGATATTAAAGGACATTTGTAGTTCGATATATGTATATGAATCACGGTAATGTGATAGAAATTATATATATATATATATATATAGTAATATATATATATATATATCTATATATATATATATTATATATATATATATATATTATATATCTACTGAAGCACAGAATTATCATACAATACGTACGATACCTATACAGCTGCTGACATCGTATATCGTACGAGACACAATAATTACCGTACGTGAATGGCTACTCTTCAATTCGTAGCTTGTCGTGGGAACCTGTTTCAGATTTCACAAAACAGACGTAAGATCGTTTGTGTGTTTATCGAGGTGTATGTTCATGAGTTCGTTCGATCAGATCTTTCCTAGATAGTGACCCACACCGGTTTGAACCCCCTATGTATCCGCCATTACGGCGTATTTAGTAGAAGCCGTTGGGGGGATTACCGTAAAAACATGAACACAAGACTATGAATCCCATAAAGATAAGGAATGACCTCCAAGCAATAATAGTCCTAGATAAATATAATGACTAGACCTATATCTTGGGCCAACTAACACTTGGTTATATATATATACTCGCAAGTGAACTTAAAAAATTATTATCACTGTATTGTATCATTGCAACGACATAATTACAATCACTTTCATAAAGAATATTTTGAAGCTACAAATGTAATAGGAAGCACCATGTAATATAACTATTCTTATTTTTTAGAGTAAAGTAAACTGGCAACGTATCCTGGACCTAGGCTAATGTACTGAACCATTTAATTTTACATGATTTAATTATCACTACATTATATAATTTCTCACTTTTATCGTTGTTATACACATTGTCATTCATTTAGGGCAGTATCAACTGACAACGAAATCATGAGCGCTTTCATCTATACCGGTAAACTAGACCTATGATTTTTACTAAGGTCTGACGTTATACGAATTGCAGTTATGAAATCATTAAAGCCCGTTCATTTCAAAAGTTTAAGTCACCGTAGTTGTAGAATAACCAAACTGATTATACAGGCACATTAATCATTTTCACATGCAAAAATTGCAATGTGTGTTGCTAAGCTGTAAAGTGCATCGCTGAAAAATAATTTGCTACCAAATGGCAGTATTAATGTATGCATACATTTCACAAAAATTTCAAGAATATATAATCAAAACTAGCAATTTAAGAATACTCTCTAGTATTATGAAAAAGAATAAATGTAGATTTTGTTGAGGACCAGATTGAAAATAATTTTGAAAAGGTAACTGAGGCTGGATGGAGCTGGAGCCAGCCAGTTCGTACGGCCAAGATCTAGTTTATATTCTAGGTCTTGGTTTGCACATGAATCAACGGTCAGCGTTATACATGTGATAAATATCCAAACGCATCCACAAATTAAAAAGGATAAAACTAATTATATTTTATGGATATTTGTGTGTGACTTATAAAATAGAATAGTAAAATATTGTCATAACTTATTATTAGATTTCAACTAGCATAAGCTTTTTAAGTAAAAAGCGTGGAAATTTTTATGTTTGGATTCCACACTCCACACCTAATCACAATGTGGACAAGATAAGCCGTATTAGTGACGTTATTTCCACACTTCGGCAGCCCCGTAATCCCCATTAATTCCCATACTAGAGATTATATCTCATTCATTAGTTCTAACGGACGAATGAACACACGAATGCACGCACGTTAGTCTATCCTGATGTGCGTTCTCCCATTTCCCATGTACACTTCTCTAGCGCACATCAAGGTAAAGAGAGGAGATAGGTAAGTTCACTTCGGGGGTTGTTCTGGGACATTTAAATCCCTCACTTGGACGGCAGTTTGTCGGACTACAAGCTCTTCTTATTGTTTTCATCTATGTATGTGTATGTATTAGTAGGTGTGTGTGTATATATATATATTACATACTTATGAACGTTCTATATAACGTAATAAAGTTTACAGGACATAAAAAATGAAATATTTTTTAAGTAAGAAACACTTTTTTACAAGACCAACCTGAAAAAAACTTTACAGGACATGAAAGTATCTAATTTTAAAGTTAGAACCATTTCTTTACAAAACTGTTTACGTCACTGAAGACGACATTATGACCCATTTACAAGTCTCTGACATCACTTTAATCAATTAAGCCATTTCTTTTATTTTGGCCAGTCATATTTTATTTTATCATTTAGAACTCTTATTCTGAAAAGAAAATGCGACACCGTACAAAATATGGGTGACATTAGGAGAGAGAGAGAAAGAGAGAGAGACATACTTTTCAATATGGAGTGCCAAATACCGCACTGCTTCCCTTCCTGGTTTTAATGAAACTGTCTCCATACTGGATGTTGAGCAATGTTTCCATTTTCCTTCATTTCGAAAATAATTCGGTGCCTCGTAATTTTAGTTTATCTTCTCTTCTTTCTACAACAACGTTGATCCAATTGCCATTCACACTTTTCACCTTACACCCCAGAAGCTGATAGAGTGGGAATCTAAATGCTACGTAACCACCAATGTAACGAAGCCCCTCTCCATCAGCAACCTTTTCCAAAATTTTCGTCTGTTCCTCAAAATCCTGAGCATTTCTAGTTTCTTCAATTATGTCTTCATCTTCATCCATAGAAGCAACATCATGGCAGACAGAGAGTTCATTTTCCAATGGATTGATTCCCTAACATGTTGTCATTTGATTTTTTTTCTGGTTAGTGAACACTCCTTTAAGGACCCCATAGACGTTACGATCGCCGGATCCGGTTATCTGAATCGGAAGTGTCTGGGGTTATCGTCCGACCAAAAGTGGGCGGAGTCCGTCGGCCTCTCCGACCAACTCGCAACCTGCCGTTGCCAGGTTCGTGGCATTCAATGTAGTTCAGGTGACCTGAGGCCTCCACGTCTATGCTATGGCGTGATCTGAAGATTTACTTCAGTTTCAACGAGACGCTGAAGCGGCAACATGGCAGCTACGTCCGCAGATAATGAGTTCTGGGAGGAGTTCATTGAACGTCGTAGGAGAGGGAAATTAGGCTTATGATAAATTAGTTGGAAAATTGAAGGATGATATATATATATATATATATATATATATATATATATATATATAAAATGTTGCATCTTGCATAGTCTAATGGCATTTACGGTAGTTTAGTATACGGAAGGTCTATGATCCGTTATGCAGAATAGGCACTTAAACCTACGGTTCTGCAGCCAAGTAAGTGAAGTGTACATTTTTCAACTCTTGTACACAACATTTTTAGTTTATGCTTGGAACACTGAAATATTATTGAATATATTGTTCATCCAGACTTTTTATTTTTATTATTTTATGTATGGAAAATAACAATGCAATTTAAACAATAGTACATACGCACACACACACCAAATATATATATATATATATATATATATATATATATATATATATATACTAATGTGTGAGTATATTATGTATTTACGTATTGTGTTTGTATGCTATATCTGCACGTATTAGTGGCAATGTTGTTCAAATTACATTGCTATTTGTCGCACAAAAAATAAGTTTATGACAATACTTTCAATAATATTTAAATTTTCCTTGTTTAAATAAAGAATTTGGTGTAGAAAATATCTGAAATTTGTATTCTTACTTGGGTACAGAACCGTAGGTTTAAGCGCCTATTCTGCTTTAACGGAACTGTAGACCTACTGTACCTACACCAGGCCGTATACCATTAGAATATGAAAGATGCTGTGTATGCAACACCTTTGTAAACTCGTGTTGCGTAACTTGAATAATTCCTTTACATGTCTCTGGGATTATTATGCCCCAAGGAACGACTTGTAGCGTGTAAGCGAAGTGTGTCCAGCAACCTCTCGTACATTGATTTTGATTGTGTGTAGGTTTTTTATTTTTTTATGTAATAATTCCATGTCGGTCTGCTTCTCCAAAAATCGAACCAGTCACCAGGGTAAAGTTTCAATTAATTAAATAAACAATTGTGAGACAATTAATTTAATTTTTTCAACCATAGTTCAATTCTGGCTCTCCTTTGTCGCTGGGGGTTTCTGGTTTCAGCTGCAAGAGCGGTCTATAGCGTCATCACTGAGCGGAGCGGCCATGTCCTCACTCTACCAGGTTTCGGCAAACTGAAGTGAATCTGAACGTCTATGGGCAACACAGATGCCGGAGACAGAACGGAACCTGATCCGTCGGTCGTAACGTCTAAGGGGCCCTTTAGACTTACTGTAATCATGGCATGCATTGCTGGAATGGCAAGTATTCTCGATGAAGTGAAATTTCTTTCCCAAGAAGGTACGATTTCACTCTTATGTTTAAATGGAACTGCTGATGGATGATCATAGGAAATTCCCATTTGTCTAAAATAACCAAGCATATGTTTCTCTCCATCTTGATTAAGCGATTATGTTAATATGCATGCCACATTATACCTACTTTATAGCATACCATATACCCGAGGTAAAGACCGACATGAAATAACAAATCCTTTCTAGAACTGATAGCGACTTTTACTCTTGCACACACTCATTGTTTTTGCAGTGATTTCCTGTCCTCCAGTATTCTGTTTTGTTCACTCAAATTCAGTCCGTATGTAATTCTAGATCTTTTTGCATCGTATGGCGCCCTTCAATTGAACAAGTCGAGCCATGAGTCGGCAACCTTTATGAAGTCCGTAGTGCAATTCCAGTGCAGGTTTTCCAGAAGAGTTGGAGGCGCCTGGCTCTTGAGACGTCTGTATCTAACTGATGGTACATGTAATCCCAGAAGTTCCTGCTTGAATTCTCTTCTATATGAGCTTAATTCAAAATGCTTACTGCATATTTGGTGTGCAGAAGGACTGAAATCGTATTTACTTCGAAAGAGATGCATCCACTTTTGCTTTGTTTCAAGGTGTTGAGGGAAGGGAAAAATTAAATACAGTCCTTTTTTCTGCTATTTGAATAGCACCAAAATACTTCACAGATCACTTGATCACGAAATATATAAAACGTAATGCTATGTATGAATAAAGGTGATGCCACGGAGGAAAATGAAAAGAGGAGGAAATGCCCAATATTCGTCCTCCAATGGACCTCTTCTTGGAGCGGTTATTAAGGAAAGATAAAGTTTACAGTGTATGTAGCCAAGAAAGGCCTAAAATTTTAAACATACAGTTACGAAAAACTAACAGTTTGAGGTACAAACTATTCAGCAGTAAAATAACAATAAAACAAGAATAGTAGTTGAACAAATGAAAAATACCAAATATCAAATGAAACAGCATAACATACAGTACATATTAACAAGCGTATACTATATGATAGTTAATGTACTGACGTTTCATGACATGTAAGATAAAAGGATCTAATTTATACAAACCAGGCGATACATTAAAATTCTTTCCTTTGCTGTGAACAATGCAAGCTGTCTCTATCAAATTTCTTTCAAATTTCCTGTGCTCTTAAACAAAATCTTTGACGCGAGCCAGTCAAGCGGTACATTACACTTACTACTGTGAACACATAAAGCATTGCTTGTATTATTTGTTCGTATATTATATTTATGATTTAAAATGCGTTTTTCGAGTGGCTTCCCAGATTGTCTTGAATAAAAACTACCGCACTTGCATGGGATCTTTAATATATGACTCTATTATTTTCCGGACTATTATGAATTAAAGTTTTTCCAATGGTGCACCCAGCAGGTAGTATGATATGTGTTGGTGTAACGGGACCTCTGTAGTGAGTGTTGTGGCATATAAAATCTTTGGGAATTGGATGCCATAGGAATAAAGGACTTTGACTCCTCACCAGAGGAGAGAAGAACGGTTGAACAGTTTGAGCAGCAGTCTGTTCATAAGGTTAATAACCAGTATGTTGTAAGTCTGCCATTTAAGTCAAGTTGCAGACCTCCTACAAATTATCATATAGCACTTGGACAATTGAAGTCCTTGATGGGGAAATTCATTAGTGATCCTCTACTTTGGCATCATTATAGTAGTATTTTGTCTGAGTATTTGAGTTTAGGATTTATTGAAAGTATTTCACCATCTGAACCAATCAAAGGTCTCTATTTGCCCTATCATCATGTAAAGAAGGACTCGAGTACAACCCCAATACGTACTGTATTGAATGCCTCTTTTAAAAGGTCTGGCACTTATTCCCTAAATGAATGGTGACTTACAGGACCATCTTCGACCACTAAGTTGTTTGAATCACTTCTTGCATTTAGAACCAATCCTTGGGCAGTTATTTCAGACATAAGCAAAGCATTCCTCAGGATTGGGATTGATGAATCATCCGGAGATTGGTGTCGATTCATTTGGATGACAGACCCCACAGACCCATTTAGTATTGTATCATACAGATTTAAAGTTGTATGTTTTGGTGCTTATTGTTCACCTTTCCTTTTACAAAGTACCTTAAATTATCACTTAAACAACCATTCACACCCCTTGGCAAAATCTCTGATGTGCTTTTATGTAGATAATTTTCTATGTACTTATGAGAATGTTGAACAAATGTTAACTGACTACCCTGTTATTAATGATATATTAGAGCAGGGAGGTATGCCACTACAGGAATGGACGTCAAACAGTGCACAATTTAATTAATATACTTGTGCAGAGAAATTGGTAAATACCGAATGGTGCAACTTCAGTTTTAGGAATTAACAGGAACAATTTCTTCAGATGTATAAATGTTGAAACCCTGTAGTGTGATGACTCATCAGTCACCGAACGTTCTATTTTGTCATGTGTAGCAAGTGTCTTTGACCCATTGGGTTTGGTCTCCCCTGTAGTAATTTTAGGGAAAATATTTATTTCAGATTTGTGGAAAGTAAATTTGAAATGGGATGAACCAGTCAACCCAGAGATTATTGAGAGATTTAACAGAATTAAAGAGCAATTTCTTGCAGTTTCTAGCATAGAATTACCTAGATTTACTGTTTTCCCAAGAAAATGTCAGCTGCATATATTTTGTGACACTTCACAAAAGGCCTTTGGTGCTGTTGCATACTCAGTTGATTTGAGTTCCCATACCGGAAATTTGTTAGTTAGTAAAGCTAGAGTTTGTCCCCAAAAGAAGCTAGCCATGCCAAAATTGGAGTTGACATTCGTAAATATTGGTTGTAAACTGGCAAACACTTTGATGAAGCAGTCATCTCTTAAATTTCAATCTTGTTTTATTTGGAGTGACAGTGAAGTCACTATAGCACGAATCAAAAGTGATAAGTGTCAAGACCCTTATGTGAGAAATAGGGTTAAAGAAACTAGAGACTTAGCATTTCCCATTCTGTGTGTTAGCTCTAGGTAGAACCCAGCTGACCTTTTGTCAAGAGGTAGTGATATTAAAATATTGCCTACTTCTTTGTGGATGTATGGACCAGACTGGTTGATTAGTGAAGATTATTATCCTCAAAAGGAGTATTTAGCTAATATGTCATTGAACGTGAGTGTTAATGAGATCATTGCTGAACCAGGCTGCCTCCCCCTGTAATTATTGAATTTGACTGTTAATATAACTTAATTAAAGTAAAGCGAGTGATGCTTTTAGTCCTGAAATTTATTAGTATAATAACTGGTTATCAATTTCCACTTGATCCACTACTTTACTTATTAAGGTTGACACAGCAGCAACATCATCCTACTTTAGTCGCGGATCTTTTTGACAGTGATCTAAAAGTTTCAGCTGACATTAAGAATTTTGCTTTTCAGTTAAATTTATATGTGGGTCAACAGAACTTAGTGCGCACCAAGGGACGTATCCAGTATGCTAACTTTAAGGAAACTGCAAAGTTGCCTTATTTACTCCCACCTCAAAGCCACTTGCTACTTTTATAATAAGATATTGAACTTCCGGGTTTTTAGGCCGCGCCAGAGGTTGCCACAGTAGTATATGCAAGTATTCAACCCATTATGCATTGCATAACCCATATTTTGCATATATGAAAGGCATTGAACTTACGGGTTTTTAGGCCACGCCTAGTGTATTGAAACCATATTTTAATAAGATTTCTGCTAAATTTAGGAAGGAAGTAATTAAAGGCAAGATAATTTCATGGCAAAAATACGTGTCAAGCATATCAGATAATACTTCTATGCAGAAGGTGAGGCAGAAACACTTTTACCAGTCATTGTCAGCCCATCATGGAATTCACCCGCCTTTCCACGATTCTTCACTCACTTCCAGAAGTCAAGCCAGTTTTCCGCAAGTTTGAAAAAGAACTGAACAGACTACACCGGCTGAAAAACCAAAAACACTTTTTGGAAGAATGCCTCAAAGAACAAGTACTTCCAAAAATGTACGGATTCGGGAGATGGACTCTGCAATCAAACCCCTTCCTCTCTACACACAAGATTTTCCTGGAAGAAAGAATCACCAATACGAGAAACGACATCTTCGTGCTACGCAGAGTGATATATGGAACTCAATCTAATCTTCGCCTCCTCACTACGGACCACGTATACAGGGTATGCTGATTTCATTCTGTTCCGACAAATTGCTGCCTATAATAGCGTGACTCATTCCAACAGACTTTTACGCCAAGTTAAATAACCTATAGATAATAGCGCATGGAATAATCTTGAACAACAAGACAAAGTTTTAAACTTATCCAACACCCCCCTTACTGTAAATCACATTTAGTTTTAAATTTAGGCTTATCCTTTGCCCTAATGCCAGACCGCAAAAACAACCTAGACTTCATAGTGGCTTTTGATAAATTCATATCTGACAAAAACTACAGCCGTGAAGAGATATGTTTAAAAGGAGTGTTACTAAATGCTTTAACTGACCTTCATAAGAAATATCCTGTTCCCCGCAGATTCATGATAGCCATCCACTCGCTAAAAAAGTTAGATGTTATAATAAGTAGATCCGACAAAGACGGCAAAATTGTAATAATGGACAAAGACTTCTACCTCGACAAATCAACCAGCTCCTTAGCGACACAAATACTTACGAAAAACTGACGAAAAATCCCCTCCAGAACGTTCCCACAGAATTTTTTCGGAAAGTAAGATTAATTGGCCAAGACAAAAAGAGTATTCCCAAAACTCACAAAGACAATCTTCCATTCAGACCTATCGTTCATGCACCGGAGCTTTCAATTACAAAATTTCTAAATGGTTAGCTGGCCTCCTTTCTCCTTTTTTAGGCACTTTTTCTCCCAGTCACATCAAACATTCGGAAGACTTTTGTCACAAATTCAGAGAAGCACATATACCACTTCACAACATAAAACTTTTAAGCCTTGACGTAGACTCCCTATTCACAAAAGTACCAGTACAGGACGTTCTTCAGTTTTTAAGGGAAAATTATCCCCTATTCAGATCATTTCCCTTTGGCACTTGACAAAATAATAAAGTTAGTTGAATTATGTGCATCTAATAACGTATTTTCATTCGGGGAATCATTCTACAAGCAAAAATTCGGTGTAGTATATGGGTAGTCCTTTAAGTCCTATTTTAGCCAATCTGTACATGGCATACTTTGAAACTACAGTAATAAATGCAATAAAACCCAAAAACATGCTGTGGATGAGATACGTGGATGACATACTAACATTTTGGGATAATAAGTGGGGTAATTTTAATGAATTCCTCTCAAAATTAAACGCATTAGTGCCCAGCATCAAATTTAAAGTTGAATGGGAAACAGACAACAAAATTCCTTTTCTTGATGTTTTAATAATCAGAGACACGACAGAATACAAATTTACCATATACAGAAAACCAACGTTCTCACTTTCATATATTCACTACTTTAGCTATCATGACAATACTATCAAGATAGGTAGCTAGCAACCTATTCTTAAGAGCCTTACGAATTTGTTCCCCAGATTTCCTGGAAAAAGAATTTGAACTAATTCGCAAGCAACTTTCATCTTTAAAGTATCCTGACCATATAATTGAGAAAGCAATTCAAAAAGCAAACGTAATTTCCTACCGACCCCCTAAAGACAAGACCAGAGACACACCCAACAATAAAATAAAAATTCCCCACCTGGAGACGATTAAGAGAGTAACTCACACCCTTGGGAAATCCAACCCTTTTGCATTACCTACCCAAATACCTTAGCCAAATCCCTGATTAACGTCCAACAAAAGAAAACAAAGCGCCCAAAGACTCTGGGTATATGAGATCCCATGCCAGGACTGTGACCAATCTTACATCGGATTTACAGGTAAATCACTTCCCCAGAGATTAATACAACACAAACGGTCAGTTAGGTATGGACAACAGAACTCGGTTATTTTCAATCATATAAATGAACATAACCATAGAATAAACTGGAATATGTCACGTGTAATTTATAGCAGCAACTGCCGGTACAAGAGTCAAATGATGGAATCGGCCTTAATAACAGAGAAGAAGCAGGTAATGAACATCTCAAAAGGGAATTGGACATCGGACATCGTCGACGCAGTGTTCATTCAACCAACGCTTAAGAAGATTAAAGGAAGATTATCAGCGGGGGTGACCTAAATTGGCTTACTTGTGGACGAATCTCTTGGTATAATACCACCTTTTCTGTAAACTTTTCTCATTCATATACCTGAAGAGAGAGACAGCAGTCTCTGAAATATAGTACTTTTCTCTCTACATTTTGGTGTTTTTATGGGCTCCTTTTATTAGATGGAATTCTGTTGTTACAGAACACTTTTACCAGTCATATATATATATATATATATATATATATATATATATATATATATATATATATATATATATATATATATATACATATCATTCATACAATCGTTCTGCATATGGGGCTCTTTAGTAAAGACGAAAGCGCTTGGATTTTTGCCTATCTTTTTTCCTGTGGTGTTTGCTTATTTAATGAAGTCACGTACATCTACTGTGATTAATTAAAAAGAAAGAAAAATAAATATATTATATATATATACATATATATATATATATATATATATATATATATATATATATATATATATATATATATATATATATACACACCCATACGTACGTGCACACACGCGCGCACGCACACACACATAAATATATATATATATATATATATATATATATATATATATATATATATATATATATATATATATATATATATATATATATATATATATATTTATATATATATATATATATATCGAGCTACAATGTCCTTTAATATCTAATTCGCTCTACCTCGGAATTAATATATTTTCATATGTGCTTAACCAAGGGGGAATTTTTTCTCGATAATAGACTTGCCCGGACCAAGGCGCGAACTCCTGGATCCTTTCAAATCCAGGAACGTCAGTGTAGCTCGATATATGTATATGAATCACGGAAATGTGATATGACTTATATATATATATATATATATTTATATATTTATATATATAGTATAATATACATATATATATATATATATATATATATATATATATATATATATATGTTATATATATATACACATATGTATGATATATATATATATATATATATATATATATATATATATATATATATATATATATATATATATATATATATATGCGTGCGTGTGTGTGCACGTGCTTATGGGTGTGTACACACACATATATATATATATATATATATATATATATATATATATATATATATATATATATATGTATATTTATATATTTTTTTTCTCTCTTTTCTTTTTAAGTAATGACAGTAGATGCATGTGAGTGACTCCATTAAATAAGCGAATACCACAGGAAAAAGATAGGCAGAAATCCAAGCACTTTCGTCTTTAGTAACGATTGTATGAATGATTGTCTGTATCGTTCGCAAAAACATTGTGTATGGGCTTGTCTGAATGCATGTTCTAATACACGAATGAATGAAAACACAAACGTACAAACATCACGTGTTTCAGTTTTCCAAAGAGATCATTTTTGAGAGCGCTGGAAACAAGCATTTCGTCGTCGTCGATTATTGCAATTGTTAATTAATGCTAAAATGCTGATGGGTAACTGGGCAAACGGAAGCAACCCATATTCTTGGATTTTGTCGTATCAGCTATCTATGAAAAAATATATTATTTGACATAGGAGGTTATATAATGGTGGCAATAGTGCATGATTTAGGATTCTGCAATGTTAGGTTGTGGAAAACAATTGGGATTAACCCTTTACATAAAAAAAAAACTCTATACAAAACCCAAGTGCAGACAAACAGATATTTCTTTCTGCAAATGTTCCTTATTAAGTCAAATGAGTCAGGAATAACCTTCTATATTCTGGGTTCATGTTCTCAGACGGGGATAGAATTTCAGATCATCCGTTGAAAGAAAAGGTGGTAAAATCTAAAACAGAATATGGACTGGCTGACAAAATAGGACAGGTTCACTTATGAAACGTTCAGGGGTCAATGGATTGCCAGAAAAGAAACTTCTCTATCAGTTTCAAAAAGGGATCATTCCGTCTTATAGTCCTGTTTGAAATGCTTGAGACGTCTTATGAAGTCGATTATATCCTAACATGAGGCTCAATCTGGAGCATTTAATTGTTTGTATTAGGCAGATGAGCTGGCCACATGATCATCCCAGTGCAGTAAATTTTAAGTAACAGACTGAAAAAAATATTTATGGAAAGAAGCAGCCCTGACCAGGGAAAAATATATTAGTACGAAACGCAATGAAAATCAATACTACCTGTCTAATACATCAGTGTCTAAGGCTTCGTCTATTTACACCGGAAAACTGCAGACAGAGAACGAGAAATTGCTTTAGAAATGTGTCTCACTAGTCTCATTTTAAGAAATACTGAATTGAATCAAGATTCATGGATGGAGGAAAGTGATGAGATTTTTAAAGTAACTGAAACAGGCAAACCGAATGAAATATTTGCAAGTTGACTCAGTTCAGTTATGTCAACGAGGAAGAATCTTGGAGATATATCATGTATATAGGAAGCTATTTAGTTCATGAAAGGAAAGTGAATCTCAGAGAGAGGAAAAATAATTTAGTAGACAGACACACGGACACACAGACAGAGGACGCATTTCTAGAGACTGTGTTATTATATATTTTACTTATGAAATGATTCTCTCTCTCTCTCTCTCTCTCTCTCTCTCTCTCTCTCTCTCTCTCTCCTATATTAATTTTTCAATATACATTATTTTTCAGCTACGTGCTATTTCTGTTAAGAGGAAAACTTAACCTTTCTGTTTCAAATATTGTACTCCCTAGGGGGTAGTGTCGTCAGTCCACCTCATGCTCTGCACTGTAGGCATTACTGAAGATTCTTTGCAGCGTGCCTTCCGCCCCTTACTGCAACCCCTTTCTTTCCTTTTACCGTACCTCCTTTCATATTCCCTTCATTCCATCTTACTTTCCAACCTCTCCTAACACTTGATTAAGCAGTGCAACTGCTTTGAGGTTTTCCTACTGTTACACCTTTGTAAACTTATACTATCAATTTCCGTTTAAGCGCTGAATGACCTCATAGGTCCCAGTGCTTGGCCTTTGGCCCAAATTTTATATTCAATCAATCAGTCAAATATTGAACAACAACAAATCGTTATAAATCTTGTGATCACTTTCCTTCCTTCCCACAGCAGTTTGCATCTACGTTTCTTCTTCTTCTTCTTCCGATAGGAATCGTAAGAAGAAGTAGGAAAACAGAGCGATAAGTCAGGGCAAATGTTCCTCTCATCTCTCCCGGACGCAAATCCAGTGACAGCGCCGTTTAACTCGTTCGAATTTCCACATTTCAGACTGGGGAGGACTTAGCTGTGTCTCCACTTGTTTGCTGCCTCCATTAATATCCTCTGATCAGTCTCGTGGATGGATTGAATAAGTGGGTTTCATGGCTACGAAAATCTGATTTCGATATCAGGTCCCCGAGTCGGTTTTCATGAGAGCGGAGTTAAAACCTGTTTGGGTGGAGATCTGGCCGTGAAAGTTCACTTACGGCTTTGTCCTTTCTACAGGAATGGGATGGAACGTACTACAATTTAGGCCAAAGGCGAAGCGCTGGGACCTATGAGGTCGTTCAATGCTCCATGACAATTGAGAGTAAGTTTGTAAGGCGAAATAGGAGGAAAACCTCGTGGTTTCTCTATGAAAAATATTTACGAGAGCGTGGAAAGTAAGATGGAAGAAAGATAATAAGAACGGAGGTACAGTAAAGGCCATGAAAGGCATTGCAGCTAGGAGCTGAAGAGACACATAGGAGAACCTGAAGTAATGCTCACAGTGCACCGTGTGAGGCTCAGAGGCGGTAGAAGGCACTACTCTGCTACGATGTTTGTTTTATTGTTCCATTTATTTCTCTAATATTCCCGTTCGTCTGTCTGCCTCCGAGAGAAGCAATCAGTATTTGTCTCTCTCAGTCTTCTTACTTTTATCTCTCTTTATCTCATAACTTCTCCAAGTAAAGAAATATCAATGAACCTTTTGTTTATCTAGAAAATCATTTATTCATACGAATGTCTGCAAAAATTCGCTCATTACAACGGTTATTATTACATGGAAATCATTTTGTATTTTTACCATGAAACTGAGCTAATTAATTAGAACTTAAGGCTATGGCTGATAAATCCCATCCATAATTTCTTCCAAAGTAATAGGAATATTTCGATAATTTTTTAGTTTTGCTTTATATATTTCTGAGAATAAGTAATAAGCTTACTTGTTGCACAACCTACTGGAGGTTTTAAAGTTCTGTCACTTTTTCAGTTCTTACTCCGCGATTTCTTGAGAGAAAACTATAAAACATAATTCTGCAAATAAGGAAATAAAAACAAACAAACCTGGGTGTAAAAGTCATTTGTTTCTAGAAAAAAAAACTGCGTCGTACGACAATTATAGCGTCTATTTAAACTTCTCGCGCTGTTTTATTCAGCAATTCGTTTAATTATGCAACATCGTCTCAGTTATCTCCCCGAATACATAGTCGCTCTCTGGACTAAACAGCTTTATTTTCCGGAATCTCACCACGATGACGTCATGAGTGAGTGTGTTTGCGGTTTCTTTCGGTACGGGATGTTCACTGCTGTTTAAAACTCCAAAAGCAAATAGTTAGCGGTTTCATTCCGAGGTCCCCGAATGGCTATTTACATAAAACGATAAAGAACTCGGGGTTCAGAGAATGCCAGTGTTAAACCACGCTAAGAGCTTTTTGCAATGATTCTTTGGTTGGTTAATGTCTCTCTCCTTCTCTTAATATATATATATATATATATATAATATATATATATATATATATATATATATGTATATATATATATATATATCATATACATATATATATATATATATATGATATATATTAATATATATATATCTATATAATATATATATATATATATATATATATATATATATATATATATATATATATATATATATGTGTATATATAGATATATAGATATATATATACATACATATATATATATATATATATATATATATATATATATATATATATATATATATATATGAGAAATTTACTGGAAAGATTGGATGAAGGTAATGTGTATGTTTATTCGGGAGGAACAGATGGAACTAGTTGAGAGAGAGTAGCTATGACGTTAACAGCAACAGCAGAAAAAAGCGACTGTGGCGTAGAGAGCCATAGATTATTGCAGGCAAGGTTTCAAGCAAAACAACCCAATATAAATATTGTAGCGTGCTTTGCATCAACGAATGAATTCCATGGAAATAAAACATGAATTTTACATAGACCTGTGGAATTGCAGAGGAAATATCAGTTAAAGGTATGAGAATTGTTGTTGGTGTTATGAATACTTCAGTATTCATGGCAGTAGGAACAATGGAGATATGGAAAATTAATTGCTAGAGAAGCATTGGGAGGTGGTACAGCAGATGAATATGGCGTAGAATTTATCTCTTGTGCTGCAGATTTGGTGATTGGAGGCATTCTTGCCCAACAAAAGGGCTAAGATGAACACACACACGGACTTCTCTAGATGGCCGTCATAGAAACTAAATAGGTCACGTAGCAATTAATCAAGAAAGAGAGAAAGAGTAATGTGGAATGTTAAGCGCTACAGAGGAGCTGATGTCGGCAGTACTGAGCAACTAGTCATTGGCGCACTAACCCAAATTAACTGCACCAAACGAAAAAACTAAGCATGTAAATTTATTAGAGTAAGGTTTATTGAAAATGAAGGTCAAGAAATATTTGGTACTGAATGTTGATATAAATGTAACTGTCCGGAAATCATATTTTAGAAAGCAATTT
>NC_087214.1:48158228-48199018 GCF_015104395.2 Macrobrachium nipponense
CCATCTTAAAGAATCCCTCTAAAACCCTTAAGGAAGGAAAGTGGAGTACACGTGAAATAATGAAGAGACGATTGGAGGAAGCTGAAGATGATAACTCGACTCTCGAAGAAAAAACTGAGGCTCGCTGAAGTGGAAAATGTAAGGATTCAGGAGGATGTCCTGAAGATGCAGGACCAGCATCAAAAATCTACCAGTCACTTCTGAGCCAAGCAGAGTCCGAGTTTATTTTAACAAAAGAAGTTTTAAAAGCTGAGAGGAAACGTAATGAGATTTTAAGAGATGAGCTTCAAGCGATGAAAAACTGGGTGGCCGAACTAGGAGGAGAAAATGAAAAGACTAAAGAAGAATTAGAGGAAAAGGCGCTGGAAATAATGTCGCTGGAGAAAGAAATCATTAGAACATAAGGAAACCATTCTGCAGGACGCTCTCTATCACGGGAAAGAGATGGAGAGCTTGTTAGAAGGAGCAAATGAAAGAGAGAAAGACATGGAGGCTTCCCTAACGACCTTAGAAGCAGAGCTCCAGAAGAGGAACCTTCGAATAGAAGAGTTCCTCACAAAAGAAGAACAGACAAGGTGTGAACAACAGGAATTCGAGGATAAACTAGACATAGCTCTCCATTATGCAACGGAGCTGCAGACGTTGCTAAAGGAAGCAGAAAAAAGGGAGAGGACGATAAAAATTGATTTAGAAGAACAGATGAATAAAAACCATCTGTTAGCTAAGGAGAAAGAAGATGGAGAGATTGAAATAAGAAGGCAAACACAAGGAGAGACTGAGGCAACAGGAAAAAGAAGCAGAGAAGCAGCTGCGTGAACGACTGGAGGAACTCCAGGAAGACTTGGAAGCGCTCTGCGTCAAGACAGAGCTGGAACGCTTGCTGGAATGTAAAGAAGAAGACCTCATCTCTTTGAAGAACAAGGAGAGTGAAGCCCAGCTGGAAGTGCAGCAACTTCTCGAAGACTGTGATATGCTGAAAGAAAAGATTCAGCAGCAGGAGGAAAATAGGATGAGAGACGAAAAGCGTCTCAGGGAGAAGCTAAGAACACAGGAGGAGGCTTTGAGGGAGCACGACAAATACATGTTGATGATGCTTCTCCATGGGACTGCTCAGAGGAATTTCCAGCTAGAACACATTGCGCTGGAACACGGAGATGAAATGATTGAAGAAGGGAAGCAAGAGAAGTGCACAGGAGGAATTATAGGAAGGAAAGACACAGGGAGTGAGGAAAACCCCTGTGAGAAGGCCCGTGAGACAGAGGAGAAACAACGGAAGAAGTACTTGAACGCCCAGCGGGAAAAGAGTGAGGATTACGAGAAACAATGGGAGGGCCTCAAGCACATTGTGGAAGATGTTCTTCATGGAGATAAATAAAGATCTTCAGGATATTCATCTTTCACAGAGGAGGAAGGCAATGGCTGCTGAGTTCCCCCAACTCGTCAGCCAAAACACTGTCTCAAGGAATGAACAAACTCACCTGGTGAGAGTCAAAGGAAGAATTTTCTGGAGGTAGGAGGAAAAGCTCTCAGTATGAGAGCGAAAAGCTATTTGGAGATAAGAGGACAAACTCTCAGCTCTGAGCTTGAGAGCCAACAGCAGTTTGGAGGTTGGAGGAAGAGCTCTCAGCTTGAGAGCCATCAGCTGTTCGGAGGCCAGAGGATGAAGCTCTCAGTTTGAGAGTCAAAAGCTATTCAAAAAACCAAAAGGCCATCAGAAGGCAAAAGTTCAATGCTTTTCATATATGCAAAATATGGCCTATGCAATGCATAATGGGTTCAATACTTGCATATCCTACTGTGGCAACCTCTGGCGCGGCCTAAAAACCCGTAAGTTCAATGCCTTTCATATATGCAAAATATGGCCTATGCAATGCAATAATGAAATACTTGCAATATACTACTGTGGCAACCTCTGGCACGGCCTAAAAACCCGTAAGTTCAATGCCTTTCATATATGCAAAATATGGCCTATGCAATGCATAATGGGTTCAATACTTGCATATACTCCTGTGGCAACCTCTGGCGCGGCCTAAAAACCCGTAAGTTCAATGCCTTTCATATATGCAAAATATTGCCTATGCAATGCATAATGAATACTTGCATATACTACTGTGGCAACCTCTGGCGCGGTGTAAAAACCCGTAAGTTCAATGCCTTTCATATATGCAAAATATGGCCTATGCAATGCATAATGGGTTCAATCCTTGCATATACTCCTGTGGCAACCTCTGGCGTGGCCTAAAAACCCGTAAGTTCAATGACTTTCATATATGCAAAATATGGCCTATGCAATGAATAATGCGGTTCAATACTTGCATATATCATCTAATGGCAACCTCTGGCGCGGCCTAAAAACCCGTAAGTTCAATGCCTTTCATATATGCAAAATATTGCCTATGCAATGCATAATGAATACTTGCATATACTACTGTGGCAACCTCTGGCGCGGTGTAAAAACCCGTAAGTTCAATGCCTTTCATATATGCAAAATATGGCCTATGCAATGCATAATGGGTTCAAAATAATTAATTGCATATACTCCTGTGGCAACCTCTGGCGCGGCCTAAAAACCCGTAAGTTCAATGCCTTTCATATATGCAAAATATTGCCTATGCAATGCATAATGAATACTTGCATATACTCCTGTGGCAACCTCTGGCGCGGCCTAAAAACCCGTAAGTTCAATGCCTTTCATATATGCAAAATATGGCCTATGCAATGCATAATGGGTTCAATACTTGCATATACTCCTGTGGCAACCTCTGGCGCGGCCTAAAAACCCGTAAGTTCAATGCCTTTCATATATGCAAAATATGGCCTATGCAATGCATAATGGGTTCAATACTTGCATATACTCCTGTGGCAACCTCTGGCGCGGCCTAAAAACCCGTAAGTTCAATGCCTTTCATATATGCAAAATATGGCCTATGCAATGCATAATGGGTTAAATATTGCATATACTCCTGTGGCAACCTCTGGCGCGGCCTAAAAACCCGTAAGTTCAATGCCTTTCCATATATGCAAAAATATGGCCTATGCAATGCATAATGGGTTGGTTTTCAATACTTGCATATACTCCTGTGGCAACCTCTGGCGCGGCCTAAAAACCCGTAAGTTCAATGCCTTTCATATATGCAAAATATTGCCTATGCAATGCATAATGAATACTTGCATATACTACTGTGGCAACCTCTGGCGCGGTGTAAAAACCCGTAAGTTCAATGCCTTTCATATATGCAAAATATGGCCTATGCAATGCATAATGGGTTCAATAATTGCAATTATACTCCTGTGGCAACCTCTGGCGCGGCCTAAAAAACCCGTTAAGTTCAATGCCTTTATATAATGCAAAATATTGCCTATGCAATGCATAATGAATACTTGCATATACTCCTGTGGCAACCTCTGGCGCGGCCTAAAAACCCGTAAGTTCAATGCCTTTCATATATGCAAAATATGGCCTATGCAATGCATAATGGGTTCAATACTTGCATATACTCCTGTGGCAACCTCTGGCGCGGCCTAAAAAACCCTAAAAACCGTAAGTTCAATGCTTTCATATATGCAAAAATAGGCCTATGCAATGCATAATGAATACTTGCATATACTACTGTGGCAACCTCTGGCGCGGTGTAAAAACCCGTAAGTTCAATGCCTTTCATATATGCAAAATATGGCCTATGCAATGCATAATGGGTTCAATACTTGCATATACTCCTGTGGCAACCTCTGGCGCGGGGGCCCCTAAAAACCTGTGAGTTCAATGCCTTCATATATGCAAAAATATGGGTTATGCAATACTAATAAGGTTGTTCAATACTTGCATATACTCCTGTGGCAACCTCTGGCGCGGCCTAAAAACCCGTGAAGTTCAATGCCTTTAACATATGCAAAAATATGGCCTATGCAATGCATAATGGGTTCAATACTTGCATATACTCTGTGGCAACCTACTGGCGCGGCCTAAAAAGTTACCAAAGTAAGTTCAATGCCTTTCAATATATGCAAAAACTATGGCCTATACAATACATAATGAATACTTGCATATACTACTGTGGCAACCTCTGGCGGCGGCCTAAAAAACCCGTAAGTTCAATGCCTTTCATATATGCAAAATATGGCCTATGCAATGCATAATGGGTTTCAATACTTGCATATACTCCTGTGGCAAACCTCTGGCGCGGCCTAAAAACCGTAAGATTCAATGCCTTTCTATATTGCAAAATATTGGCCTATGCAATGCATAATGCAATACTTGCATATACTCCTGTGGCAACCTCTGGCGCGGCCTAAAAACCCGTAATTTTGTTCAATGCCTTTCATATATGCAAAAATATTGGCCTATTGCAATGCATAATGGGTTCAATACTTGCATATACTCCTGTGGCAACCTCTGGCGCTGCCTAAAAACCCGTAAGTTCAATGCCTTTCATATATGCCAAATATGGCCTATACAATGCATAATGAATACTTGCATATACTAATGTGGCAACCTCTGGCGGCGGCCTAAAAACCCGAAAGTTCAATGCCTTTCATATATGCAAAATATGGCCTATGACAATGCATAATTGTTCAATACTGCATATACTCCTGTGGCAACTCTGGCGCGGCCTAAAAACCCGTAAGTTCAATGCCTTTCCATATATGGAAAATATTGCCTATGCAACGCATAATAAATACTTGCATTATACTACTGTGGCAACCTCTGGCGCGGCCTAAAAAACCCGTAAGTTCAATGCCTTTCATATATGCAAAAATTAGGCCTATGCAATGGCATTATGGGTTCAATACTTGGCATATACTCCTGTGGCAACCTCTGGAACGCGGCCTAAAAAACCCGTAAGTTCAATGCCTTTCATATATGCAAAATATGGCCTATGCAATGCATAATGGGTTCAATTACTTGCATATACTCCTGTGGCAACCTCTGGAGCGGCTAAAAACCCGTAAGTTCAATGCCTTTCATATATGCAAAATATGGCATATGCAATGCATAATGAATACTTGCATATACTACTGTGGCAACCTCTCCTTCGGCCTAAATACCCGTAAGTTCAATGCCTTTCATATATGCAAAATATGGCCTATGCAATGTATAATGGGTTCAATACTTGCATATCCTACTGGGCGCGGCCTAAAAACCCGTAAGTTCAATGCCTTTCATATATGCAAAATATGGCCTATGCAATGCATAATGGGTTCAATACTTGCACATCCTACTGGCAACCTCTGGCGTAACCTAAAAACCCGTAAGTTCAGTGCCTTTCATATATGCAAAATATGGCCTATGCAATGCATAATGAATACTTGCATATACTACTGTCGCAACCCTGGCGCGGTGTAAAAACCCGAAAGTTCAATGCCTTTCATATATGCAAAATATGGCCTATGCAATGCATAATGGGTTCAATACTTGCATATACTCCTGTGGCAACCTCTCGCGCGGCCTAAAAACCCGTAAGTTCAATGCCTTTCATATATGCAAAATATAGCCTATGCAATGGATAATGGGTTCAATACTTGCATATCCAACTGTGGCAACCTCTGGCGTGGCCTAAAAACCCGTAAGTTTAATGCATTTCATATATGCAAAATATGCCCTATGCAATGCATAATGAATACTTGCATATACTACTGTGGCAACCACTGGCGCGCCTAAAAACCCGTTAGTTCAATGACTTTCATATATGCAAAATATGGCCTATGAAATGCATAAGGGTTCAATACTTGCATATACTCCTGTGGCAAACATCTGGCGCGGCCTAAAAACCCGTAAATTCAATGCTTTCATATATGCAAAATATGGCCTATGCAATGCATAATGAATACTTGCATATACTACTGTGGCAACCTGTGGCCACGGTCTAAAAACCTGTAAATTCAATGCCTTTCATATATGCAAATTATGGCATATGCAATTCATAATGGGTTCAATACTTGCATATACTCCTGTGGCAACCTCTGGCGCCGCCTAAAAATCCGTAAGTTCAATGCCTTCCATATATGCAAAATATGGCCTATGCAATGCATAATGGGTTCAATACTTGCATATCCTACTGTGGCAACCTCTGGCGTGGCCTAAAAAACCCCTTAAGTTCAATGCCTTTCATATATGCAAAATTTGGCTATGCAATGCATAATGAATACTTTTATATACTATTGTGCAACCTCTCGCGCGGCGTAAAAACCCGTAAGTTCAATGCCTTCATACATGCAAAATAGGCCTATGCAATGCATAATGGGTTCAATACTTGCATATACTCCTGTGGCAAACTCTGGCGCAGCCTAAAAACCCGTAAGTTCAATGCCTTTCATATATGCAAAATTTGGCCTATGCAATGGATAATGGGTTCAATACTTGCATATCCTACTGTGGCAACCTCTGGCGCGGCCTAAAAACCCGTAAGTTCAATACCTTTCATATATGCAAAATATGGCCTATCCAATGCATAATGAATACTTGCATATATACTGTGGCAACCTCTGGCGCGGCATAAAAAAAACCGTAAGTTCAATGCCTTTCATATATGCAAAATATGGCCTATGCAATGCATAATGGGTTCAATACTTGCATATACTCCTGTGGCAACCTCTGGCACGGCCTAAAAACCCGTAAGTTCAATGCCTTTCATATATGCAAAATATGGCCTATGCAATGCATAATGAATACTTGCTATTACTACTGTGGCAACCTCTGGCGCGGCCTAAAAACCTGTGAGTTCAATGCCTTTCATATATGCAAAATATGGGTTATGCAATGCATATCCTACTGATGGCAACCTACTGGCGCAGCGTAAAAACCTGAAAGTTCAATGCCTTTCATATATGCAAAATATGGGCTATGCAATGCATAGTGGGTTCAATACTTGCATATACTCCTGTGGCAACCTCTGGCGTGGCCTAAAAACCCGTAAGTTCAATGCCTTTCATATATGCAAAATATGGCCTATGCAATGCATAATGGGTTCAATACTTGCATATGCTCCTGTGGCAACCTCTGGCACGGCCTAAAAACCCGTAAGTTCAATGCCTTTCATATATGCAAAATATGGCCAATGCAAATGCATAATGAATACTTGCATATAACTACTGTGGAACCTCTGGCGCGGCCTAAAAAACTGTGTGTTCATTGCCTTCATATATGCAAAATATGGGTTATGCAATGCATAATGGGTTCAATACTTGCATATCCTACTGTGGCAACCTCTGGCGCAGCCTAAAAACCTAAAAGTTCAATGCCTTTCATATATGCAAAATATGGGCTATGCAATGCATAGTGGGTTCAATACTTGCAATATACTCCTGTGGCAACCTCTGGCGTGGCCTAAAAACCGTAAGTTCAATGCCTTTCATATATGCAAATATGGCCTATGCAATGCATAATGAATACTTGCATATACTACTGTGGCAACCTCTGGCGGGGCCTAAAAACCTTTAAGTTCAATGCCTTTCATATATGCAAAATATGGCCTATGCAATGCATAAAGAATACTTGCATATACTATGGCAACCTCTGGCGCGGCCTAAAAACCCGTAAGTTCAATGCCTTTCATATATGCAAAATATGGCCTATGCAATGCATAATGAATACTTGCATATACTACTGTGGCAACCTCTGGCGCGTTCTAAAAACCCGTAAGTTCAATGCCTTTCATATATGCAAAATATGGCCTATGCAATGCATAATGAAAACTTGCATATACTACTGTGGCAACCTCTGGCGCAGCCTAAAATCCAGTAAGTTCAATGCCTTTTCATATATGCAAAAATATTGCCTATGCAATGCATAGTGAATACTTGCATATACTATTCTGGCAACCTCTGGCGCGCGGACTAAAAACCCGTAAGTTCAATGCCTTTCATATATGCAAAATATGGCCTATGCAATGCATAATGGAAAAAAAAAAAACAATACTTGCATATACTCCTGTGACAACCTCTGGCTCGGCCGTAAAAACCTGTAAGTTCAATTGCCTTTCATATATGCAAAAATATGGCCTATGCAATGCATAATGAATACTTGCATATACTACTGTGGCAACCTCTGGCACGGCCTAAAAACCCATAAGTTCAATGCCTTTCATATATGCAAAATATGGCCTATGCAATGCATAATGGGTTCAATACTTGCATATCCTACTGTGGCAACCTCTGGTGCGGCCTAAAAACCCGTAAGTTCAATGCCTTTCATATATGCAAAATATGGCCTATGCAATGCATAATGGGTTCAATACTAGCATATACTACTGTGGCAACCTCTGGCGTGACCTAAAACCCCGTAAGTTCAAAGCCTTTCATATATGCAAGATATGGGCTATGCAATACATAATGGGTTGAATACTTGCATATACTACTGTGGCAACCTCTGGCGCGGCCTAAAACCCCGTAAGTTCAATGCCTTTCATATATGCAAAATATGGCCTATGCAATGCATAATGAATACTTGCATATACTACTGTGGCAACCTCTGGCGCGGCCTAAAGACCCGTAAGTTCAATGCCTTTCATATATGCAACATATGGCCTATGCAATGCATAATGGGTTGAATACTTGCATATCCTACTGTGGCAACCTCTGGCGCGGCCTAAAAACCCGTATGTTCAATGCCTTTCATATTTGCAAAATATGGGTTATGCAATGCATAATGGGTTGAATACTTGCATATCCTACTGTGGCAACCTCTGGCGCGGCCTAAAACCCGTAAGTTCAATGCATTTCATATATGCAAAATATCGGTTTGCAATGCATAATGGTTCAATACTTGCATATTCTACTGTGGCAACCTCTGGCGCGGCCTAAAAACCCGTAAGTTCAATGCCTTTCATATATGCAAAATAAGGCCTATGCAATGCATAATGGGTTCAATACTTGCATATACTCCTGTGGCAACCTCTGGCGCAGCCTAAAAACCCGTAAGTTCAATGCCTTTCATATATGCAAAATATGGCCTATGCAATGCATAATGAATACTTGCATATACTACTGTGGCAACCTCTGGCGTGGCCTAAAAACCCGTAAGTTCAATGCCTTTCATATATGCAAGATATGGGCTATGCAATACATAATGGGTTGAATACTTGCATATACTACTGTGGCAATCTCTGGCGTGACCTAAAAACCCGTAAGTTCAAAGCCTTTCATATATGCAAAATATGGCCTATGCAATGCATAATGGGTTCAATACTTGCATATACTACTGTGGCAAACTCTGGCGCGGCCTAAAAACCCGTAAGTTCAATGCCTTTCATATATGCAAAATATGGGCTATGCAATGCATAATGGATTGAATACTTGCATATACTACTGTGGCAACCTCTGGCGCGGCCTAAAAACCCGTAAGTTCAATGCCTTTCATATATGCAAAATATGGGTTATGCAATGCACAAGGGGTTCAATACTTGCATATACTCCTGTGGCAACCTCTGGCGCGGCCTAAAAACCCATAAGTTCAATGCATTTCATATATGCAAAATATGGGTAATGCAATGCATAATTGGTTCAATACTTGCATATCCTACTGTGGCAACCTCTGGCGCGGCCTAAAAACCCAAAAGTTTAATGCCTTTCATATATGCAAAATATGGGCTATGCAATGCATAATGGGTTCAATACTTGCATATACTTCTGTGGCAACCTCTAGCGCGGCCTAAAAACCTGTAAGTTCAATGCCTTTCATATATGCAAAATATGGGCTATGCAATGCATAATGGGTTCAATACTTACATATACTCCTGTGGCAACCTCTGGCGCGGCCTAAAAACCCGTAAGTTCAATGCTTTTCATATATGCAAAATATGGCCTATGCCATGCATAATAGGTTCAATACTTGCATATACTCCTGTGGCAACCTCTGGCGCGGCCTAAAAACCCGTAAGTTCAATGCCTTTCATATATGCAAAATATGGCCTATGCAATGCATAATGGGTTCAATACTTGCATATCCTACTGTGGCAACCTCTGGCGCGGCCTAAAAACCCGTAAGTTCAATGCCTTTCATATATGCAAAATATGGCCTATGCAATGCATAATGAATACTTGCATATACAACTGTGGCAACCTCTGGCACGGCCTAAAAACCCGTAAGTTCAATACCTTTCATATATGCAAAATATGGCCTATGCAATGCATAATGGGTTCAATACTTGCATATACTCCTGTGGCAACCTCTCGCGCGGCCTAAAAACCCGTAAGTTCAATGCCTTTCATATATGCAAAATATGGCCTATGCAATGCATAATGGGTTCAATACTTGCATATACTCCTGAGGCAACCTCTGGCGCGGGCTAAAAACCCGTAAGTTCAATGCCTTTCATATATGCAAAATATGGGTTATGCAATGCATAATGGGTTCAATACTTGCATATACTCCTGAGGCAACCTCTGGCGCGGCCTAAATACCCGTAAGTTCAATGCCTTTCATATATGCAAAATATGGCCTATGCAATGCATAATGGGTTCAATACTTGCATATCCTAGTGGGCGCGGCCTAAAAACCCGTAAGTTCAATGCCTTTCATATATGCAAAATATGGCCTATGCAATGGATAATGGGTTCAATACTTGCATATCCTACTGTGGCAACCTCTCGTTCGGCCTAAAAAAACCCGTTTAAGTTCATGCCTTTCATATGCAAAATATGGCCCAATTGCAATGCATAATGAATACTTGCTTATACTTACTTTGTAGAAAACTCTGTCGCGGCCTAAAAACCCGTAAGTTCAATGCCTTTCATATATGCAAAATATGGTGTATGCAATGCATAATGGGTTCAATACTTGCATATCCTACTGTGGCAACCTCTGGCGCGGCATAAAAACCCGTAAGTTCAATCCCTTTCATATATGCAAAATATGCCCTATGCAATGCATTATGAATACTTGCATATACTACTGTAGCAACCCCTGGCGCGGCCTAAAAACCCGTAAGTTCAATGCCTTTCATATATGCAAAATATGGCCTATGCAATGCATTATGAATACTTGCATATACTACTGTGGCAACCTCTGGCTCGTCCTAAAAACCCGTAAGTTCAATGCCTTTCATATATGCAAAATATGGCCTATGCAATGCATAATGAATACTTGCATATACTACTGTGGCAACCTGTGGCGCGGCCTAAAAACCAGTAAGTTCAACGCCTTTCATATATGCAAAATATGGCCTATGCAATGCATAATGAATACTTGCATATACTCCTGTGGCAACCTCTGGCATGGCCTAAAAACCCGTAAGTTCAATGCCTTTCATTTATGTAAAATATGGGTTAAGCAATGCATAATGGGTTGAATACTTGTATATACTACTGTGGCATCCTCTGGTGTGGCCTAAAAACCTGTAAGTTCAATGCCTTTCATATATGCAAAATATGGCCTATGCAATGCATAATGAATACTTGCATATACTAGTGTGGCAACCTCTGGCGTGGCCTTAAAACCCGTTAGTTCAATGCCTTCCATATATGCAAAATATGGCCTATGCAATGTATAATGGGTTGCATACTTGCATATACTACTGTGGCAACCTCTGGCGCCGCCTAAAAACCCGTAAGTTCAATGCCTTTCATATATGCAAAATATGGGTTAGGCAATGCATAATGGGTTGAATGCTTGCATATACTACTGTGGCAACCTTTCGCGTGGCCTAAAAACCCATAAGTTCAATGCCTTTCATAAATGCAAAATATTGCCTATGCAATGCGCAATGCATAATGAATACTTGCATATACTACTGTGGCAACCTCTGGCGCGGCCTAAAAACCCGTAAGTTCAATGCCTTTCATATATGCAAAATATGGGTCATGCAATGTATAATGGGTGAATGACGATGCATATACTACCTGTGAAAACCACCTCTGGCGTGGCCTAAAAACCTGTAAGTTCAATGCCTTTCATATAAGCAAAATATGGCCTATGCAATGCATAATGAATACTTGCATATACTCCTGTGGCAACCTCTGGCACGGCCTAAAAACCCGTAAGTTCAATGCCTTTCATATATGCAAAATATGGGTTATGCAATGCATAATGGGTTCAATACTTGCATATACTACTGTAGCAACCTCTGGCGTGGCCTAAAAACCCATAAATTTAATGCCTTTCATATATGCAAAATATGGGCTATTCATTACGTAATGGGTTGAATACTTGCATATACTACTGTGGCAACCTCTGGTGAGGTTTAAAAACCCGTAAGTTCAATGCCTTCCATAAATGCAAAATATGGGCTATGCAATGCAAAATGGGTTGAATACTTGCATATACTACTTTGGCAACCTCTGGCACGGCCTAAAAACCCGTAAGTTCAATGCCTTTCATATATGCAAAATATGGCCTATGCAATGCATAATGGGTTCAATACTTGCATATACTACTGTGGCAACCTCTTTCGCAGCCTAAAAACCCGGAAGTACTATGACTTTTATATATGCAAAATATGGGTTATGCAATGCATAATGGGTTGCATACTTGCATATACTACTGTGGCAACCTCTGGCACGGCCTAAAAACCCGTAAGTTCAATATCTTATCATAAAAGTAGTCAAGTGGTTTTGAGGTGGGAGTAAATAAGGCAACTTTGCAGTTTCCTTAAAGTTAGCATACTGGATACGTCCCTTGGTGCGCACTAAGTTCTGCTGAAAAGCAAAATTCTTAATGTCAGCTGAAATTGATAACCAGTTATTATACTGATAAATTTCAGGACTAAAAGCATTACTCACTTTACTTTAATTGAGTTAGAGTAACAGTCAAATTCAATAATTACATGGGGAGGCAGAACTGGTTCAGCAATGATCTCATTAACACTCACGTTCAATGACATATCAACTAAATACTTCTTTTGAGGAGGATAATCTCCACTAATCAACCAGTCTGGTCCATACTTCCGCAAAGAAGAAGGCAATATCTTAATATCACAACCTCTTGACAAAAGGTCAGCTGGGTTCTACCTAGAGCTAACACACAGAATGGGAAATGCTAAGTCTCTAGTTTCTTTAACCCTATTTCTCACATAAGGGTCTTGACACTTATCACTTTTGATTCGTGCTATAGTGACTTCACTGTCACTCCAAATAATTTAAGAGATGACTGTTTCATCAAAGTGTTTCCCAGTTTACAACCAATATTTACGAATGTCAACTCCAATTTTGGCATGGCTAGCTTCTTTTGGGGACAAACTCTAGCTTTACTAACTAACAAATTTCCGGTATGGGAACTCAAATCAACTGAGTATGCAACAGCACCAAAGGCCTTTTGTGAAGTGTCACAAAACATATGCAGCTGACATTTTCTTGGGGAAACAGCAAATCTAGGTAATTCTATGCTAGAAACTGCAAACAATTGCTCTTTAATTCTGTTAAATCTCTCAATAATCTCTGGATTGACTGGTTCATCCCATTTCAAATTTACTTTCCACAAATCTGAAATAAATATTTTCCCCAAAATTACTACGAGACTAAACCCAATGGGTCAAAGACACTTGCTACACATGACAAAATAGAACGTTCGGTGACTGATGAGTCATTCACACTACAGGGTTTCACATTTAATACATCTGAAAAAATTGTTCCTGTTAATTCCTAAAACTGAAGTTGCACCATTCGGTATTTACCAATTTCTCTGCACAAGTATATTAATTAAATTGTGCACTGTTTGACGTCCATTCCTGTAGTGGCATACCTCCCTGCTCTAATATATCATTAATAACAGGGTAGTCAGTTAACATTTGTTCAACATTCTCATAAGTACATAGAAAATTATCTACATAAAAGCACATCAGAGATTTTGCCAAGGGGTGTGAATGGTTATTTAAGTGATAATTTAAGGTTACTTTTGTAAAGGAAAGGTGAACAATAAGCACCAAAACATACAACTTTAAATCTGTATGATACAATACTAAATGGGTCTGTGGGGTCTGTCATCCAAATGAATCGACACCAATCTCCGGATGATTCATCAATCCCAATCCTGAGGAATGCTTTGCTTATGTCTGAAATAACTGCCCAAGGATTGGTTCTAAATGCAAGAAGTGATTCAAACAACTTAGTGGTCGAAGATGGTCCTGTAAGTAAACATTCATTTAGGGAATAAGTGCCAGACCTTTTAAAAGAGGCATTCAATACAGTACGTATTGGGGTTGTACTCGAGTCCTTCTTTACATGATGATAGGGCAAATAGTGACCTTTGATTGGTTCAGATGGTGAAATACTTTCAATAAATCCTTTAACTCAAATACTCAGACAAAATACTATTATAATGATACCAAAGTAGAGGATCACTAATGAATTTCCCCATCAAGGACTTCAATTGTCCAAGTGCTATATGATAATTTGTAGGAGGTCTGCAACTTGACTTAAATGGCAGACTTACAACATACTGGTTATTAACCTTATGAACAGACTGCTGCTCAAACTGTTCAACCGTTCTTCTCTCCTCTGGTGAGGAGTCAAAGTCCTTTATTCCTATGGCATCCAATTCCCAAAGATTTTATATGCCACAACACTCACTACAGAGGTCCCGTTACACCAACACATATCATACTGCCTGCTGGGTGCACCATTGTAAAAACTTTAATTCATAATAGTCCGGAAAATAATGGAGTCATATAGATCCCATGCAAGTGCAGTAGTTTTTATTTAAGACAATCTGGGAAGCCACTCGAAAAACGCATTTTAAATCATAAATATAATATACGAACAAATATTACAAGCAATGTTTTATATGTTCACAGTAGTAAGTGTAATGTACCGCTTGACTGGCTCGCGTCAAAGATTTTGTTTAAGAGCACAGGAAATTTGAAAGAAATTTGATAGAGACAGCTTGCATTGTTCACAGCAAAGGAAAGAATTTTAATGTATCGCCTGGCTTGTATAAATTAGATCCTTTTATCTTACATGTCATGAAACGTCAGTACATTAACTATCATATAGTATACGCTTGTTAATATGTACTGTATGTAATGCTGTTTCATTTGATATTTTGGTATTTTTCATTTGTTCAACTACTATTCTTGTTTTATTGTTATTCTACTGCTGAATAGTTTCTACCTCAAACTGTTAGTTTTTCGTAACTGTATGTTTAAAATTTTAGGCCTTTCTTGGCTACATACACTGTAAACTTTATCTTTCCTTAATAACCGCTCCAAGAAGAGGTCCATTGGAGGACGAATGTTGGGCATTTTCTGGGACATACCATTTTCATTTTCCTATGTGGAATACAACTGAAGATATATATATATATATATATATATATTATATATATATATATATATATATATATATATATATGTATATATATATATATATATATATATATATATTTAATATATATATATATATATATATATATATATGGGCGCATACTTAGAGAGCGAGAGAGAAAAAAGAGAAATTCCCCCTATGACGTGAACCGAATTGGTCAATGCAAAACAACAACGATATAAGGAAAAGATAATCCCCGAAACGATGCACGCCTTTCCATAGGAGGGGGGGGGGTCAAAGTTGATGTTTCTTACGAGTGAGGAATGAATTATGGAAAAAAATGTCTGTAAGAGTTAGCTGTCTCGTCTCCATATTCAAGATTTTTTGGTTAGTGTAAATATTGACATCAGATTTTATGTATCTTAAAAATTTGCCAGCGCTTTATATTCGTGCATATTAAGTTTTCGTATAGCAGTTAATAATTTCCTCTTAAAAAGAAAAACTAAGTAAAGGACTGAAGTTTTCATCATAAAACTCTAGAGGACGAATATATGAATTATGATGATAATTATAATTTGATGGTAAACGCGTCTCGTTTTGAAGCACAAGCCAAAATGATGTGTGGTTTCCTACAATAAAATATCCGGTGATATATTCACAGATAAAAAAGCCACAAATGACGTTCATGCAAAAGTTTCGTATGAATAATGCTCGTTGATATTATTTGGTTGGGGATCTCATATGAATACAACAGCCAGACATGTTTCCTATTTGGATATTTTAAAGTTATTGCAGCTTGGTTTACAGATGAAGAGTTGAGTTGGATAAATAACAGACCTTCACGTTGGTCCATCCGGCTGCTATATTCTGCACTTTGTAATTTATGCATTTATGAATGGGAATTTCATTCACGACTCCTGTTGATTCTGAATTTGAGGACTTTGGTCGTTTAAAATAAAGCAATGAACATTTGTAAGGCATTAGGTTCTGGTTACAAAGACGAAGTTCTGCAGTCATTTAGTAAAAAAATGAATTTCAGTAATACCGTAAGCAATAATTTTCCCAAAGAATATTTGCACTTTCCTTAATTATTGAAAATATTTTTAAATCTCATCTTCCTCAGAGATTGAAAAAGATCAATACAATTATGAAGACTACTCTAGGACGATTTTAAATGACAAAAAAAGAAGAACTTCCCACAAATAGAGTTCCTGCGAGAATTGAAATAAAACCAGGCTTAAGATGATATAATAAGCATCGCTCGTTAACGTCGACGCCTTCACACGCTCTTTTGTTATGTTCGTCGGTCAGACCAGCTGGATCGAACTTTCCAAGAGAGAGAGAGAGAGAGAGAGAGAGAGAGAGAGAAAGCTCGCAAATGACTTCATGGTTACCTAGTACGTAGATGGTACATTTAAGTTGATGAAGTCACATTAAATGAGATTTTCAAAGACTTCCCGTTGAGATGAAACTTTAATTAACTTTAACATGTGTCTTGTGGCTTATCCATTTACCCGCACGCGCATGTCTGTTCTATAATCGTAGTTTTGGTAGTATTTGTGGCTTTAAGACAAACTTTTTTATATTATTTGACCAGATGTCATTTTCAAGTTAGCCATAGACCAGAATTTAGCCTAAAGAGCATAACTGATAGACCACACAAAGTTAAACATGAAAACACATGAAATTAGCGATGGGCAAACCACATTCATTATTGATTGACAATATAATGAAAGTTCTGTATAATTCTAACACTGCTTTGACTTAATTTTCACCAACATTTTGTTCGGAGTTTGAATGACATGAAATTGTAATTCAGATTCTCCTGACAGAGACAAATCCTAATTGCAAATGTATTATCATTCATGCCACAACTTTCGTAGAGGGGAAAGAAAGATATTTTATAATTGATCATCTTTTCATGAATATATTACCTATATTTTGATTTTGTGGATAAACAGTGTCTCATATGCGACCCCAAATAAAAATGGGAACCAGTTGCGAAGAAGGACGGTGTCTCATAATGTACTAGGTAAATATAAATATCAATAAAACAGTGCAGGAGGGAGAGTGACTTATAACTCTGTTTCCTGCAATATTGTAATAATAAGAGAAAACTTAAAGGGAAAGAGGAAGCTGAACAAAAAGCCATTTTCACTGAATCAGCAGCGAAAGGAAGCGAGACTTTCTACCCGGTTGGAATTTAGGTTCTCGGAAAGTTTGGCAAAAGAAACTATAGAATTGCTGAGTGGCCACTTCTTCTAAGAAGGAAAACGAAAAAAAGGAACAAAAAGAAAGAGATAAGTTCTGGCAACCTTTCTCTTGCTGATGGGAAGTTCGGACGTTTCTGTCCGAATTTAATACTGCAAAAAAAAAAAAAAAACAAAACTTCAGAATCCGCGTTTTTGCAGTTTCTTCCCCGCCGCTCCCCTCCCCCTTCTTGCGTACACATGCGCGTAAAGGCGGTCGCATAGTCTCTCTCTCTTTCATGGGCTTGAACTTCCTAATCCTGTTGCCAACTGATTCATATGTTTTGATTTTCTTCAAATCAGATTCTCAATCTTAGTAGATAAAGTCATCGGTGTCACTGTGCCTTTTTATTTATTTATTTATTTATTTATAGCAAGCGTAGCTGGAAATATTGAAAGATATAATTTTTAACTTTAATCTGTGCATTCGATAACAGTTGATTCTATTGCTTTCAGTCACCGTTTAACGAATTCTTATAATAATTTTGTCGAGGCTTCATAAGTTATGTTCATAAGTGTCCCTGAAATAGTCTCTTTACACTGTTACTTATTAATTCCCTTCAGTCTTTAGGCCACAAAGCGAAGAGCAGAATCCTACTTATGATACCAGCAGTTACCTTTTAATCCCCATATTTATATATTATCATATTCTACGGAATTTATTCAGATAGAGTTCATCAAGCAATAAAACATAATACAAAATACTTTTTTTTTAAATTGCAAGACAATGTTCGGAGGTTCATTTAAAGGGTTTGTGAATGAAAGCTTTTGATGAGATGAAACTGAGGATAAAAACTCATTTTTATAACGATGAATCACAGTCCATAAGGTCATGAATCACAGCCCATAAGGTCAGTGTGAAGAAGACAACTGGCGCATAAGGACGCTTGTGAGAAGTAAGTTCCAATTAAGTAAGATAGTCGGGATCCTGGTAAATTTCAGCCGTTTGTTGTCACACTGACATGATTGAATCTCCATTGGTTGAGCGTAGCCCTTTTTTTCATCGCTTAATTTGCGCGCAAAAATCCTGAAGCCAAGTTTCATCATTGTCCGGTTAATCTGTGATTGAATCATTCATTTCCGTATTTCATTCTCGTGGTGAGATGCGGATTTATACAGTTCCATAATCGGGACAGAGTTCGATTCTCGGGCATTCCATTGATGAGTGAGAGATGTGCATTCCTGGTGATAGAAGTTCAGTCTCGACGTGGTTCGGAAGTCACGTCAAGCCGTTGGTGACGTTGCTGAATAACCACTGGTTCCATGCAAAGCCAAAACACCATACAAACAAACAGAATTGTAATCAATCACTGATCACTTCTGATTAGATCTAATCCAGACTTTTAGGTTTTGGCAAAGGGGGGCTTGTTGAATTCTTCGGTTAACAGTATTGAGGGATTATCCTCTGTATATTTTAGCTTCATCGAGCAAAACATATAGAAGCTAAAGTGGACGTCTGCTGCTCAGAATTTATATTTTTGTGGGTCCAGAAAAAGAACTCTTGAGATTTCTTCATGCTGTGCTTAACGGCAAGAAAGAGAGAGAGAGAGAGAGAGAGAGAGAGAGAGAGAGAGAGAGAGAGAGAGAGAGAGAGAGAGAGAGATACTCAGCACGTTCTTGTAATATTAAAAATTTTCGCTTTTTCTTCCCACTTCCAGTATGGCCAAATCCCCAGCAGATTGAGAGCGATGTCGTAGACCTTTTTGTGAAATAGGGAAATTCTCTCTCTCTCTCTCTCTCTCTCTCTCTCTCTCTCTCTCTCTCTCTCTCACGATGGACAGGTCTTGTGTGATCATCAATGTAGAACAGATAATACATAATTGTTCATTATCACTCTATGGAGATAAAACTTCACTGCAACTGGTATCCTAATCTAATCAGCTCGATTAGGTAGATACAAAATGTTTATGTAAGTCTTCGTTACGCATAGGATATTTAACAAAGAACAGTATAAGTAAGAATGTGCTGACTCAGCAATTACTGCACGCACCCACAGAAATTCATATTGGTAACCTGGAGAACTTCAGTTATTCGTAAAATGAAAAAAAAAACGTTGTTTTTCTTGATAGCATAAGCAGGGACTGTTCGCGTTTGCTATCTATTTATGTAGCACGAAATATTTCAGAGTATTCATTTTATAAATTACATATCTTTATCATTATACATCTGCCTTTAAAGTTTTATCTGCAGAAATATATAGTACTTTGAATCTGAACTTTCCAGTACAATAGATTTCAGTGAGTGTGTATAGAGCCATTGCAGTCACAGAGGTTAAAATTCAACAAAGTACATTTATATAAAAAGAGAATGAATCCACCTGAACATCATACCACAGTGTTCACGGTCTCCATCCAGTTGCCATATTGAAAGTAGAACAAAAACAAGAAAACTGAAAAAGATATGACATAAGAACTATAGTTAATCATACATTTAAATCGTATCTCTTAGCAAGAGAAACGTTTCAGCTGTCAGCAGTTTTTCGACAATATTGGTCATGAGAAACAGTTTATCAGGGATGAATTTTGTATTTGCAGTAAAAGCTTTCCGCTCGACTTTCTACATCAGGAAGTTTTTTGACTCTATTTCTTATTAATTTATTTTATTTTATTTTTCTTTTTGCTCCGCCAAGAGTTCAGCCAACTTTATAACGTCTATATTGCGCAGAGGTTGAGATTTTTTAAAGCTAAATTGATTGATGACGCTAATAATGAATTTTCAAAATGTTAAACAACAAATAATCTAGGCAGATGTCATAAACTTGTCATATTCATAATTACGTTCATTAGTAAATAGTGTTACCATATTTCGTTCCATTATTAGAGAACCCGAGAGATGAATAAGATAGTTCTTCTCTGTATAGTTTCTTGCTCAGTTTCATGATTGTTTGGAAAAAATAATTCAATGCAGTTTTAAACTCAGGTGTAATCTATAGGTTTCATTATCAGGTTTGCAAAGTAGGGTTCCCGTCTTCCATTTCTCAGAATAAAAGTTCAGATGCTCTCGATGAAATTCTGTACCACATTGCAGCCATTTTCCTTCATTAATTTTCACATGCTGAGTAATAACATGAACTTGCACAGGAGATTGTGGTTGCCGTCTAATATATATATATATATAATATATATATATATATATATATATATATATATATATTATATATATATATCCTATATACTATATAATATATATTGGCAGTCGCCTAGCTCTCATATAACCCATATTTATTGCTATTTTGTTTCCTTTCCCAGTGATTAGTTTTGTTTTTCCTTTCACCTTTCATTTACACCTGACCATGACAGCGAACCAAAGATTGACAAGAGAATGTTCTTCTCTCTCAGTTTCCACATCGACCTTAAAGTGTCGTTGGAGGCTGATGTCTCCCTCTGGAATACTTCTCTTGATGAATCGGGCATATTATCCTTTTATCTGCGTTTGTAGCCTTTACTCATTCTTATTCTCCATTAAGAAGAATGTAGGTCACGTCTAGCAAATACTTTTATTATCCTGAAATGGTCACGTAAAAGGTCACCCTCTACATAGGGCGCATGGTTCATTTTTATCAAGACCCGTCTACCATATTTTTCATTTACTGTAGAGATTAACACTTTTAACATCATGGGTTCCTCTCCTACCATTCCTTGACTTACATGTGACTTTTTTATATATATAAGAAAGGAGTCATTAGACTGCTGAGCTGTTCAATGTCTTTTCTGGCGATGTTTTAACACTCTAACTCATACACACACACACACACTCCTGCACAGGCCTACATAAATACACAAACTGTAATGAGCTTCCTATTTTACCTTCCGGATAGATGTTGACTCCCCCTCTCTCTCTCTCTCTCTCTCTCTCTCTGTCTGTCTGTCAGTCTTAAACTGCATTGTAATGATAAATACGCCCAAATGTTCTCCATGAATCTGAATTAAAAAGTTACTCACGATGCACATCAGAATCATAAATAGTTCTCCTCCCTTTTGTATTGCCTGCCGAAGCACAGACCAAAATATAACCTAATTTAGACGAATGTTTCCTTCGGAGCAAATCCCCATTAGAAGTTTATGGCACCAATATTCATTACTTGTTCCCGACAAGTCAAACATAAATTCTGGCATTTCTCTACCAGCGACGTAGATACTCCTGGCTGGCAGAATTTAATCATTATTTCAAAATTCGTTTGGCATCTAAATCGTATATTTTTCTATTTTGCGAACTGATATTTCACTATTGTTAAGGACTTCCAAAGGTCGTGATATCGGAAGGTAGCTAATTAGAACTATGTTTAATTCGCAGCCTGTGGTAAATAGGAATATTACATAATATTGATTTAATTAGAAATATTTATATGAGTCCCAAGTTATGAAATGATGATTTTCTGCGTCATGGCTGCCGAGTGGTTTGAATGTACTAAAGTCATTTCGGGTCTGATAAAATCTTCACCGAACAAAACAGCCAAAAGACGGTTTCTGAGGATCAGATTTGCCGAACTAATCCAAATATTACCTTGGATTGCAAAGTTCAAAGACTCTTGTTTCCCTCCTCGACCATGCTATGGGGTTTTCTGCTTATTTCCGTTTTCCCTCGTTCATCACAGGCCTTGGATAGAAAAGCATATTGGGATGACAGTCACGAGTTTGCTCTCTCGCATAACATTTTCAAAGAGCAAAATGATCACAAATTTGACATTAATTTTTTAAAACTAAAGCTTGATATGCTATGAGATTTTAAAACAAGAAACTTCACAGAAACTTTGCAGAGCCTTAGTATATATATTATCATTATTCACTCTATAGCAAAAAAAAAAAAAAAAAAAGACCATCACTGACACATCTGTTCTCACAAGTCCTTAACCCGTTAAGAACAAATAGAAAGTGATTCTTGTTCAGCTGTTAACGTTGTGTTATTCTCCAGACGCAGTCAGTGATTGAAAAAAAAACATTCATGTAAGAGAAAGAACGTTATCTTTTTTTCGGATTTTTATTCCACTTCTGTCTGAAACATCAGGATCAATAAAATTGTTGCTCATCGTTTTCCAGTTTAGAGGAGAAGGAAATAAGCTCTGGTTTCCCGATATTGTGAAAACAAGACAACTCAGAACATCTGGATCTCTTACTTGTAGTTGCGTGTCAGCCATAACTTTCCAGAAAGGTCAATCTGAATCCATGAAATAATGACTGAGGTCATCCAGTACCCATCTGCTTTTATTATTCCCAGAACGCACTTTTGGAAATAAGGATGAAGGAAAATTATTCTCCAGGCATTAAATCACAACCTTATGCTGCAATGTGTGCAACATGAAAGCATTTATGAAATGAGAGCAAATTACTTGTAACAGGAGTGAATTCCTCACCATCAGCTGAATTTGGTTCGGTTTCATGTTAGTGTAACTGTGGGGTTCTCTCTCAGTTTCACCTTTGGATTCTTCTACTTCATCTCCCTTGTTTTCCGGACCTTTTCATCTTGCTTCCACTCCAACTCCCTCCTTCTACTGTCTTAGTTAAGTGCTGAATCGCCGGAAGTGCCTCACTGTTAGGCTGACAGCCTAATTTTCAAGCAGCTTAGCGGTGAACAGTTATAAGGGAAAGAAATTTGATAAACCAAAATGTGAATATAATGAAATCATTAATATTAATAAATCACCGCTTATCAGTTTACACACACACACATATATATATATATATGTGTGTGTGTGAGTGTGTGTGTGAGTGTGTGTACATATGACAATGAAGAGAGGAGAAATACCGAGATCTTTCAGTCTTCATGACCTTTTACTTGAGACACGACTGATCAGAACAAAGCAGAAACATAGTAAAATTAGGCTTAGTATACAAACTGACATTGTAGGATTATCATAAGATCCGATTCACTCTAAAGAAAGGAAGAAACGCCCGTGGGCTAGTTTAGAGATTTTAAGGCAGCCACCCTCACGTGGTCACAGGTCCTAAATCCTTAATTTAATTTTCGGGATTTTACTAAATCCGTACGGTCAGGTCGTATATGCCTCCTTATTTTTCAAAATGTGTTTTCTGACTAAATTATCTGTGACCACGTGAGGGTGGCTGCCTTAAAATCTCTAATCTAACCCACGGGCGTTATTCATTTCTTTAAAGTGAATCGGACCTTATGCTAATCCTGTCATGTCAGTTTGTATACTAAGCCTACTTATTTCTGCTCTGTTCTGATCAGTCGTGCCACAAGTAAAGGGTCGTGAAGACTGAAAGATCTCAGCATTTCTCCTCTTTTCATTTTCCTCCCTGGCATCACCTTTATTCATAAATAGCATCACGTTTTATATATTTCGTGATCAAGAGATCTGTGAAGTATTTTGGCGTTATTCAAATAGCAGAAAAAAGGACTTTATTTAACTTTTTCACTTCCCTCAAGTCCTTGAAACAAGCAAAAGTGGATGCATCTCTTTCGAAGTAAATACGATTTCACTCCTTCTGCACACCAGATATGCAGTAAGCATTTTGATTTAAGGTCATTTAGAAAATAATTCAAACAGGAACTTCTGGGATTACATGTACCATCAGTAAGATACAGACGTCTCAAGAGCCAGGCACTTCCAACTCTCCTGGAAAGCCTGCACTAGAAAAGCACTACGGACTTCATAAAGGTTGCCGGCTCATGGCTCGACTTGTTCAATTGAAGGGCGCCATACGATGTAAAAAGATCTAGAATTCCATACGGACTGAATTTCAGTGAACAAAACAGAATACTGTAGGACAGGGAATCACTGCAAAAACAATGAGTGTATGCAAGAGTAAAAGTCGCTATCAGTTCTAGAAAGGATTTGTTGTTTCATGTCGGTCTTTACCTCGGGTATATGGTATGCTATAAAGTAGGTATAATGTGGCATGCATATTAACATACACGCTTAATCAAGATGGAGAGAAACATATGTTTGGTTATTTTAGACAAATGGGAATTTCCTATGATCATCCATCAGCAGTTCCATTTAAACATAAGAGTGAAATCGTACCTTCTTGGGAAAGAAATTTCACTTCATCGAGAATACTTGCCATTCCAGCAATGCATGCATGATTACAGTAAGTCTAAAGGGCCCCATAGACGTTACGACCGACGGATCAGGTTCCGTTCTGTCTCCGGCATCTGTGTTGCCCATAGACGTTCAGATTCACTTCAGTTTGCCGAAACCTGGTAGAGTGAGGACATGGCCGCTCCGCTCAGTGATGACGCTATAGACCGCTCTTGCAGCTGAAACCAGAAACCCCCAGCGACAAAGGAGAGCCCGAATTGAACTATGGTTGAGGAAATGAAATGAATCATCTCACAATTGTTTATTTAATTAATTGAAACTTTACCCTGGTGACTGGTTCGATTTTTGGAGAAGCAGACCGACATGGAATTATTACATACAATGAAAAAAAAAAAAAAAAAAAAAACACACACATACACACAACCAAAATCAATGTACGAGAGGTTGCTGGACACACTTCGCTTACACGCTACAAGTCGTTCCTTGGGGCATAATAATCCCAGACACGTAAAGGAATTATTCAAGTACGCAACACGAGTTTACAAAGGTGTTGCATACACAGCATCTTTCATATTCTAATGGTATACGGCCTGGTGTAGGTACAGTAGGCCTACAGTTCCGTTAAAGCAGAATAGGCGCTTAAACCTACGGTTCTGTACCCAAGTAAGAATACAAATTTCAGATATTTTCTACACCAAATTCTTTATTTAAACAAGGAAAATTTAAATATTATTGAAAGTATTGTCATAAACTCATTTTTTGTGCGACAAATAACAATGTAATTTGAACAACAGTGCCACTAATACGAACATACAAACACAATACGTAAATACATAATATAATCACACAAACACAATACGTAAATACATAAATTACTCACACATCACACATTAGTGTATATATCTATATATATATATATATATATATATATATATATATATATATATATATATATATATATATATATATACATACATACTTGGTGTGTGTGCGCGTAGTACTATTGTTTAAATTAGATGTATTTTCCATACATAAAATAAAATAAAAGTCTATGACAATATATTCAATAATATTTCAGTGTTCCAAGCATAAACTAAAAATTTTTGTGTAAAAGAGTTGAAAAATGTACACTTTTACTTACTTGGCTGCAGAGCCGTAGGTTTAAGTGCCTATTCTGCATAACGGATCATAGACCTACCGTATACTAAACTTACCGTATATGCCATTAGACTATGCAAGATGCAACATTTATATATATATATATATATATATATATATATATATATATATATATATATATATATATATATAGATCATCCTTCAATTTTCCAACTAATTTATCATAAGCCTAATTTCCCTCTCCTACGACGTTCAATAAACTCCTCCCAGAACTCATTATCTGCGGACGTAGCTGCCATGTTGCCGCTTCAGCGTCTCGTTGAAACTGAAGTAAACCTTCAGATCACGCCATAGACTGGAGGCCTCAGGTCACCTGAACTAAATCGGTGCCATGCGAACCTGGCAACGGCAGGTTGCGAGTTGGTCGGAGAGGCCGACGGACTCCGCCCACTTTTGGTCGGACGATAACCCCATAGACAGTGAGATTGGAAAACGAACTCTGCCATGATGTTGCTTCTATGGATGAAGATGAAGACATAATTGAAGAAACTAGAAATGATCAGGTTTTTGAGGAACAGACGAAAATTTTGGAAAAGGTTGCTGATGGAGAGGGGCTTCGTTATATTGGTGGCTACATAGCATTTAAATTCCAACTCTATCAGCTTCAGGGGAGTAAACTGAAAAGTGTGAAATGCAATGGATGGACAACGTTGTTGTAGAAAGACGAGAAGATAAACTAAAAATACCAGGCACCGAATTATTTTCGAAATGAAGGAAAATGGAAACATTGCTCAACATCCAGTATGGAGATAGTTTTCATTAAAACCAGGAAGAGACGCAGTGCGGTATTTGGCACTCCATATTGAAAAGTATCTCTCTCTCTCTCTCTCTCTCTCTCTCTCTCTCTCTCTCTCTCTCTCTCTTCTCTCTCTCTCTCCTGATGTCACCACATTTTTGTACGGTGCCGCATGTCTTTACAAAATGAGAGTTCTAAATGATAAAATAAAATATGATCTGATCTAAATCAAAGAAATGGCTTAATTGATTAAAGTGATGTCATAGACTTGTAAATGCGTTATAATGTAGTCTTCAGTGACAAACAGTAAACTTTTTCAGGTTGGTCTGGTAAATAAATGATAAATTGTCTTGTAAAAAAGTGTTTCTTACTTAAAAAATAGTTCATTTTTTGTCCTGTAAACTTTATTACATTATATAGAACGTTCATAAGTATGTAATACACACACACACATACATACATACATGAAAACAATAAGAAGAGCCTGTAGTCCGACAAACTGCCCTCCAACTGTGAGGGATGTAAATGTCCAGAAGAACACCCCCCCCCCCCCACCGCCGAAGTGGACATACCTCATCCCCTCTTTACCTTGACGTGTACATGGGGAAACTTTTGGAGAACGCACATTCAAATAGACTAAGTGCGTGCATTCGTGTGTTCAGTAGCGTGTGTAGGTTCATACGTCTGTTAGAACTAATGAATGAGATATAATCTCTAGTATGGGAATTTGGGGATTACGGGCTGCCGAAGTGTGGAAATAACGTCACTAATACGGCTTATCTTGTCCACATTGGTGATTAGGTGTGGAGTGTGGAATCCACACGTATAAATTTCCACGCTTTTTACTTAAAAAGCGTATGCTAGGTAAAATCTAATAATAAGTTATGAAATTTTTTTTACTATTCTATTTTATAAGTCTCACACACAAATATCCATAAAAATATATAATTAGTTAATTCTTTTTAATTTGTGGATGCGTTTGGATATTTATCAGCTGTATAACGCTGACCGTTGATTCATGTGCAAACAAGACCTAGAATATAAGCTAGATCTTGGCGTACGAACTGGCTGGCTCCTGCTCCATCCAGCCTTAGTTACCTTTTCAAAATTATTTTCAATCTGGTCTCAACAAAATCTACATTTATTGTTTTTCATAATACTAGAGAGTATTCTTAATTTGCTAGTTTGTTGGTTATATTTTTCTTAAGATTTTTTGTGAAATATATGCATACATTCCTACTGCCATTTGGTAGCAAATTATTTTTCAGCGATGCACTTTACAGCTTTGCAATACACATTGCAATTTTTGCATGTGAAAATGATTAATGTGCCTGTATAATCAGTTTGGTTATTCTACAACTGCGGTGACATAAACTTTTGAAATGAACGGGCTTTAATGATTTCATAACTGCAGTTCGTATAACGTAAGACCTTAGTAAAAATCATAGGCCTAGTTTGCCAGTATAGATGATAGCGCTCATGATTTCGTTGTCAGTTGAAATTGTCCTAAATGAATGACTGTGTATAACAACGATATAAGTGAGAAATTATATAATGCAGTGGTAATGAAATCATGTAAAATTAAATAGTTCAGTACATTAGCCTAGGTCCAGGATACGTTGCCAGTTTACTTTACTCTGGTGCTTACTATTACATTTTCAGCTTCAATTCTTTATGAAAAGTGACTGTAATTGTGTAATTTGCAATGATACAATACAGTGATAATTATTCTTTTAAAGTTCACTTGCGAGCATATAAACCAAGTGTTAGTTGGCCCAAGATATAGGTCTAGTCATTATATTGATGGCAATAAATTGCCAAATTGAACATCATTATAAATTTATCTTATATTTCATTACGATGATGGAAAACACCTATGTTACTTTTTTCATCGTCAAATTAAATAAGTTTCATTCCAGTTTTTCATCATCAAATGAAAGGAGTACTGACTGCTGCTGAGAAGTTTTGCTCCTTTTACCCTCTCATAAAAAAAAAATCAGAATAAAAATCTAACTAAATGTTTAAATAATATGAGCTAAAAACAGAAAGGGTCAGTGTTTATCCTTATTTATCAGTAAAAAAAAAAGCTACTGGTTGGGAATTCATACCGATAAGTTTTGAGCACTAACGAGATCACGATAAACAACTTACACATTCCTCACAGTTCGATAAAGTCGAATATATTGCATAACAGGTAAGTGTACCTTAGTGAGGGAATAATAACTGTCGTAGTGGTCACAAGAGACTTTGGAGATCCAAGGAGGCGCTAAGTTCCATCGGGAAAGGTGAAGAACATTTAGAAAACAGTGTAAATAATATATATACTATATATATATATATATATATATATATATATATATATATATATATATACATACATATACATACATACGTACATATATACACACATATATATATATATAATATATACTATATATATATATATATATATATATATATATATATATATGTATATATCCGTGGATATAAAAATGGTCACGTGTGCATCAGTAACAAAAATTTTGATATGGAAAACGTTTTCAAACTTTTGTATAAAGTATGTTAAATTATCTGCTTGGAAATGAATATTATTATTATTATTAGTTTCAATGCCACATAAATATAATAAGTGTTTTCGTTATTGAAACAGTGGTCCCGGTATTGCATCGGTCTAGAATGAAACATTGTTCGTTTGATACCCAGCGCTGAATTTTTTTTATTTTTTTCTACTTTATATTGGCTTAATTTGACCTTATTATTATTATTATTTTTTTTACTGTTTTTACTTCTGTGTATTCTACAGAATAGATCTTGGTGTGTGTTTAGCGTAAGCCAGGCAATATTTGACAAAGAATTTCGTGTACATTTTAATCGGTCTAGGGCGAAACATTTTTTATGTCGTATAGATTTTTTTTTTTTTTTACTTTTTATTGACTTCATTTTGCCTTTATACTCTTCTTACTCCTGCGTATTCTATAGCAGGAATTGAGAGCATTCTACTGCTTTTCTTCGCATAAATTTATTCTTTAAATTTATGGTGATTTTTTTTTCTCGAGGAACACAGGTGAGGTCATTAAGTAAAGCATAAAAATATGGGTTTTTTGCTCTAAGATTTAGACTTTCGCGATTCAAGGACTAAGCTGTTTATGAGTAAAATTTGTTATAACTTGGAAACTTCAACGTAATTTTTTATATAAAATGAAACCTGTGATTGGATGGAAGACGGTAGGCGCGACACTTCTCTCTCTCTCTCTCTCTCTTTCTCTCTTGTTAGTATAATTGTACAATTGTCGTAGCCAGAAATGCTAGGCCTATAGCTAAGTGAGAAAGTTCGTTAACTTGTTTTAGGGTTCTAGTAGATATATTTTTCATTTCCATCACCTTTCTAGATATATGTAGATATCACAAAGACTGGACTATTCTCCAATCCGGAGACTAACTTTCCTTTCGTAGAATGTGGTTGTATTTATACATATAAAAAAGAGAGTAATAGTAGTGCAGAAGATAAGAGGCAATTCGAAAAGCTATTAGATATGCTACTAGAATACAACATTCATCAAATGAATCACCTGCTAACAAGAAAGGAAAATACTTTAGACCTAGTATTTGTGAACGAGGTGAATTACGGTAAAGAAATAATAGTTTATAATGCGAGTATTTCAGACCATAATGTCATAGAATTAACAGTCCATTCCAAAGCAAGTGAAAACAGAGATAAGCAAGAGATGAAATAGTGGGAAGGATATGGAAAATACAATTTCTACAGTAAAAATATAAAATGGTCAGAAATAAATGAAGAATTAAACAAAGATTATGATAACATATTCGTAAGTGATGATATACAGGCAAATACGGATATATTCTATATAATATTAGAGAAAATAGTGGATAAATATATACTGAAGAAGAAAAGAAAACAACAGTCATGCATACCAAGAGACAGAAGGATCTTGTTCCAGAAAATCAGAAAGTGGAAAAAAGGTCTTGCAAAAGAAAAGAATGCATGGAAAGTGATGGAATTAAAACGTAAGACAAAAAATGCAGAACAAAAGATTATACAATCAAAAGAAATGAAAAACGGGACTTTGAAGAAAAAACCCTAGTAAATATCAAGCAAAACCCCAAACTATTGTACTCATATGCGAAAAAGATGGATAAAAGAAGAATAGAAGTAGGCCCTCTAAGAAATGAAGGGAGATTAACAAGTGAATAAAAGGAAATACGTAACATGTTGGCAGAAAGATATAAGAGAGAATTTACCCCTAGAATTGATAATGAAGATACTGATACAGAAATAAGGGATGCAAATAGTGAAATATTTATCAGACATAGATATTAATCAAGCCGATATTGTGCAGGCTATTAATGAAATTACAAATGGATCAGCAGCTGAGCCTGATGGTGTCTCTGCTATTTTGTTAAATTAGTTCATTCTATCGCAAAGCCCCTTGCAATATTATTAAGGCAAAGTGTAGATACAGGCAAGATTTATGATGAGCATATATTACCCCTACTTACAAAAGTGGATCAAGACTAGAGGCAAGTAAATCTTACAAAAGTGGTTCAAGACTAGACGCAAGTAATTATAGGCCTGTGAGTCTAACATCACATATTATGGAAGTGTATGAAAGGGTAATGAAGAAAAATATTATGAAACATTTAATAAAAAATGATTTGGTTTAATATAAGACAACATGGTTTTGTATCCGGAAAAAGTACACAAACCCAACTTTAGTCCACCGTGAGAACATATATAAAAATATGAAAAACGGAAAAGAAACAGATGTGGTTTATTTAGACTTTGCAAAAGCTTTTGACATGATAGACCATAATATATTAGCAAAGAAAATTAGAAAACATAATATGGTGGACAAAGTAGGAAGATGGATAAAAGAATTTTTACACAACAGAAAAGATAGTTATTGCAAAGATAAGAAATCGGATGAAGCTAAGGTAATATCCGGTGTACCACAAGGTACGGTGCTAGCTGCACTGATGTTTGTTATTATGATGATTGCAGACATAGACAGTAATGTTTAAGGACGTGGTAGTGAGTAGTTTCGCTGATGACACAAAAATAAATAGAGAAATTACTTGTGATGAAGATAGGAACCGGCTACAAAGAGACCTTAACAAACTATATGAATGGGCAGAGGTAAATAGGATGGTATTTAACTCTGATAAATTTGAATCAATGAATTATGGAGATAAAGAAGGAAAGCTCTATGCATATAGGAGACCTAATAACGAGACAATCACTAATAAGGAAGCAGTTACAAACCTTGGAGTGATGTTGAATAGGAACATGTTATGCAATGATTAAATAGTAATTCTATTGTAAAAATTCAAAGCAAAAATGGGAAGTTGTGTTACGGCAACTTCAAAAAAACAATTAAAGATGAACACATGATTATGCTTCATAAAAACGTATGTTCGTAGTCCACTGAATACTGCAATATATGGTACCCACACTACTTAAATGATATTGCACAAATAGAAAGTGTACAAAGCCTTTACAGCATAGAATAGAAGTAATTAAGGATCTTGACTACTGGGAAAGACTACAATTTTTAAAATTATATTGTCTAGAAAGGAGAAGAGAACACTACATGATAATTCAGGCATGGAAACAGATAGAAGGAATTGCCGGAAACATCATGGAACTAAAAATATCAGAAAGAGCAAGCAGAGGTAGATTAATAGTGCCCAAAACTATACTAGGAAAACTAAGGAAACCACACAGGACATTAATTCACTACGCACCATCATCGACAATGCAGCGTCTATTCAATGCGTTGCCAGCTTATCTGAGGAATATATCAGGAGTGAGCGTAGATGTGTTTAAGAATAAGCTCGACAAATACCTAAGCTACATCCCAGACCATCCAAGATTGGAAGATGCAAAATACACAGGAAGATGCATTAGCAATTCTCTGGTAGAAGTTAGAGGTGCCTAACACTGAGGTACCTGGGGCAACCCGAACAAGATGTAAGGTCTGTAAGGTAAGGTCTCTCTCTCCTCTACTTCAGACTTTGTGATCAGTCAAGTGTCTTTTTATCGGCCATTTCTATGATGCCAAAATTAATAGCGACAGATCTGGGCTTGGATTTAGAGTTAGGCCTATATTGAGTATAAATATTTAATAACAAGTCCAAGGATGTTCTGATGAGCAGAAGAACACCTTTCTCTCTCTCTCTCTCTCTCTCTCTCTCTCTCTCTCTCTCTCTCTCTGTCAAGGATAATTAGTTGATGTTCGTGCTCCTTCAATGGCCATTATTCTCTCTCTTTCCCACAGTGAAGTCCACTCTGGGGATTTTTAATTTTCGTGTTATATACCGTTCTTGCTCCGAGCAGAGAGAGAGAGAGAGAGAGAGAGAGAGAATGCATTATCTATCTACTTCCAATTCTCATAGGCCTACCTTTCTCTCTTTTAAAAAGCTAGCCATTCTACTCCTTCTGTTTTCAGTCCTTATGCTTTTCCTAAAATATCGATATTCATTAGAAAAAAAACTAAAAAAAAAAAAAAAATATTATATAGTTTATTATATTATTGTTATTAAAACATAACACTTTTCCTCGCTCTGATTCTTGGTTTGTCCTCCAATCCTCCTCAGCCATTTGGTCTAGAGAACCTGATTAATGTTAGGCCTCATGTCGTCTTCCGCTTGGTTCATAGGGCGACTCTTGGTTCTTTACCACGAAGCACTGTAACTATATTTCGAAGGAAGGAAGGCGATTCCTAAAGGATTACCTGACGTCCTGAATTGCGTCTGCTGCGAAAACATCAGGTTCTTTGTCATTGAAATCCTAAACATTCTCGCTCACTGTCATCCTGATAGGCCAATAGCTTATGATCTCGCGGTGAATCGCCCACAATCCATGGTTTACAATTTCGAGCTAAATTTCCCCTTCGGGGATTTCAGTGGTGTTAATCCCTCTACACGGGACTCGTCTCTAGTCCTGTGTAATCCCACGTAATCCCTACTTGAAAGTATACGCTGCGTTCTTGCAGATCATCCTGAACAATGTTACCCGTGATTTCTCAAGGTTCTTTTGCTTTCAGAACTTTCTCTCTCTTGCTTTCTCTCTCTCTCTCTCTCTCTCTCTCTCTCTCTCTCTCTCTATTCTGGCAATTCATCAGTTGTTACGCTTATCTTTGTGATGGACAACCGATGGAAAGAAAGATATAGCAAATTGCAGTTGAAAATAACAACTGAAAAAAAATTTATAACAAAATTTCAAAAAAATAGACCGATATTGAGAAACAAGTTCAACCATTCAAGACTAATGAGCTTGTATGTATGTGTGTATGTATGTAGCGAGTTCTATAGAAGACGAGGGGCATCTCTTTATCGCTGATAAAGGAGATCAATTAAAAGAAGACTCGGTGGTGTGCCCGAGTTGTACCTATTAATCGGTTCCACTTGATTCTTAGAAGATACACAGAATGTTATCGCGTGGATCTTAAAACTGTAGATCGATAGTGACCGTTATCTAGGACTATTACTGTTTGGAGGTCATTATCTTTATGGTGTTCATAGTCTTGTGTTCATGTTTTTACGGTAATCCCCCCAACGGCTTCTACTAAATACGCCGTAATGTTGGATACATACGGACTTCAATCTGGTGTGGGTCACTATCTAGGAAAGATCTGACCGAACGAACTCATGAACATACACCTCGATAAACACACACGCAAACAAACAAACGATCTTACGTCTGTTTTGTGAAATCTGAAACAGGTTCCCACGACAAGCTACGAATTGAAGAGTAGCCATTCACGTACGGTAATTATTGTGTTTGTCGTTACGATATACGATGTCAGCAGCTGTATAGGTATCGTACGTATTGTATGATAATTCTGTGCTTCAGTATAATATATATATATATATATATATATATATATATATAAATATATATATATATATGATATATATATATATATATGATAATATATATATATATATATATATGTATATAAGTTAATCATAAAGGACACGGTAGTGAGTTAGAAGATAAGTCGGTTAGAGACAGACGCTGGATTCCTCGAAGATGCTGAAATGAAAAACAGACAGGATCGATTACCAATACACTTTGTAGTCAATGACGCCTCGAAGATCACGGGATTCAGGCATGGAGCACCAGTGTTTGTTGTGTACAAAACAGGGTGTGTCTGTGTGTGTGTTCGTAACGAACAGTAAATTAAATTTATTCTGGGGGGATAAGTGCTAAGGGAGGATTCACTGATTGATTGTGACAGAGTGTGGAACACGCCTGAAAGAGGTGTTGCAGGTCCATCGGATAAAGTAACAAGTAACGTAGGAGAGAACTTTGAAAAAGTTAACCTTTGAAGTGACAATTATTGTGTCTGGAGAAAGAGAAGTGAGGAGCGGTACACATTCTTTTGACTAACTTTTACTGATTAAATTAAAGCAATGTCATAATTGTAGTCTCTTTATTTCTGATGGATTCGAAGTCACCATATAGAAAAATGGATTTCTCTAAGACTTGTACTGACTTATTGAAATAAAATTATGATTAGTATGACAGAATGATTTTGAGGGGAACATGATAGTTTAACGTTTCTTTGGGCAGAGTTCAATTAATTTTATTCCATTTTAATGTTAGCTAATTTTGGGAAATAAAAAAACTCTCTCAGCCAAAACTCCCCAGAGGGAAGGTTTAGTCGCCAGTAGCAGTTTGTTTCATTTTGTTTAAATGAGTGTCATTTGACCTTAAAAACCTCCTTAGTATATATATATATAATGATATATATATATATATATATATATACATACATATATATATTAGATATATATATATATATTATATATATATATATATATATATATATATATAAATCAGAAGCGTTGAAGAAGACAGCATTAATCATATGTGACTTTATTCACATTGCGACGTTTCGAGACCAATGTCTCCTCATTCCAGGACTAAATAACAAAAGATAAAAAACTGATATACAATACAGCATTAATTATTTTTTGTTGACATAAAAAAAAAAAACTCATTAAATAAAGTAATACAAGGAAATTCACAACATTGAAATACAAGTTACTCTAAATAATGAAATAAAATAAAACGAAATATATATAAAAAAATATATATATATATAAATAAAAAGGCATTATTAAAATTAGGAATAGTTAAAAAAGACACCTTGTCTCAACGACGTTCGGTTGCTGTATGGAAAACGCATCGAAAGAAACGAAGAAGAGGGCCTGGTTTAAGCTATGTACAAGGGAACAGATGAAGAGTGGTTGTTCAAGGTTGGAAACTAGTGTTTCTTTATAGCTAGAGATTCTAAAATTGGAAGGTGATGTGCGTATGGACTTGATAACAATATCTTAAAATCCTTATAGTTTATACTATTTTTACAAAATTTCCCATGATTTCTAATGTTAGATAGTTCTGGGTTGGACAGTTTACACCCTGTACGGAAACTAATGCCCATATGTGCATCACATCTCACCTTAAGCAAGCGGCGCGTGTTTCCAACGTAAGTCTGCCTATTGCATCGGCAGCAAGTAAAATGTAGACAACGCCGGATTGCATTAAAGGAGGTAATCTCTCTTTATGACGCATGATGAAGTATATGAGCAAGTGAAGGTGGGCATGTTAACCCACTGAGTTGCACATTCGCTAACATTTTTATGCACAAATTTGAGAGAGAACTGCTGGACAGTTGTCCCTCTTCTTTTAAACCCTTATTTTATCGCCGATATGTGGATGAAACACTTTTGTTCTTTTTAAGACCATTTGCACTGTGACTCGTTCTTGCAACATGCCAATTCTTTACATCCAACATTAAATTTACGTATGAATTGGAAAACAATAACCAACTGCCTTTCTTAGATACGAATTATTATCCGTGACGACGACCGTTTTCAACACAGGTATATTTTCGAAAGGCAACGTTCACAGGCCTTGGTCTTAACTTTTATAGTTTTTGTTTTTTCAATTTTAAATTAAATTCGTTGTCTACCCTCCTCCACAGAGCCATGACATTAACTTCTGATTGGAGTCTTTTCCACAAAGAAATCGGAATCCTTTACGATTATTTTAAATCAAATTGTTATCCTCCTAATCTCTTTATGAAATATGTCAGGAAAACTCTGGAAATTTCATTTCATCCTCCAGCAGCAATACATTTGGCCCAGAAACTCAAGCTTTATATACGTTTTCCTTATATGCATGACACATCTTTTTTACCTCCACTTAAGGAGAATTTTAATCAATCATTTTCCAGCTGTTGATGTTAAGTTTATCTTAATGAACCTAGAACTATCAGTAATATGTTGCGTCATAAAGAGAGATTACCTCCTTTTAATGCAATCCGGCGTTGTTCTACATATACACATGCTGCCGATGCAATAGCAGACTTACGTTGGAAACACTCGCCGCTTGCTTAAGGTGAGATGTGATGCACATATGGGTATTAGTTTCCGTACAGGGTGTAAACTGTCCAACCAGAACTATCTAACATTAGAAATCATAGGAAATTTGGTAAAAATAGTATAAACTATAAGGATTTCAAGATATTGTTATCAAGTCCATACGCACATCACCTTCCAATTTTAGAATCTCTAGCTATAAAGAAACTAGTTCCAACCTTGAACAACCACTCTTCATCTGTTCCCTTGTACATAGCTTAAACCAGGCCCTTCTTCTTGTTTACTTTCGATGCGTTTTCCATACAGCAACCGAACGTCGTTGAGACAAGGTGTCTTTTTAACTATTCCTAATTTTAATAATGCCTTTTTATTATATATATATATACATATATTTTTTTATATTTCGTTTTATTTTATTTCATTATTTAGAGTAACTTGTATTTCAATGTTGTGAATTTCCTTGTATTCCTTAATCAATGTGTTTTTTTTTTCAACAAAAATAATTTAATGCTGTATTGTATATCAGTTTTTATCTTTTATTTTAGCCTGGATGATGAGACATTGGTCTCGAAACGTCGCAATGTGAATAAAGTGACATATGATTAATGCTGTCTTCTTCAACGCCTTCTGATTTGTACTGCCGAGGAATAGCCTAACCATCATGTTGAATTATATATATATATATATATATATATATATATATATATATATATATATACATATTATATATAATATATATATATATATACTATATATATATATATATATATATATATATATATATATATGTACACACACACACACACTGAAGCACAGAATTATCATATTATACTTACGATACTTATACAGCTGGTGACATCGAATATCGTACATATAATACGATATTCGTACAGCTGTTGGTATCATACGCATTATAGTACGATAGTTTTGTTTCACGAAGAATAAACAATATTAAAGACCTATAATAAGGTAATTTAACATTATTATGATTCAGTACGATATCCGATATCAAACCGTTAGCGAGGTAGTTTGTGCTTCATCAAATAAGGAATATTTTAGACCTACTAAAAAAAAGTAGGTGTTGGTCCTAGTCCTAAAAATTTAGATAAATTATGAGAAATATCTACAATGTGCAAAATATATCCCCGAATATGTTGGCAACACTCCACTGAAATATTGGCATCATGGGAGGGACTTTTTAAGATTTTGATAAACATCCCAAAAATATTATATTTGAGAATTGAGAATTCTTGTTTGAATGTGACGACTTAAACAAGTGGTCAGTACTATATATATATATAAAAATATATATATATATATATATATATATATATATATATATATATATATATATATATAGCATATTCTCTTTTATTTCTTTATTTTGTGATAGTATTTTATCCCAAGCAGAAAACTGGTAACATAGCAACTACAGAAAAGTATCCTTGAAATAAGACTCAGTAGATTTACATCAACCGTGCATTTGAGGTCTAGGCCAGTCCCTTACGATGCTCCCGATTGGCTGTTGATAAGCCAATCACAGGGCTGTTAACTCTCAGTCTCTCTCGAGAGTTCGCATGTGTAGGATCTATGTTCCATCTCTCCTGAGGGATACGTCTTTCAAAAGTATCCCTCAGGAGAGGTGGAACATACTTCCTGCCTATGTGAACTCTCGAAAGAGACTGAGAGTTTCCAGCCATGTGATTGGCTTATCAACAGCCAATCAGGAGCGTCGTAAGGGACTGGCCTAGACAGCAAATGCACGGTTGATGTAAATCTACTATAGTCGTAAGCGGACGTGAGTCTAGTTGCAAGTCGTGTGGCTGTTCCAACTCACACCTATCTATGGATTTCTTCCTTGTTTTTACGAATTTTCAATGTTAATCTTTAGCAATCTTACTGTAAAAATGCCAAGGAAAAGCAAGAGTATTATCAAGCTTTTAGAGAAAAACGACGAGAAGAGAGGAATAGCCAGCAATAAATAGGAAAAAAAGAAGAAAAATCTGGTGCCTGGCATCTCTCTAACAGTCTGGGTCATGATCAGCTGATCGACCAAACCAACAAACGCTGCCTCCATCCCAAGGTTAGCAGAAGTAATGCTAAGAAGACGAAAAGATTATTTGAAAATGCACAGAGACTACTGTTTTTTTTGTATAAAAACTATTTGTAGAATAACAGGCCCCATCTACGATGCAAATGAAGGTTTAAGGAGAAGGAGACACAATGAAGAAGTAAGATATTTTAAGCAGACAAACCCTAATACATAACTGGTTATATTCATAAGATCGCAGAGGATATGTTAAGCAGGACGTGTGCTGAAGGTTGGGAAGTGGCCCATACTTGGTAAAACGAATTCCCTCTGATGATATGCTGTTCTGAGAATGCCACAGAGGTGAGGCATCTTGAGGTACAAGCAGAAGTGAAACAATCTTGGCTCAGACAGCCATAGGGAACATACACCTTCACTTGAGAGTGCATTATTCTCCTTAACAAATGAATATTCTATTAATCTGTGGACAATATCATCAATAATGGCCTGCGCATCTAGTATCGAGTATTAGAAACGGGGAAAACTCTGACATGCGTTTCCCGGAGTTTCATGTTTTCTCAAATGTCATTCAGACTGCTACTACTCTGGCAATTGTTGTTCAGTTTGCTTAATCATTTTTCATATTTGAAAGCTGATACTTTTCTTCAAAGTATAGGCTGGCCAAATGTCTGATAAGTTGGATCTCAGGTGTCGTATTAGGGTTTATGATTTTACACGAGTGAAATACAAGGACAAAAATTTGTTTGCCTAGCAAAACATAACCAAAGACCTACTCCAGAAAAAGTTACCACCAATCTGTTTACTTTAAAATTAATATTTATATATTTGTGCTGTATTTAGTGATGGAATTCAGTTAAACTTAGTCTGCAGATCCAGCATCTTCATCTTAAGCACCTTCTTCATTCTAACTGATTATGGACCTGCACCCATGACAATAGATATAAGGAACTTAGAGAGAGGCGGATTTGATGTCCATGCGCTCTGAACACTCGTCTGAAACTTAATGTCAACAGTCAACTAATACAAATAAATAAATGTTTGGTGTTCAAAGCCTTTGATGAAGACTAAATGTAACATTTGACAGTTCAAACTGCTGCTTCGATCTCTAAACAGGCAAACTCGCATTCACTTTCAGAATAATCTTGCAGTTATCTTATTCCCTCCGCCTGGAGTGGAAACCATCTTGATTTGCCATGTCAGCAGTATTTGCAAGTACAACATTCCAGAGAATAACTGGAAAGCTGTGGATAGTTGGCTCTGCCTCAGTTTCTCCTAATATTTTTCAGTCAAGGTAAGGAGCACTTTCTGTCTGTATGTGTGTGTCTGACATATGCAACCACTAGAATTCTAATGCTGACATTTGTTGGGACTTTCTGTCTAACTGTCAGACACATTCAATCACTGTAGAAAAAAGAAGACTATGTTAAATTCATGCATATCTACCATTCAGAGTTATTAAAAAATTATATCACTAAAGAACCAGACTTTTGACGTTTACTTGCAAAGATAGCGCAAGCTTAAAATGTGATCAGCTTATTATTTAAACCTCTAACTTATTGTACGCAAGCAGCAAGATCTTATCAATTGATTCAAATGATACACCAAATGCTGCTAAATTTATGCCTTTAAATAACAAATAGCAGGATCTCCAGTATACAAACTGTCTCCAATGAAGAATTCTTATCATATAGGTAAACAGATAGTAAACATGAATATTCTTCCTTTATGTTTGGACAGATGGAAGAGTACAGACAACATCAAGTGGTTGTGGAGAGCCAGTGATGGGACCAAGGAGGTACACAGAGCCAATGATAAGGGTTATGGAGGTTGTGGAGTTGGGGCTACAGTGTGACTTTTAATAGCACCAAACCGCTGAGTCCAGATTTATTCAGAGAGGCTGTCGAACACCTTCACAGGTTTGTGGTCCATTTCCAAAAAAACCTTTATTTTAACCTTTTAGAGGCTCTTCAAGAC
>NC_087214.1:48199518-48216714 GCF_015104395.2 Macrobrachium nipponense
TGTTCTCACGGTGGACTAAAGTTGGGTTTGTGTACTTTTTCCGGATACAAAACCATGTTGTCTTATATTAAACAAATTATTTTTTTATTAAATGTTTCGTAATATTTTTCTTCATTACCCTTTCATACATTTCCATAATATGTGATGTTAGACTCACAGACCTATAATTACTTGCGTCTAGTCTTGAACCACTTTTGTAAGATTTACTTGCCTCTAGTCTTGATCCACTTTTGTAAGTAGGGGTAACTATATGCTCATCATAAATCTTGCCTGTATCTACACTTTGCCTTAATAATATTGGCAAGGGGCTTTGTTTGCGATAGAATGAACTAATTTAACAAAATAGCAGGACAAACCATCAGGCTCAGCTGCTGATCCATTTGTAATTTCATTAATAGCCTGCACAATATCGGCTTGATTAATATCTATGTCTGATAAATATTCACTATTTTCATCCCTTATTTCTGTATCAGTATCTTCATTATCAATTCTAGGGGTAAATTCTCTCTTATATCTTTCTGCCAACATGTTACGTATTTCCTTTTATTCACTTGTTAATCTCCCTTCATTTCTTAGAGGGCCTAGGGCTTCTCTATTCTTCTTTTATCCATCTTTTCGCATATGAGTACAATAGTTTGGGGTTTTGCTTGATATTTACTAGGGTTTTTTCTTCAAAGTCCCGTTTTTCATTTTCTTTTGATTGTATAATCTTTTGTTCTGCATTTTTTGTCTTACGTTTTAATTCCATCACTTTCCATGCATTCTTTTCTTTTGCAAGACCTTTTTTCCACTTTCTGATTTTCTGGAACAAGATCCTTCTGTCTCTTGGTATGCATGACCTCTTGTTTTCTTTTCTTCTTCAGTATATTTATCCACTATTTTTCTCTAATATATAGAATATCCGTATTTGCCTGTATATCATCACTTACGAATATGTTATCATAATCTTTGTTTAATTCTTCATTTATTTCTGACCATTTTATATTTTTACTGTAGAAATTGTATTTTCCATATCCTTCCCACTATTTCATCTCTTGCTTATCTCTGTTTTCACTTGCTTTGGAATGGACTGTTAATTCTATGACATTATGGTCTGAAATACTCGCATTATAAACTATTATTTCTTTACCGTAATTCACCTCGTTCACAAATACTAGGTCTAAAGTATTTTCCTTTCTTGTTAGCAGGTGATTCATTTGATGAATGTTGTATTCTAGTAGCATATCTAATAGCTTTTCGAATTGCCTCTTATCTTCTGCACTACTATTACTCTCTTTTTTATATGTATAAATACAACCACATTCTACGAAAGGAAAGTTAGTCTCCGGATTGGAGAATAGTCCAGTCTTTGTGATATCTACATATATCTAGAAAGGTGATGGAAATGAAAAATATATCTACTAGAACCCTAAAACAAGTTAACGAACTTTCTCACTTAGCTATAGGCCTAGCATTTCTGGCTACGACAATTGTACAATTATACTAACAAGAGAGAAAGAGAGAGAGAGAGAGAGAGAAGTGTCGCGCCCTACCGTCTTCCATCCAATCACAGGTTTCATTTTATATATTACGTTGAAGTTTCCAAGTTATAACAAATTTTACTCATAAACAGCTTAGTCCTTGAATCGCGAAAGTCTAAATCTTAGAGCAAAAAACCCATATTTTTATGGTTTACTTAATGACCTCACCTGTGTTCCTAGAGAAAAAAAACACCATAAATTTAAAGAATAAATTTATGCGAAGAAAAGCAGTAGAATGCTCTCAATTCCTGCTATAGAATACGCAGGAGTAAGAGTAGTATAAAACCAAATGAAGTCAATAAAAGTTACAAAAAAAAAAAAAATCTATACGACATAAAAATGTTTCGCCCTAGACGATTAAAATGTACACGAAATTCCTTGTGTCAAATATTGCCTGGCTTACGCTAAACACACAACAAGATCTATTCTGTATAATACACGAAGTAAAAACAGTAAAAAAAAAAAAAATAATATAATAATAAGGTCAAATTAAGCAATATAAAGTAGAAAAAAAAAATAAAAAAACGTTCAGCACTGGGTATCAAACGAACAATGTTTCATTCGAGACCGATGAAATACGGAACCACTGTTTCAATAACGAAAACACTTATTATATTTATGTGGCATTGAAACTAATAATAATAATAATATTCATTTCCAAGCAGATAATTTAACATACTTTATACAAAAGTTTGATTACGTTTTCCATATCAAAATTTTTGTTACTGATGCACACGTGACCATTTTTATATCCACGGATATATATACATATATATATATATATATATATATATTATATATATATATATATATATATATATATTATATATATATATATGTGTATATATGTACGTATGGTATGTATAGTTATGTATGTATATATATATATATATATATATATATATATATATATATATATATATATATTATACACTGTTCTAAATGTTCTTCACCTTTCCCGATGGAACTTAGCGCCTCCTTGGATCTCCAAAGTCTCTTGTGACCACTACGACAGTTATTATTCCCTCACTAAGGACACTTACCAGTTATGCAATATATTCGACTTTATCGAACTCTGAGGAATGTGTAAGTTGTTTATCGTGATCTTGTTAGTGCTCAAAACTTATCGGTATGAATTCCCAACCAGTAGCTTTTTTTTTTTTTTTTTTTTTTTTTTTACTGATAAATAAGGATAAACACTGACCTTTCCGTTTTTAGCTCATATTATTTAAATATTTAGTTAGATTTTTATTCTGATTTTTTTTTATGAGAGGGTAAAAGAAGCAAAACTTCTCAGCAGCAGTCAGTACTCCTTTCATTTGATGATGTAAAACTGGAATGAAACTTATTTAATTTGACGATGAAAAAGTAACATAGGTGTTTTCCATCATCGTAATGAAATATAAGATAAATTTATAATGATGTTCAATTCGGCATTATTGCCATAAATATAATGACTAGACCTATATCTTGGGCCAACTAACACTTGGTTATATGCTCGCAAGTGAACTTTAAAAGAATAATTATCACTGTATTGTATCATTGCAATTACATAATTACAATCACTTTCATAAAGAATTGAAGCTGAAAATATAATAGTAAGCACCAGAGTAAAGTAAACTGGCAACGTATCCTGGACCTAGGCTAATGTACTGAACTATTTAATTTTACATGATTTCATTACCACTGCATTATATAATTTCTCACTTATATCGTTGTTATACACAGTCATTCATTTAGGACAATTTCAACTGACAACGAAATCATGAGCGCTATCATCTATACTGGCAAACTAGGCCTATAATTTTTACTAAGGTCTTACGTTATACGAACTGCAGTTATGAAATCATTAAAGCCCGTTCATTTCAAAAGTTTTATGTCACGCAGTTGTAGAATAACCAAACTGATTACACAGGCACATTAATCATTTTCACATGCAAAAATTGCAATGTGTATTGCAAAGCTGTAAAGTGCATCGCTAAAAAATATTTTTGCTACCAAATGGCAGTATGAATGATATGCATATATTTCACAAAATCTTAAGAAAATATACCAACAAAAACTAGCAAATTAAGAATACTCTCTAGTATTATGAAAAACAATAAATGTAGATTTTGTTGAGGACCAGATTGAAAATAATTTTGAAAAGGTAACTAACAGGCTGGATGGAGCAGGAGCCAGCCAGTTTCGTACGGCCAAGATCTAGCTTATATTCTAGGTCTTGGTTTGCACATGAATCAACGGTCAGCGTTATACATCTGATAAATATCCAAACGCATCCACAAATTAAAAAGGATAAAACTAATTATATATTTTTATGGATATTTTTGTGTGAGACTTTTAAAATAGAATAGTAAAAAATTGTCATAACTTATTATTAGATTTTAACTAGCATACGCTTTTTAAGTAAAAACAAAGCGTGAAAATTATACGTGTGGATTCCACACTCCACACCTAATCACAATGTGGACAAGATAAGCCGTATTATGACGTTATTTCCACACTTCGGCAGCCCTGTCCCATACTAGAGATTATATCTCATTCATTAGTTCTAAACAGACGTATGAAACCTACACACGCTACTGAACACACGAATGCACGCACTTTAGTCTATTCTGATGTGCGTTCTCCCATTTCCCATGTACACGTCAAGGTAAAGAGGGGATGAGGTATGTCCACTTTCGGCGGGGGGGGGGGGGGGGGTGTTCTTCTGGGACATTTACATCCCTCACAGTTGGAGGGCAGTTGTCGGACTACAGGCTCTTCTTATTGTTTTCATGTATGTATGTATGTGTGTGTGTGTATTACATACTTATGAACGTTCTATATTTCTATATAACGTAATAAAGTTTACAGGACAAAAAATGAAATAGTTTTTAAGTAAGAAACACTTTTTTACAAGACAATTTATCATTTATTTACCAGACCAACCTGAAAAAGTTTACTGTTTGTCACTGAAGACTACATTATAACGCATTTACAAGTCTATGACATCACTTTAATCAATTAAGCCATTTCTTTGATTTAGATCAGTCATATTTTATTTTATCATAGAACTCTCATTTTGTAAAGAACAAGCGCACCGTACAAAAAAGGGTTTGGTGACATCGAGAGAGAGAGAGAGAGAGAGAGAGAGAGAGAGAGAGAGAGAGAGAGATACTTCTCAATATGGAGTGTCAATACCGCACTGCGTCTCTTCCTGGTTTTTAATGAAACTATCTCCATACTGGATGTTGAGCAATGTTTCCATTTTCCTTCATTTCGAAAATAATTCGGTGCCTGGTATTTTTAGTTTATCTTCTCGTCTTCTACAACAACGTTGATCCAATTGCCATTCACACTTTTCAGTTTACACCCCAGAAGCTGATAGAGTGGGAATTTAAATGCTATGGTAGCCACTAATATAACGAAGCCCCTCTCCATCAGCAACCTTTTTCCAAAATTTTCGTCTGTTCCTCAAAAAACCTGATCATTTCTAGTTTCTTCTTCAATTATGTCTTCATCTTCATCCATAGAAGCAACATCATGGCAGAGTTCGTTTTCCAATCTCACTGTCTATGGGGATCGTCCGACCAAAGTGGGCGGAGTCCGTCGGCCTCTCCGACCAACTCGCAATCTGCCGTTGCCAGGTTCGTGGCATCCGATTTAGTTCAGGTGGCCTGAGGCCTCCACGTCTATGGCGTGATCTGAAGGTTTACTTCAGTTTCAACGAGACGCTGAAGCGGCAACATGGCAGCTACGTCCGCAGATAATGAGTTCTGGGAGGAGTTCATTGAACGTCGTAGGAGAGGGAAATTAGGCTTATGATAAATTAGTTGGAAAATTGAAGGATGATCTATATATATATATATATATATATATATATATATATATATTATATATATATATATAATATATATATATATATATATATATAAATGTTGCATCTTGCATAGTCCTAATGGCATTTTACGGTAGTTTAGTATAGCGTAGGTTCTATGATCCGTTATGCAGAATAGGCACTTAAAACCTACGGTTCTGCAAGCCAAGTAAGTGAGTGTGCATTTTTCAACTCTTGTACACAAAAATTTTTAGTTATGTTTGGAACACTGAAATATTATTGAATATATTGTCCATAGACTTTTATTTTATTTTATGTATGGAAAATAATAATGTAATTTTAAACAATAGTACTACGCGCACACACAAATATATATATATTAATATAATATATAATATATATATATTATATATATATATATATATATATATATACTAATGTGTGAGTATATTATGTATTTACGTATTGTGTTTGTATGCTATATCTGCACGTATTAGTGGCACTGTTGTTCAAATTACAATGTTATTTGTCGCACAAAAAATAAGTTTATGACAATACTTTCAATAACATTTAAATTTTCCTTGTTTAAAATAAAGAATTTGGTGTAGAAAATATCTGAAATTTGTATTCTTTACTTGGGTACAGAACCGTAGGTTTAAGCGCCTATTCCTGCTTTAACGGAACTGTAGACCTACTGTACCTACACCAGGCCGTATACCATTAGAATATGAAAGATCCTGTATGATGCCAAACCACCTTTGTAAACTCGTGTTGCGTAACTTGAATAATTCCTTTACATGTCTCTTGGATTATTATGCCCCAAGGAACGACTTGTAGCGTGTAAGCGAAGTGTGTCCAGCAACCTCTCGTACATTGATTTTGGTTGTGTGTATGTGTGTGTGTGTTTTTTTTTATTATTTTTTTTCATTGTATGTAATAATTCCATGTCGGTCTGCTTCTCCAGGTAATCGAACCAGTCACCAGGGTAAAGTTTCAACTTAATTAAATAAACAATTGTGAGATGATTCATTTCATTTCCTCAACCATAGTTCGAATTCAGGCTCTCCTTTGTCGCTGGGGTTTCTGGTTCAGTTTTCAGCTGCAAGAGCGGTCTATAGCGTCATCATCCTGAGCGGAGCGGTCCGGGCATGGTCCTCACTCTACCAGGTTCGGCAAACTGGAAGTGAAATCTGAACGTCTTAAAAATGGGCAACACAGATGCCGGAGACAGAACGGAACCTTATCCGATCCGTCGGTCGTAACGTCTATGGGGGGTGCCCTTTAGTTTAGAACTTACTGTAATCATGGCATGCATTGCTGGAAAGGCAATTATTCTCGATGAAGTGAAATTTCTTTCCCAAGAAGGTACGATTTCACTCTTTATGTTTTAAATGGAACTGCTGATGGATGATCATAGGAAATTCCCATTTGTCTAAAATAACCAGCATATGTTTCTCTCCATCTGATTAAGCGTGTATGTTATTATGCATGCCACATTATACCTACCTACTTTATAGCATACCATATACCCCGAGGTAAAGACCCGACATGAAGATAGTCAAATCCTTTCTAGAACTGATAGCGACTTTTACTTCTTGCACACACTCATTGTTTGCAGTGTGATTTCCTGTCCTCCAGTATTCTGTTTTGTTTAACACTCTAATTCTTCAGTCCGTATGGAATTCTAGATGTTTTTGCATCGTATGGCGCCCTTCAATTGAACAAGTCGAGCCATGAGTCGGCAACCTTTATGAAGTCCGTAGTGCAATTCCAGTGGCAGGTTTTCCCAGAAGAGTTGGAGGCGCCTGGCTCTTTTTTGAGACGTCTGTATCTAACTACTGATGGTTACATGTAATCCCAAAGTTGTTGCCTTGCTTGAAATTCTCATTCTATATGAGCTTAATTCAAAATGCTTACTGCATATTTGGTGTGCAGAAGGACTGAAATCGTATTTACTTCGAAAGAGATGCATCCACTTTTGCTTTGTTTCAAGGTGTTGAGGGAAGGGAAAAATTAAATACAGTCCTTTTTTCTGCTATTTGAATAGCACCAAAATACTTCACAGATCACAATTCCCGATCACGATGTATAAAACGCGGTCTATGTATGAATAAAGGAAAGGTGATGCCAAACCACGGATGGAAAATGAAAAGAGGAGAAATGTCTGATTTATCTTTCAGCCTTCACGACCCTTTACTTGTGGCACGACTGATCAGAACAGAGCAGAAACAAGTAGGCTTAGTATACAAACTGACATGACAGGACTAGCACAAGGTCCGATTCCCTTTAAAGAAATGAAGAAACTCCCGTGGGTTAGATTAGAGATTTTAAGGCAGCCACCCTCACATGGTCGCAGGTAATTTAGTCAGAAAACACATTTTGAAAAATAAGGAGGCATATACGACCTGACCGTACGGATTTAGTAAAATCCCGAAAATTAAATTAGGATTTAGGACCTGTGACCACGTGAGGGTGGCTGCCTTAAAATCTCTAAACTAGCCCATGGGCGTTTCTTTGTTTCTTTAAAGTGAATGGGATCTTATGCTAATCCTGCAATATCAGTTTGTATACTAAGCCTACTTGTACTATGCTTCTCATCTGTTCTGATCAGTCGTGCCTCAAGTAAAGGGTCGTGAAGACTGAAAGATCTCAGCATTTCTCCTCTTTTCATTTTCCTTACTGGCATCACCTTCATATGTACACACACACACACACACCCACACACACACACACACACACACACACACACACCCATATATATATATATTATATATATATATATAATTGGGTGTGTGTGTGTATACATATAAGCAGTGATTTATTAATATTAATCGTTTCATTATATTCACATTTTGGTTTAACAAATTTATTTCCCTTATAACTGTTCACCGCTCAGCTGCTTGATTTAATTTAATGAAAATTAGACTGTCAGCCTAACAGCGGGGCACTTCCGGCCATTCAGCACTTAACTAAGACAGTAGAAGGAGGGAGTTGGAGTGGAAGCAAGATGAAAAGGTCCAAAAAACAAATGGATGAAGTAGAAGAATCCAAAGGTGAAACTGAGAGGGAACCCCACAGTTACGCTAAAATGTAACCGAACCAAATTCAGCAGAAGGTGAGGAATTCACTCCTGTTACAGTTTGGTTGCCATTCACTCCGAAGCAAATGCAGTACTACAAGTAATTTGCTCTCATTTCATAAATGCTTTCATGTTGCACACATTGCAGCATAAGTTGTGATTTAATGCCTGGAGAATAATTTTCCTTTATTCTGATTTCCAAAATTGCGTTCTGGGAATAATAAAGCAGATGGGAATTGGATGACCTCAGCCATTATTTCATGGATTCAGATTGGCCTCTCTGAAAAGTTATGGCTGACGCGCAACTACAAGTAAGAGATCCAGATGTTCTGAGTTGTCCTGTTTTCACAATATCGGGAAACCAGAGCTTATTTCCTTCTCCTCTGAACTCGAAAACGATGAGCAACAATTTTATTGAGCCTGATGTTTCACATAGAAGTGGAATAAAAATCTGAAAAAAAGATAACGTTCTTTCTCTTACATGATTTTTTTCAATCAATGATTGCGTCTGGAGAATGACACAACGTTAATATCTGAACGAGAATCACTTTCTATTTGTTCTTAATGGGTTAAGGACTTGTGAGAACAGATGTGTCAGTGATAGTTTTTTTTACTATAGAGTGAATAATAATAATATATATGCCAAGGCTCTGCAAATATCTAAGTGAAGTTTCTTGTTTTAAAATCTCATAGCATATCAATCTTTAGTTTTAAAAAATTAATGTCAAATTTGTGATCATTTTGCTCTTTGAAAATGTTATGCGAGAGAGCAAACTCGTGACTGTCATCCCAATATACTTTTCTATCCAAGGCCTGTGATAAACAAGGGAAAACGGAAATAAGCAGAAAACCCCATAGCATGGTCGAGGAGGGAAACAAGAGTCTTTGAACTTTGCAATCCAAGGTATTATTTGGATTAGTTCGGCAAATCTGATCCTCAAAAACCGTCTTTTGGCTGTTTTGTTCGGTGAAGATTTTATCAGACCCGAAATGACTTTAGTACATTCAAACCACTCGGCAGCCATGACGCAGAAAATCATCATTTCATAACTTGGGACTCATATAAATATTTCTAATTAAATCAATATTATGTAATATTCCTATTTACCACAGGCTGCGAATTAAACATAGTTCTAATTAGCTACCTTCCGATATCACGACCTTTGGAAGTCCTTAACAATAGTGAAATATCAGTTCGCAAAATAGAAAAATATACGATTTAGATGCCAAACGAATTTTGAAATAATGATTAAATTCTGCCAGCCAGGAGTATCTACGTCGCTGGTAGAGAAATGCCAGAATTTATGTTTGACTTGTCGGGAACAAGTAATGAATATTGGTGCCATAAACTTCTAATGGGGATTTGCTCCGAAGGAAACATTCGTCTAAATTAGGTTATATTTTGGTCTGTGCTTCGGCAGGCAATACAAAAGGGAGGAGAACTATTTATGATTCTGGTGTGGCATCGTGAGGAACTTTTAATTCAGATTCATGGAGAACATTTGGGCGTATTTATCATTACAATGCAGTTTAAGACTGACAGAGAGAGAGAGAGAGAGAGAGAGAGAGAGAGAGAGAGAGAGAGAGAGAGAGAGAGAGGGGGAGTCAACATCTATCCGGAAGGTAAAATAGCAAGCTCATTACAGTTTGTGTATTTATGTAGGCCTGTGCAGGAGTGTGTGTGTGTGTGTATGAGTTAGAGTGTTAAAACATCGCCAGAAAAGACATTGAACAGCTCAGCAGTCTAATGACTCCTTTCTTATATATATAAAAAAGTCACATGTAAGTCAAGGAATGGTAGAAAGGAACCCATGATGTTAAAAGTGTTAATCTCTACAGTAAATGAAAAATATGGTAGACGGGTCTTGATAAAAATGAACCATGCGCCCTATGTAGAGGGTGACCTTTTACGTGACCATTTCAGGATAATAAAAGTATTTGCTAGACGTGACCTACATTCTTCTTAATGGAGAATCTTCTTCTTTTCTTCCCAGCTTTTTCCCATTTTTATATGGGGTCGCCGTTTCGGGTGAGCCGTTTCCATCTATTTCTATCTTGCACTTCTGCCTCACCAATTCCCTTCTCATGTAAATCTCCTCTCACACAGTCCTTCCATCTCTTTCTTGGTCTCCCTCTCTTTCTTCTTCCTTGCACCTCCACTCCCATAGTATGTCTCCCAGCGTGGTCCTCATCTCTCCTCAACAGGTGTCCATACCATCTCAGCCTCCCCTCCTGCACTTTCTTTGATACTTCCACCACCTTATTGAACCCCCTTATGTAGTCATTTCTGATCCTATCCGACTCTTGTTACCCCGAGACATCCACCTAAGCATTCTCATTTCTGCCACATCCATCTTCTTCTGCTCTGCTTTTCTCATGCTTGCTGTTTCCGTACCATACAGCCATTGCTGTTCTTACCACCGTCTTGTGAAATTTTCCTTTTAACCTAAGGCGCACTCTTTGTCACAAAGAACTCCCGAGGCCGCTCTCCAGTTGTTCCAGCCTGCCTGTACCCGATGTTTTACTTCTTCTTCCATACTTCCTCCAGCGTTAACAAAAGATCCCAAATACTTAAACTTATCAACTCTCCTTATTTGCTCTCCCACCAAGCTGAATACTTTCTCTATCATCCCCCTCAGTGGTGGTACACATATATTCGTCTTGGATCTACTTATTCTCATTCCTCTGTCCTCCAGTACTTGTCTCCATCTTTCCAATTTCACTTCCAGATCTTCCCTGCTCTCTGCACACAGAACAATATCATCCGCATACATATGTTCCATGGGTACTGTCTCCCCCTTACTTCCTCTATTATAACATCCATCACTATTGTTAAAAGATAAATGGGGCTCAGAGCCGACCCCTGGTGTAATCCTACTCTCACCTCAAAACCTTCTGTCTCCCCAACACTGCTCCTCACTCTGGTAAATACATTCCGGTACATCTCTTGTATCAATCGCACATACTTCTCTGGCACCATCTTCTCCCTCAGGCTCCTCCATACCTCTTGTCTCGGGACTCTGTCATAAGCCTTTTCAAGGTCAATGAATACCATATGTAGGTCCCTTTGTCTTTCCCCGAATTTCTCCATTATTGACCTCAGACAAAATATACCATCTGTTGTTCCCCTTCCCTTCATAAATCCCATCTGCTCTTTACCTATTTGTACTTCTTCTCTCAGTCTAGCATCTATCATCCTTTCCAGTATCTTTAAAGAGTGGGACATCAATTTAATGCCCCTATAATTACCACAATCTTGGACATCGCCTTTCCCTTTAAAAATTGGGATCAATATACTCCCACGCCCACTCATTTGGTATCTTTTCCTGTTCCAAGGATCTTTATCATAAGATCGTACAGTATATCCTCCTTCATCTCCTAATGCTTTCCATGCCTCCACCGGGATCATGTCTGGTCCGGTTGCCTTGCCCCATTCTTCATCTTCTTCAGTGCATTTAGTACCTCTTGCCTAGAAAACCTCATTACCATGCCAATGTCACTTGCCCATCCTCTCTTATTAGTCTATTATTTTCTGCATTTACAACTGTTTTGAAATATTCTTTCCATCTCTTCACAATGTCTTCCTCCTTTCTAAGCACTACACCCTCTTGATTCTTTATTTGTTTGATGTGTTATATCTTTGGTGCTCTTATTTCTAGCCTTTGATAGCTTCATCATCTTCTTTAATCCTTCCTTTGTCCCCAGCTCATTATAACACATCATCATACGACTTTGCTTTAGTCTTGGGCTACCACCTTTTTCACCACCGTGTTTTTCTCTCTGTACCTATTTCTGTCTTCCACTGACTGTGACTCTTCCCATCTTTCTTTGCCTCCTTCTTATCTTTTACTACTTTCTCAATGTCTTCATCCCACCACCAACTATCCTTTTTCTTCCCATATGATACCAGATGTCTCCTAGCAGCTCCTTTCCATGCCTTCTTATTACTGCTGCATTTCGTGCCCACCATTCTTGAACATCTTCAATCCTATATCAATATCCTCCAAAACCCTCCTCTTAAACTCTCTCTTCTTATCCCCTTCCTTCTGTAATTCGTACCATTTAATTTTCCTTATCCCTTTAGCTTTGGTTTTTCTTTCCCTTTTCAACTTCAAGTCCATACATAGCAGCCTGTGTTGGGGGGCTACATGGTCGCCTGGAATAACTTTGCAGTTCTTGACCTCCACCAGATTTTATCCTTTTATACAAGAAATAGTCTATCTGGGAGAATCTTCCCCACTCCTAATATGTTATTGGTAGGTGTTCCCTTTTCTTCTCAAAAAATGTGTTTACTATTGCCATGTCGAATGACACAGCAAAGTCCACTACACTCTCTCCTTCTGGGTTTCTCTCCCCAATTCCATGGCCCCATGCACCCGCCCAATCGCCTCATTTTCACTTCCGACATGGCCATTCAAATCTGCCCAACTATCACCCTCTCATATGCTCTTCCAGTTCTTGCATTATTCCATCCATGTCTCTCCAGAAATTTCCCTTCTTCTCTTCTTCTGTGCAACCAACTTGTGGTGCATATGCGCTTATAATATTCAGAATCTCTCCTCCATAACATATCTTCAATCTGATGATACGGTCATTCTTTCTATGCACTTCTATTAACCGAGTTCTTTAGTTCACTAGACAGTGGACTATGCCAACTCCATTTCTACCTTTGTTTATTTGCTCCACTATATATAAGCTTATATCCATCTCCCAACTCTTTAGCTTTATTTCCTTTCCACCGCGTTTCTTGCACACACACAACATCTACTTTCTTTTTCTCTCATCAAGTCAGCCAATTCTCTACCTCTCCCAGTCATGGACCCAACAATTTAGCTGACATACTCTGAACCCAATGTGAGCTCGCTTCTTTAGCTGCACCCGCTCCTGATGCAGTAGCCCTCGCCTTACCACAGAGTTAGGGCGATGTCTCTGTGCGTCGTTTAACGGAGTACGCCCTAGCATTACCTCTTTCCATATTTCGGCTCATTCCATTTTTGGTTTTTGGCACAGATTTTTTTACACCGGCGGATGCCCTTCCTGACACCAACCCTCCCTATTTATCCGGGCTTGGGACCGGCACCCATAAGGACTTGGTTGCCCCCCCAGGTGGCTAGGTTTTCTTCTTAATGGAGAATAAGAATGAGTAAAGGCTACAAACGCAGATAAAAGGATAATATGGCCCGATTCATCAAGAGAAGTATTCCAGAGGGAGACTCAGCCTCCAACGACACTTTAAGGTCGATGTGAAACTGAGAGAGAAGAACATTCTCTTGTCACAATCTTTGGTTCGCTGTCATGGTCAGGTGTAAATGAAAGGTGAATGGAAAAACAAAACTAATCCACTGGGAAAGGAAACAAAATAGCAATAAATATGGGTTATATGAGAGCTAGGCGACTGCCAATATATATATATATATATATATATATATATATCTATATATAATATATTATATATATTAGATATCGACTATTAGACGACAACCAACAATCTCCTGTGCAAGTTCATGTTATTACTCAGCATGTGAAAATTAATGAAGGAAAATGGCTGCAATGTGGTACAGAATTTCATCGAGAGCATCTGAACTTTTATTCTGAGAAATGTAAGACGGGAACCCTACTTTGCAAACCTGAGTAATGAAACCTTTAGATTACACCTGAGTTTAAAACTGCATTGAATTATTTTTTCCAAACAATCATGAAAACTGGAGCAATAACTATACAGAGAAGAAACTATCTTATTCATCTCTCGGGTTCTCTAATAATCGAACGAAATATTGGTAACACTATTTACTAATGAACGTAATTATGAATATGACAAGTTTATCACATCTGCCTTGATTATTGTTGTTTAACATTTTGAAAATTCATTATTAGCGTCTTCAATCAATTTAGCTTTAAAAAATCTCAACCTCTGCGCAATATAGACGTTATAAAGTTGGCTGAACTCTTGGCGGAGCAAAAAGAAAAAGAAAATAAAATAAATGAATAAGAAATAGAGTCAAAAAACTTCCTGATGTAGAAAGTCGAGCGGAAAGCTTTTACTGCAAATACAAAATTCATCCCTGATAAAGTGTTTCTCATGACCAATATTGTCGAAAAACTGCTGACAGTTGAAACGTTTCTCTTGCTAAGAGATACGATTTAAATGTATGATTAACTATAGTTCTTATCTCATCTCTTTTTCAGGTTTCTTGTTTTTGTTCTACTTTCAATATGGCAACTGGATGGAGACCGTGAACACTGTGGTATGATGTTCAGGTGGATTCATTCTCTTTTTATATAAATGTACTTTGTTGAATTTTAACCTCTGTGACTGCAATGGCTCTATACACACTCACTGAAATCTATTGTACTGGAAAGTTCAGATTCAAAGTACTATATATTTTTGCAGATAAAACTTTAAAGGCAGATGTATAATGATAAAGATATGTAATTTATAAAATGAATACTCTGAAATATTTCGTGCTACATAAATAGATAGTAAACGCGAACAGTCCCTGCTTATGCTATCAAGAAAAATAGCGCTGTTTTCATTTTACAAAGTACTGAAGTTCTCCAGGTTACCAATATGAATTTCTGTGGGTGCATGCAGTAATTGCTGAGTCGCAGCATACTTACTTATACTTTTATACTGTTCTTTGTTAAATATCCTATGTGTAACGAAGACTTTCATAAACATTTTGTATCTACCTAATCGAGCTGATTAGATTAGGATACCAGTTGCAGTGAAGTTTTATCTCCATAGAGTGATAATGAACAATTATGTATTATCTGTTCTACATTGACGATCACACAAGACCTGTCATCCACAGTGGGCCAGAATGGGACTTGAAGGGAGGACAAAAATACTTTCGTTCATGGCAAAAAACTAGCTTTATTTTGGATTAACATTATTCTAAAACCATTATAAAAGGAAAAAAAAATATAAAAAAATCAAATCAGTACAAATCGGTGATTTTGAGCACATATATTCTGTAATTTGGTAATTCTGTAATTCTTATTTTCTTGGGAAATAAGTGAAATCATGGAAACTAAAGCAATAATATCTTAATTGTAATACATTTTGTACAATGGCCAATTAAGAACATAAAAATACAACGACAAAAAAGCTTCCTTTCAAGAGATTACATCATTGAAATAAGGTAAAAGCAAGTAAAATAAATGATTTGAAGATGATAAGGAATGCAAGAATAATGCATAAATGGAAAAGCCATTTAGCCTATGTAACGAGAAGCGCGTACATGATCTTCAGTTAAGATACATGTCTCATTATGTTTATGGTTCTTCACTTGATATTTCAGAATCTGTAATGAGGAGCAGTCGAGCTTCATCTGGCAGATCTTTCTTAGATGTGTTTTTTGTCTGATTTCTCATTGATGTTATTATAAGGGGTTCGGATGAGCAGAATAACCGTCGCATTAAGTCCTCATTAGTTTTTTTTCTGGATATTTTCCGGCAAAAATGATCTCTGAACTTCTTAAAGTCTTTGTTTTTGGCTTCTTGGGCCTCTTCGGAGTAAAGTCCCAATTGGCAGATTAAACTGTTCAATCACTGAACCTCCATGAATAAGAATTCTATGCAAACTCGTTGGCATATAATACCTAGTTGTACTCTTCCACGTAATTTTATTGCGGTATTGATGCAGAAGGATTTGAATGTTGTGACATTTATATCAAACCCAGATGCTAAAGTACACAAGATGATGTTCAAAATTCTTCAGCAATTCTATCTTAATTCCAAGAATTTCGCTTGATGTTTCAGCAAGCTGAAAAAATCTTCTAGCCGTATTTCCATCATTTGACGTCCCAAAACCTGACTGTTTTGGCATATCAATCAACTAATCCTGTCCCATCACGAAAAGCTTTTTGTATTTTCGATTTTTGTTGCTGAACCTTTGCTTTTTTCTTCTTTGTTCTTGCCTGCCATTTCTTTATAGGCAACTTGTATGACAAGTGTAAGCAACATTCCATAGATCTTATCCAGGCATGTAATGTTGATAGTCCATACATGATGCCATCATTTGACAGGGGTCTCTTTGAAACTTTCTCTATGTCATTCGTTAGCTTAGGTGATGCCCACACAAAAAAAACAAAGAACAGCATTGCATTGAGTTGGTGACAAGGGATAAACGAGGATGCCACTTTGCTCCATCTATCATTGTAATGCTCACATCATGAATGACGCTAACATCGTTTTTAACTTGAGTTGGTCTAAGTATATGGATAGCATTTTTTAATTATTGCTCTTCTTCCACTAAAACCTGTGAAGTTTCCTTCATGAATTTGAACCTTATAGGTCTGCAAAAAAATGGTGATGAGGGCTTATTATTTTTCCATAAGATAATTTTCCCATTAGCTTCTGTCTTTCCACTCAGCTGTAAAGGTACCATACAAGTTACAAATAAACAGGACTCGAAAATACATTCTCGTTCTTGGTTATCACTTCGAATCTGCTTGTAAACACTTTGACCAGTTGTGCCATCAAATCCAACTTTACAAATTAACTTGACTGCTTTATTTCTAAATCTGTTTCATTTAAAGACACTACTTCAAATATTCTGTTGTGTGGTCTAATAAATCTTGTAAGGTTTCACTTCTGCAGAATAATCAGTTACTAACCAATTTCAGGAGAATGTAAGCACTCTTCTTCGGCAGAACGAACATTGTTGTAAGAAGGAAAAACTTCTGATTTCTTCTCAAGTGTTTTATTTCCTCAATTTTGATAGCTTCCTTTTTGTGAAAGGCCACAGTACTAAGATCAATGCCAGAGCTTCATAG
>NC_087214.1:48217214-48248920 GCF_015104395.2 Macrobrachium nipponense
AGTGAATTAATGTCCTGTGTGGTTTCCTTAGTTTTCCTAGTATAGTTTTGGGCACTATTAATCTACCTCTGCTTGCTCTTTCTGATATTTTTAGTTCCATGATGTTTCCGGCAATTCCTTCTATCTGTTTCCATGCCTGAATTATCATGTAGTGTTCTCTTCTCCTTTCTAGACTATATAATTTTAAAAATTGTAGTCTTTCCCAGTAGTCAAGATCCTTAATTACTTCTATTCTAGCTGTAAAGGGCCTTGTACACTTTCTATTTGTGCAATATCCTTTTAGTAGTGTGGGTACCATATATTGCAGTATTCAAGTGGACTACGAACATACGTTTTATAAAGCATAATCATGTGTTCATCTTTTCTTGTTTTGAAGTGCCGTAACAACATTCCCATTTTTGCTTTGAATTTTGCTACTAGAATTGCTATTTGATCATTGCATAACATGTTCCTATTCAACATCACTCCAAGGTTTGTAACTGCTTCCTTATTAGTGATTGTCTCGTTATTAGGTCTCCTATATGCATAGAGCTTTCCTTCTTTATCTCCATAATTTATTGATTCAAATTTATCAGAGTTAAATACCATCCTATTTACCTCTGCCCATTCATATAGTTTGTTATGGTCTCTTTGTAGCTCGTTCCTATCTTCATCACAAGTAATTTCTCTATTTATTTTTGTGTCATCAGTGAAACTACTCACTACCGCGTCCTTAACATTACTGTCTATGTCTGCAATCATAATAACAAACATCAATGCAGCTAGCACCGTACCTTGTGGTACACCGGATATTACCTTAGCTTCATCCGATTTCTTATCATTTGCAATAACTATCTGTTTTCTGTTGTGTAAAAATTCTTTTATCCATCTTCCTACTTTGTCCACCATATTATGTTTTCTAATTTTCTTTGCTAATATATTATGGTCTATCATGTCAAAAGCTTTTGCAAAGTCTAAATAAACCACATCTGTTTCTTTTCCGTTTTTCATATTTTTATATATGTTCTCACGGTGGACTAAAGTTGGTTTGTGTACTTTTTCCGGGTACAAAACCATGTTGTCCTATATTAAACAGATTATTTTTTATTAAATGTTTCATGATATTTTTCTTCAATACCCTTTCATACACTTTCATAATATGTGATGTTAGACTCACAGGCCTATAATTACTTGCCTCTAGTCTTGATCCACTTTTGTAAGTAGGGGTAATATATGCTAATTTATGCTCATCATAAATCTTGCCTGTATCTACACTTTGCCTTAATAATATTGCAAGGGGCTTTGCGATAGAATGAACTAATTTAACAAAATAGCAGGGACACCATCAGGCCCAGCTGCTGATCCATTTTTAATTTCATTAATAGCCTGCACAATTTTGGCTTGATTAATATCTATGTCTGATAAATATTCACTATTTTCATCCCTTATTTCTGTATCAGCATCTTCATTATCAATTCTAGGGGTAAATTCTCTCTTACATCTTTCTGCCAATATGTTACATATTTCTTTTTGTTCATTTGTTAATCTCCCTTCATTTCTTAGAGGGCCTACTTCTATTCTTCTTTTATCCATCTTTTTTGCATATGAGTACAATAGTTTGGGGTTTTGCTTGATATTTACTAGGGTTTTTTCTTCAAAGTCCCGTTTTTCATTTTCTTTTGATTGTATAATCTTTTGTTCTGCATTTTCTATCTTACATTTCAGTTCCATCACTTTCCATGCATTCTTTTCTTTTGCAAGACCTTTTTTCCACTTTCTGATTTTCTGGAACAACATCCTTCTGTCTCTTGGTATGCATGACTGTTGTTTTTTTTCTTCTTTAGTTTATATTTATCCACTATTTTCTCTAATATTTTATAGAATATATCCGTATTTACCTGTATATCATCACTTACGAATATGTTATCACAATCTTTGTTTAACTCTTCATTTATTTCTGGCCATTTTATATTTTTACTGTAGAAATTGTATTTTCCATATCCTTCCCACTATTTCATCTCTTGCTTATCTCTGTTTTCACTTGCTTTGGAATGGACTGTTAATTCTATGACATTATGGTCTGAAATACTTGCATTATAAACTATTATTTCTTTACCATAATTCACCTCGTTCACTAATACTAGGTCTAAAGTATTTTCCTTTCTTGTTAGCAGGTGATTCATTTGATGAATGTTGTATTCTAGTAGCATATCTAATAGCTTTTCGAATTGCCTCTTATCTTCTGCACTACTATTACTCTCTTTTTTATATGTATAAATACAACCACATTCTATGAAAGGAAAGTTAGTCTCCGGATTGGAGAATAGTTCAGTCTTTGTGATATCTACATATATCTAGAAAGGTGATGGAAATGAAAAATATATCTACTAGAACCCTAAAACAAGTTAACGAACTTTCTCACTTAGCTATAGGCCTAGCATTTCTGGCTACGACAATTGTACAATTATACTAACAAGAGAGAAAGAGAGGGAGAGAGAGAGAAGTGTCGCGCCTACCGTCTTCCATCCAGTCACAGGTTTCATTTTATATCAAAATTACTTTGAAGTTTCCAAGTTATAACAAATTTTACTCATGAACAGCTTAGTCCTTGAATTGCAAAAGTCTAAATCTTAGAGCAAAAAACCCCTATTTTTATGGTTTACTTAATGACCTCACCTGTGTTCCTAGAGAAAAAAAATCACCATAAATTTAAAGAATAAACAATCTTAGATTATTAATGATAAAATGCTCCATAGTACTATATGGTATATGCAAGAAGTGCAGAAGAGAAGTATTCCAGTGCATGTAAAATGCGAATAAAAAGCAGTAGAATGCTCTCAATTCCTGCTATAGAATACGCAGAAGTAAGAAGAGTATAAAGGCAAAATGAAGTTAATAAAAAGTTAAAAAAAAAAAAAAATTATGCGACTTAAAAAAAATTTCGCCCTAGACCGATTCAAATGTACTCGAAATTCCTTGTCAAATCTTGCCTGGCTTAAGCTAAACATACACCAAGATCTGTTCTATAGAATACACAGAAGGAAAAACAGTAAAATAAGTCAAATTAAGCCAATATAAAGTAAAAAAAAAAAAAAAACTTATTTCTGCACTGGATATCAAACGAACAATGTTTCATTCTAGACCGATGCACGATGTTACAATACCGGAAGCGCTGTTTCAATAACGAAAACACTTATTACATTTATATGGCATTGAAACTAATAATAATAATAATAATAATAATAATAATAATAATAATAATAATATTCATTTCCAAGCAGATAATTTAACATACTTTATACAAAAGTTTGAATACGTTTTCCATATCAAAATTTTTGTCACTGATTCACGTGACCATTTTTATATCCACGGATATTAAGCCACAGATGTTCCTTTATATATATATATATACATATATATATATATATATATATATATATATATATGTGTGTGTGTGGTGTGTGTGTGTGTGTGTGTGTGTGTGTGTGTGTGTGTATATATATATATATATATATATATATATATATATATATATATATATATATATATATATTTACCCCCCCTCTATTCCCTAAACTACACAAACTGGGAACTCTTACCTGTTGCCAACGGTGCCCTGTCTGTAAGATGTCACGAGGCTTATTAAGACTGCGTAAATATACAAAAAATATCATTTATTTCCCAAAGCAATTGGTTATAAACAAAGAACAAAATGATTAACAAGTCATAATGGCACAAATACCCAAATCTGCCCATAAAGAAAACCATAAGATAACATTCTACCTTCCGGACTAAGGTTACACTCTCAAACCCCAAACAAGTCACACTGTCTAGTATTAGTCAATTAGAGAATTCCATTCCTAATCAACCATGGAATCGGACCCCATCTGTAATAAAGATACTAGTTTATAGACACCACACGTCACTCTTTTCAAAGTATTTACGTAAAGAGAATATTTCCACACTTCTCTCTCTTTCCCAAAAGGTACAGATTTTCTAAGTTTTTAAAGAACGTGTCTTTACCTTTCGATGGGCGTTCTCTCTGACACCTTTAGGGTAACCGCTTGTTCTCTCCTTTGCACAAAGAATGCGTCTTCCACAAGTACCTGAACCAGTAGGCCTGTAATACGCGTACAAACGAATGCACATGCCTCGCAAACGGGAACGACCTCTGAGACAAGTTGCTTGTTCAGCAAATACCATTCTCTCTCCGGTGAACTTTGCAGTGTACCACCCTTGTCTCAGGCAAGCAGAGCTATGTGACTTTATTATTATATAAAACACTTTAACATATTATTAGCCATTCCCCCTCTTTCACCTCTTTAGAGGAGCTCGGCTACCCTAATGCTAGCACCCGCCTAGCTCTAGACACACAAGCGTCTTACAATATATATAAAACCAGAGGCTGGCTCAAAAAAGAAAATAATGCACTCCCGTCTCACACCATATCGGCAACTAATGCCCATGTATCAATGTACCACATGACTTAGAGCCACCTCGTTGCCGGAGCACTTGTGCTTCGTCGAATGCATAAAAGTTTTAAGGACTCCAAGTACACAAATGGCGATCAGTATAGCGCCTAACATGATCATTACTATTGGTATAAGTATAGCGGTCATCGAAAAAAAAAAAAAAAAAGGTTCATCTTCACCACTATCTTCGAGTGGCGGGACAGTAATGGACTCCACTGTAGCGGGATTCGAACGCCTTATGGCTTCCGTGAAGGTGTCGGTGAAACACCTTTATCGACGAGTTGTAGACACGCCGACTAAGTACCATGAAGAAGTCTGTAAGAATCCTGCAGGAACTGTCAAACAGCTGGATCCCTGTAGAATGAGCGAATTGTTGTAGACTCAGGTCGAGTACGTAACCCAACTCGAAACAATCAGCACGCGCCATTATTCAGCGCCTGCGACCCTCGTGAGTGTATCCAACACCCTCCCGTCGCGAAACTGTAGATCGACGTTTTCTACTGAAGTAAACGTGGTCACCACCCCGTTATTCTATGCAAGTGCTACTCGCACCCGCCTCATCGAAGACTGTAGACTCCTGGTTTATCCCAGAAATTATATCGAAGACATCTCATCCTTTGCCAAGGCAGTCCACAAAAATGCCCTTCGTGTGTAGACTTGACTCAATCTCTGGTACTGTAGAACGAAGTCGTCTCCCTTGGCATCCTCACGTAGAGTTGGGAATTCTCCAAAGTCATTGTGTCCGTATTTAAAAGGTCTACATGGTCATAAAATAACTAAAGTCTTGTTTTACCCCACAAATTCGTCACTAATTAATATATTCAATCTACTAATCAAATATTAGAAAAGAAAAATTCCTCGCTAAACCAAAAAATCTTTACCTACTGAATTCTCACAAATAATCCCATATCTGACAAACCACACTACCAAAAGAGAACTCATAAAGTCTAACAGTACCCCTTTTTATGGTTTATATAACTAGCCTCCATAAAATAATAATGACGAAACACCCCTTCTATCCAACCCACATACCCTGACAAATTATATCTTCTATCTAATAGATAAATGCTATTAGAGCTTAACCCTCATTGCAAAAACATCTCTCGTAAGAAAAGAAAAGAAGAGAAAAAAATAAATAAATAAAAAAATAAGATAATACAACAATAGTAAGTGAACTTTCCCCTCCCCATTACACAGCGCACATAAGAGAAAAGAAAAAGAAAACCATCAGTTGTTTAATCATCTCGGACGACGTTAAGAAAGAAAAAAAAAAAACATATAATTCAACATCTTTTCCCAAAAAGGAATGTGTACCGTTACAGAATCTGCTAGCGCAGCAACCCTATCGACAAGAAAAAAAAAACAAAAAAAAAAAAAATCCCTTATATGACACGTTCTCGTGAAATGTCATAATCGGCATCTCCGCAAAACCGTGCAAATCCCGAGTCATCAATTCCAAAGGAAGGTTCGCAACCGGACTCCTTACAGCAACTTCAGCAAAAAAGAAACCCACCTATGAACACGTCAGGTGCTGAGCATTGCAGCATAATCAGACTCGCGAAGCTAGAAACTCATGATTCTCAAAAAAAAATGTTTTAGTACTGATCTTCGTAAGCACACCCCCAGAACCATCTCATTATACATAAACCATCATCTAATAAAACACCACTCAGGTGACATAAATAATTCCTCTATTTAATTACTGACCCCACGCTAAAAAAACCATCTCGTTTCTCAGCTAAAGCAAACATTTGCCGAAAAATATTAACCCCGAAATCTTACGCCAAAACGCCGCAGACTTACATACAATAAGAGAGAAAAACATTCGAAGGAAAACAAAGGAGAAGGAAAAACAAAAAAAAAAAATTTCAAGCCATTCTGTCATCAAATTACAAAAACAGATAACAAGAAAAAAAAGGAAAATGAATGCAATTGCGCGCGATCATATATTATTGCCACGACCAATTCTTTTCAATTTCGAGGTATGTGTTTAGCTTCGACTGACCTGTTCGTTCATTTAAAAACTACAAACCTATTTCCAATTTTCTCTTCAATGACTTTAAAAGGACTTCAAACTTCGGGCCTAGTTTGTAATTTAACTCATTTCTCACGTTAAGTTTTTAAAATACCTTATCACCGACATTGATCTTGGATCAGATGATTTACTAATAACTCTTTTGAACCATATCTCTGGTTGTGGACTCGAGATTACGGCTAAGACATGCGTGTCTCTCTCTCGCTGTGGATATCAGCGCTTCAACTGTATCCTCCCCCTCGGTGAGGCGTAGTTAACAAATCAAATGTGCCTCGCGCTGGATAACCAAACAAAGCTTCAAAAGGGGACATTTTAATTGAATCGCTAACCAGGTGTTAATGCTATGTCTAACAACGTTAATATATCTGTCCCAATTTCTATCATTACCACCTACCGTTTTTCTGAGCGCTTCGAGCACTTTCCTGTTCGCTCGTTCGCACAACCCATTAGCCTCGGGTCTGTATGGAATAATTGTTACTTTCTGTATTCCCATGAATTCAGCTAAACACTCCAAGGTTTTGTTCACAAATTCCCTCCCATGTCGGTTAATAGAACTTCGGGCGAACCGTATCTGCAAACGATACCATTGAAAAATGCTATTGCTACTTCTTCGGCTGTTTTATGCTTAAGTGGGAAAACCAAATTTCTACTATCCTTGTAAGTTCATCTATATCACTAGCAAGTACTTGTTCGCGTATCTAGACTCCACAAAAATTCCCTAAGACGTCCATATGTATTCTCTGAAAAGTTTACTCGGTATAGGATACGATCCTAATTTGCATGACGTTGTCCTAGCAGGCTTACATGCGTTGCACACCGCCCACAATTCCTTACGAAATTTTCCACATCTTTACCCATATTTTTTCCAAATGTATTTAGCCCGAACCTCATCATAAGTTTTTTCTATTCCCAAGTGAGGACTACCGAACCTGCAATGAACTATATCTAAAACCACTGGAATTAGGACTTTCGGAATTACGATCTGTGTCGTATCTCCTTTACTTTCACTGGTTCTCAACTTATATTTAATTTTCCTAACTAACAGATTTCCTTCTAACTCCAAACCCGAAAAAGGCAAGCTATAACGTTTCTTGACTAATTCCCCTCTCAGAAATGCTTTCGCATCTGCTAAAGACCTCGTCTTCTCTTGCTTTAGCTCTATGTGGGGTATATCCCCATTGTATGGCTTCGTTAGTGACCTGCGCGACTTGGAAACCTTCCACGTCATGAAAACTCCTGCTCAAAGCGTCCGCGACAACATTAAATTTGCCCTCTATATATTTGAGCTTTGCATCAAAATCTCTGATAGTTAGAAACCATCGAGCTCTTTTGGGAGACAAATCGGGTTTATTAAAAAGATCAAGTAACGGTTGTGGTCTGTAAGGACTTCTACTTTATTCCCCATCAGTAACATTTTAAAATGAACTAAGCTCGACACTATTGCAAAGGCTTCCTTATCTATGGTGGCCATGGACTTCTCGTTTACTGCCTTTTGTCCTGAACTTCCTGCTATAAAAAGCTATAGGATGAAATTTCCCATCAAACTTTTGCATAAGGCATGCACCTATGCCTTCCTGCTTGCATCAGTCACTAATGTAAAGGTTCCTTAAAATCTGGAACTTCAAAACCGATTCATTAGCGCATCTTAAGCTTTTGAAAACTCTCCGCCTGGGATTCCTTCATTGAAATTGAACGTCTTCCCGCAACACATCAGTTAGGGGAGCTGCTATGTTAGAAAACCCTTTTACGAACCTCCTGAAGAAACCGGCGATACCCCAGGAATGACTTAATCTCTTTCTTGATCTGGGGATGCGAAAATTCGCTATTGCTTTGACTTTATCGTCATTTACTCTAACCCCTTCCTTAGATATGACGTGACCTAGATATGTGATCTGCTTTTCAAGAACGAACACTTGGCTAGCTTGATTTTCAACCCCGCTAATCTAAGCCTCCTAAGTACTTCTGTAAGCACTTCCAGGTGTTGCGCGATCGTGTCCGTTGCGATCAGGATGTCATCCATATACACAAAAACATTTTTGCCCAATAACCCGTGCAAAACTGTGGTTCACCAACCTGGTAAAAGTCATCGGACTGCCCGATAAACCGAAAGGCATTCGCGTAAATTCATAGTTGCCCTTGGGCACTGAAAAGGCGGTATATTCCTTGCTACTCTCGCTGAGAGGGACCTGTAAGAACCTTGCGCCAAATCAATTGACTATAAATATTATGTCCCCCAATTTCGACCAAAAGATCTGGTATGCACGCAACTGGGTAGCGGTCAGGGATCGTTTTCTCATGTAAACGTCTAAAATCGACGCATACACGGACCGAATCTTCTTTCTTAGGTACCGCTAACAAGGGAAAGTTGTAAGGAGACACAATGGGTCTAATGATTCCTTCTTCTTCCATCTATTAACTTCTTTCGATCTACCTGTTCTCTGATTTTGAAAGGTATGCGATATGCAGGAATATAAATAGGTTTTGTGTTGCTCTCCAAATTTACTTATGCTCTAAGACATTAGTCAACCCCAATTTATCACCTTGCAAGGCTACCGTATCCCCAAATTCCGCCAAGAGCCCGCTTATCGCTTCAACGTGTTCGCTATAATCCGCATTAGCCAAATGTTCACTAAATGTTTGTTTCCTTGATTGTATTTCTGCCTCCGAAAACTCAGGTTCCCCTCTACGATAGCCACAGAACCGCTATCGCATTTCCAATCATGGAAGTCTACTATATATGTATTTTTCTGGTATCTCCTAACTGTATCATTACAGTTTAATAGCTCCACCCACGTAACCCCATTCTTGGATACACTGTTCACCGATGCCGTGCTAACAACTCCCCTGAGCTTTTCACTGTTTCAATAACACACACATCTGTGGGTTTTCTCATTTCCTTCAATTTAACTTTTACCATAACCTTTGAACCTGGTAGTAACATAATGTCTTCAAATAAAACACCTCTATATTTGTGGTTAGTATCTCCCCTTGCCACCGCCCATACAAATTACCACCCTCAGATATTATCCCCCTAGCATTGTTTAGTATCAGAAACAACATCCATATTAGTATCATCACCAGTATTGTTAGTATCATTTGTTACCACTATGAACTCTGATAGAACCCCCGTAATCATCTCCCAGATCACCAACGTGTGTTTTAACATTACCTTTCCCCATAACACTCGTATCACCAAGCAATTAATACCACCGAGCACCTCTCCTCTTTCAATAACCTCCATGTCCTCCATTCTATTCACGTCCTCATATGGTATGAGGTAATCATTTTCCCGATTGTTATCCCATTAGCACCCGCATGGATCGAAATCTTGTGTCTTCTACAAGCAGGATGACCCAACAAGATTTTATTACCTAAGGCAATTCCTTTTATTACCAAAAAGGTTCTGTTAACACTCTGTCACCGAGAGCAAACCTTATTTGCTACACAACCCAGGGTGTTTAATCTATGGCTTGCACATCACACCGTCTCCGTAGAGGGCTGCAAAGGGTAATTGGAGAACATGGATTGATACAAATTATAGTCCATTAGGTTTATTGATGCCCCAGTGTCTATGAAAACCGGGATATCCACATCCCCTACTGTTCCATAGACTATGGGCTTGGGCTCTGGGGCGTCCCCCACGAGACCACAATGGCATATACCAATCACCTGTACCCTTTTTGTTGATCGGGCTTCCAAAAATTTCGCCGATCCCTTTGCCCTCTGGTTTGACCCGCCTGGAAGTTCTCACATTATAATTACCAGAACCTGCGGTGCAGGCCTCGCATCTCTCCGTATCTGAGATGGACAAGACTGCCAATAATGCTCAGTACTTTTACACATTCCGCAATATTTAACCCTACACAATTTCTTTGGATGTCCTGGTTTATTGCAGTTGAAACAACGCAACTGCTGTTGCTTTTGATCGAACGATCTTTTTGTTATACTCAACTTTTGCCACAGACGATGAGAAGGAGAGTTCCGTGTCTCTCTGCTACTTCGATCCCTCGGGCTTGTCCCGTTAAAAATTGTGCTATCTACGGTGGGACATTTAGACCTGTGTTTATCTATTTGGGTATAAAGTAATTCTTCGTCTGAGGTAGGCTCAACCTTTTCATCAAAGCTATCCACTATTGCATCGGGTACCTCGTGTAAGAGCAGGGAAAAATAGATCAGTTTATGAACATTATTTAGAGGGAGATTATCCCCTGTAACCCATTTAGATGTTTTTCAATTTTCCTACCAATCTGCCACTGCGTCAAACAGCTTTGACTATGTTCTACAAGGCTATTAGTGCCTTTCCGTAGTTTATAAAGACCTCGAAGGTCTCTCACCATATCTCCGTGTTCCTTTGAGCCATATGCGGTTTTCAAAAATGCTTGCAAGTCTGTCCAGGTACGACATTTCGTAAATTGGAAACTCCTTGACCTATGACTGAGGTCTCCCTTATTGAAATCTAGCAAAGCTTTCGCCTCTCTGAATGCCTCTACATCGTCTACTATATTCTTTCCCGCTAAATAGTTATTAACTCCCTCTATGAAAATATGCAAAGGTTTGGTGACAAAGCGCCATCCACGATCCCTTTGAACGGGCTGACCCCCGCAGAAATGTTCGTCACGTGATGTAGTAGCGTCGTCGGTTTGGTATCTGCCATTTTATCTTGTTTCCCAAGGCTGTTCCCCGATCTCAATAACATCAATGTACTTATACACTAAACCCATCAAGGAGAAAAAAAAATTTCCCAACAAAAACAGATAACAAAAGGTAAGCGTGCCCCGTCCCCAATCACAAAATCAACCCCACGAAAATGGCAATAAAAAAAAATAATAATAATAAGAAAGGGATAGGAAAAGTAAGAAACGTAGGTGTTTCCGAGCTAACTCGCCTCCTCTCTCTCTCTCTCGTCTCTCTCTCTCTCTCGTCTCTCTCTCTCTCTCTCTGGCACGACTTGCCGCAAAAATCCCACTCAGGCAAGTTCGCCACACACAACATAAGGAACATGAACAAGAACAAAAAGTTAAAGAAAATCCACAAAACACAAAAAGAGGGAAAAAAATAAGAAAAAAAAAAAGAAAAAAAAAAAACTCGAAAATACACTTACGTCTTCATATGACCGTAACCGAATTCACATACACCGCAAACATGCGCGAACTGCGAAACACTTTAATATGTCGAAAACAAAACCAAACTTTTCTCCCCCCAACCCCCTTTTCTCTCTTTTTAAACACCTTTATTCCGTAATCTCAAGAAATAAACTGGCTTGGCTTGGGAGAGGAAGACTGTCTGAGGAACAGCTTCTCTCTGTCGAATCAGCAGTAATGACCCTGAGTTGCCTGTGACATGATTAATAACCCCTTCTCCTATCAAAATAAAAACCGAAACCCCCTATTTCTAACTGGTCACCAGTCCCTTCGGAGCGTACCTAGCTTGAAAAAATATATAAAAAGCCTTTACCGCTGGCACCACTATTACCCCCCCCTCTATTCCCTAAACTACACAAACTGGGAACTCTTACCTGTTGCCAACGGTGCCCTGTCTGTAAGATGTCACGAGGCTTATTAAGACTGCGTAAATATACAAAAATATCATTTATTTCCCAAAGCAATTGGTTTATAACAAAGAACAAAATGATTAACAAGTCATAATGGCACAAATACCCAAATCGCCCATAAAGAAAACCAATAAGATAACATTCTACCTTCCGGACTAAGGTTACACTCTCAAACCCCAAACAAGTCACACTGTCTAGTATTAGTCAATTAGAGAATTCCATTCCTAATCAACCATGGAATCGGACCCATCTGATAATAAAGATAATAGTTATATAGACACCACACGTCACTCTTTTCAAAGTATTTACGTAAAGAGAATATTTCCACACTTCTCTCTCTTTCCCAAAAGGTAACAGATTTTCTAAGTTTTTAAAGAACGTGTCTTACCTTTGCGCAGATGGGCGTTCTCTCCTGACACTTAGGTAACCGCTTGTTCTCTCCTTTGCACAAAGAATGCGTCTTCCACAAGTACCCTGAACCAGTAGGCCTGTAATACGCGTACAAACGAATGCACATGCCTCGCAAACGGGGAACGACCTCTGAGACAAGTTGCTTGTTCAGCAAATACCATTCTCTCTCCGGTGAACTTTGCAGTGTACCACCCCTTGTCTCTAGGCAAGCAGAGCTATGTGACTTTATTATTATATAAAACACTTTAAACATATTATTAGCCATTCCCCCTCTTTCACCTCTTTAGATATATATATATATATATATATATATATATATATATATATATATATATATATATATATATACACTATTCTAAATGTTCTTTACCTTTCCCGATGGATCTTGGCGCCTCCTTGGATCTCCAAAGTCTCTTGTGACCACTATGACAGTTATTAGTCGTCTAATTCCCCAAAATCAGGGCTGCCAGGTTCCCACACTAAGGAATTCCTCGCTCGGTCTCAGACAGTTGCCAGTTATGCAATATATTCGACTTAATCGAACTCTGAGGAACGTGTAAGATGTTTATCGTGATCTTGTTATACTCAAACTTATCGGTATGAATTCCCAGCCAGTAGCTTTTTTTTTTTTTTTTTTTTTTACTGATAAATAAGGATAAACACGACCCTTTCCGTTTTTTTTAGCTCATATTATTTAAACATTTAGTTAGATTTTTATTCTGATTTTTTTTTATGAGAGGGTAAAAGAAGCAAAACTTCTCAGCAGCAGTCCCAGTACTCCTTTCATTTGATGATGAAAAACTGGAATGAATCTTATTTAATTTGACGATGAAAAGTAACGCAGGTGTTTTTACGTCATCGTAATGAAATATAACGATAAATTTATAATGATGTTCAATTCTGCATTATTGCCATAAATATAATGACTAGACCTATATCTTGGGCCAACTAACAATGTTGGTTATATATATGCTCGCAAGTGAACTTTAAAAGAATAATTATCACTGTATTGTATCATTGCAATTACATAATTACAATCACTTTCATAAAGAATTGAAGCTGAAAATATAATAGTAAGCACCAGTGTTATAACTATTTCTTATTTTTTAGAGTAAAGTAAACTGGCAACGTATCCTGGACCTAGGCTAATGTACTGAACTATTTAATTTTACATGATTTCATTACCACTGCATTATATAATTTCTCACTTTTATCGTTGTTATACACATTGTCATTCATTTAGGGCAGTATCAACTGACAACGAAATCATGAGCGCTATCATCTATACTGGTAAACTAGGCTTATGATTTTTACTACCTATGACGTTATACGAATTGCAGTTATGAAATCATTAAAGCCCGTTCATTTCAAAAGTTTATGTCACCGCAGTTGTAGAATAACCAAACTGATTATACAGGCACATTAATCATTTTCACATGCAAAAATTGCAATGTGTATTGCAAAGCTGTAAAGTGCATCGCTGAAAAATAATTTGCCACCAAATGGCAGTATGAATGTATGCATATATTTCACAAAAATTTCAAGAAAATATACCATCAAAACTAGCAAATTAAGAATACTCTCTAGTATTATGAAAAACAATAAATGTAGATTTTGTTGAGGACCAGATTGGAAATAATTTTGAAAAGGTAACTGAGGCTGGATAGAGCTGGAGCCAGCCAGTTCGTACGGCCAAGATCTAGCTTATATTCTAGGTCTTGGTTTGCACATGAATCAACGGTCAGCGTTATGCATCTGATAAATATCCAAACGCATCCACAAATTAAAAAGGATAAAACTAATTAAATATTTTTATGGATATTTGTGTGTGAGACTTATAAAGTAGAATAGTGAAAAAATTTTCATAACTTATTATTAGATTTTAACTAGCATACCTACGCTTTTTAAGTAAAAAGCGCGGAAATTTTTACGTGTGGATCCCACACTCCACACCTAATCACAATGTGGACAAGATAAGCCGTATTAGTGACGTTATTTCCACACTTCGGCAGCCCTGTCCTATACTAGAGAATTATACCACGAGTTGCCACGCACGTTAGTCTTATTCTGATGTGCGTTCTTCCCCATTTTACCCACAGATACACGTCATATCTAGCGCACATCAATGTAAAGAGAGGAGATAGGCAAGTTCACTTCGGCGGGGGTTCTTCTGGGACATTTAAATCCCTCACTTGAAGGGCAGTTTGTCGGACTACAGGCTCTTCGTATTGTTTTCATGTATGTATGTATGTGTGTGTGTGTGTGTGTGTGTGTATTGCATACTTATGAACGTTCTATATAACGTATATAATAAAGTTTACAGGACAAAAAATGGAATATTTTTTAAGTAAGAAACACTTTTTTACAAGACAATTTATCATTTATTTACCAGACCAACCTGAAAAAAGTTTACAGGACATGAGAAGTATCTCATTTTAAAGTTAGAACCATTTCTTTACAAAACTGTTTACGTCACTGAAGACTACATTTTGACCCATTTACAAGTCTATGACATCACTTTAATCAATTAAGCCATTTCTTTGATTTAGATCAGTCATATTTTATTTTATCATTTAGAACTCTCATTTTGAAAAGAAAATGCGACACCGTACAAAAAATGTGGTGACATCAGGAGAGAGAGAGAGAGAGAGAGAGAGAGAGAGAGAGAGAGAGAGAGAGAGAGAAACATACTTTTCAATATGGAGTGCCAAATACCGCACTGCTTCCCTTCCTGGTTTTAATGAAACTATCTCCATACTGGATGTTGAGCAATGTTTCCATTTTCCTTCATTTCGAAAATAATTCGGTGCCTGGTATTTTTAGTTTATCTTCTCGTCTTTCTACAACAACGTTGATCCAATTGCCATTCACACTTTTCAGTTTACACCCCAGAAACTGATAGAGTGGGAATCTAAATGCTACGTAGCCACCAATGTAACGAAGCCCCTCTCCATCAGCAACCTTTTCCAAAATTCTCGTCTGTTCATCAAAATTCTGCGCATTTCCAGTTTCTTCTTCAATTAGGTCTTCATCTTCATCCATAGAAGCAAGATCATGGCAGAGAGAGAGAGAGTTTTCCAATGGATTGATTCCCTAACATCGTCATTTGATTTTTTTTTCTGGTTAGCGAACACTCCTTTAGACTTACTGAATTCATGGCATGCATTGCTGGAGTGGCAATTATTCTCAATGAAGAGAAATTTCTTTCCCAAGAAGGTACGATTTCACTCTTATGTTTAAATGCAACTGCTGATGGATGATCATAGGAAATTCCCATATCGATATGTTTCACTCCATCTAGATTAAGCGTGTATGCTAATATGTATGCCACATTATACTTACTTTATAGCATATATAACAAATCCTTTCTAGAACTGATAGAGACTTTACTCTTGCATACACTCATTGTTTTTGAAGTGTTTTCCTGTCCTCCAGTATTCTGTTTTGTCCACTTAAATTCAGTCCGTATGCAATTCTAGATCTTTTTGTATCGTGAACAAGTCGAGCCATGAGTTGGCAACCTTTATGAAGTCCGTAGTGCTTTTCCAGTACATGCTTTTCAGAAGAGTTGGAAGTGCCTGGCTCTTGAGACGTCTGTATCTTACTGACGGTACATGTAATCCCAGAAGTTCCTGCTTGAATTCTCTTCTATATGAACTTAATGCTTACTGCATTATTTGGTGTGCAGAAGGATTTAAATCGTATTACTTCGAAAGAGATGCATCCACTTTTGCCTTGTTTCAAGGTCTTGAGGGAAGTGAAAAAATTAAATACAGTCCTTTTTTCTGCTATTTGAATAACACCAAAATACTTCACAGATCACTTGATCACGAAATGTATAAAACGCGGTCTATGTATGAATAAAGGTGATGCCACGGAGGAAAATGAAAAGAGGAGAAATGCTGAGATCTTTCAGTCTTCACGACCCTTTACTTGTGGCACGACTGATCAGAACAGAGCAGAAACAAGTAGGCTTAGTATACAAACTGACATGACAGGATTAGCATAAGGTCCGATTCACTTTAAAGAAATGAAGAAACGCCCCTGGATTTGTTAGTTAGATATTTAAGGGCAGCCACCCTCATGTGGTCACAGGTAATTTAGTTCAGAAAACACTTTTTGAAAAACAAGGAGGCATATACGACCTGACCGTACGGATTTAGTAAAATCCCGAAAATTAGATTAAGGATTTAGGACCTGTGACCACGTGAGGGTGGCTGCCTTAAAATCTCTAATATAACCCACGGGTGTTCCTTCCATTCTTTAAAGTGAATCGGATCTTATGCTTATCCTGCAATGTCAGTTTCTATACTAAGCCTACTTGTTTCTGCTCTGTTCTGATCAGTCGTGTCTCAAGTAAAGGGTCGTGAAGACTGAAAGATCTCAGTATTTCTCCTCTTTTCATTGTCATATGTACACACACACACATATATCTATATGTGTGTGTATGTGTGTAAACAGATAAGCGGTGATTTATTAATATTAATGGTTTCATTATATTCACATTTTGGTTTATCAAATTTCTTTCCCGTATAACTGTTCACCGCTCAGCTGCTTGATTTAATTTAATGAAAATTAGGCTGTCAGCCTAACAGTGGGGCACTTCCGGCCATTCAGCACTTAACTAAGACAGTAGAAGGAGGGAGTTGGAGTGGAAGCAAGATGAAAAGGTCCAAAAAACAAATGGATGAAGTAGAAGAATCCAAAGGTGAAACTGAGAGAGAACCCCACAGTTACACTAAAATGTAACCGAACCAAATTCAGCAGATGGTGAGGAATTCACTCCTGTTACAGTTTGCTGCCATTCACTCCGAAGCAAATGCAGTACTTCAAGTAATTTGCTCTCATTTCATAAATGCTGTCATGTTACACACATTGCAGCATAAGTTGTGATTTAATGCCTGGAGAATAATTTTCCTTTATTCTGATTTCCAAAATTGCGTTCTGGGAATAATAAAAGCAGATGGGAATTGGATGACCTCAACCATATTGTCATGGATTCAGTTGACCTTTCTGGAAAGTATGGCTGACACCCAGCTACAAGTAAGAGATCCAGATGTTCTGAGTTGTCTTGTTTCACAATATCGGGAAACCAGAGCTTATTTCCTTCTCCTCTAAACTGGAAAACGATGAGCAACAATTTTATTGATCCTGATGTTTCACACAGAAGTGGAATAAAAATCTGAAAAAAAGATAACGTTCTTTCTCTTACATGATTTTTTTTCAATCACTGACTGCGTCTGAAGAATAACACAACGTTAATATCTGAACGAGAATCACTTTCTATTTGTTCTTAACGGGTTAAGGACTTGTGAGAACAGATGTGTCAGTGATAGTGTAGTTTTTTTTTTTTTTTTTTTTTTTACTATAGAGTGAATAATAATAATATATATGCCAAGGCTCTGCAAATATATAAGTGAAGTTTCTTGTTTTAAAATCTCATAGCATATCAAGCTTTAGTTTTAAAAAAATTAATGTCAAATTTTGTGATAATTTGTTCTTTGCAAATGTTTAAGCGAGAGAGAAAAATTGTGACTGTCATCCCAATATACTTTTCTATCCAAGGCCTGTGATAAACAAGGGAAAGAAAGCTGAAATAAGAGAAAAACCCCATAGCATAATCGAGGAGGGAAAAGAATCTTTGAACTTTGCAATCCAAGGTATTATTTGGATTAGTTCGGCAAATCTGATCCTCAGAAACCGTCTTTAGGCTGTTTTGTTCGGTGAAGATTTTATCAGACTCGAAATGACTTTAGTACATTCAAACCACTCGGCAGCCATGGCGCAGAAAATCATCATTTCATAACTTAGAAAAAAGTTCGCTTTACTCTCACCTGATATAAAATAACTTCTCAGTACAATATTTAATCACGGGAATGGTGCGAGGACGTGTGGTTTTGCATCGCATATAAACTTAACAAAGCAAAATAATAAACATTTTCATGGCCATCAAATCAATGAAACCTCCAAAAGTCATTTTGTAAACAGAGCAATTAATGTCAATCTCTGGTGGATAAAAACTGTAGCTCATTTCAAGTAAGGAAGACTTTTACATTGATTTATAAACAATTAAATAAATTCCAGAATAATGCAGAAGCGTATAAAAGAAATAATAAAACTCCCTTCTATTCCATTAAAAATCAATAACTCAATTTGAAGACTCTCATTAAATTACTTATAATCAAAACAATCTTATGTAATATTCCTATTTACCACAGGCTGCGAATTAAACATAGTTCTAATTAGCTACCTTCCGATATCACGACCTTTGGAAGTCCTCAAGTATAGTAAAATATCAGTTCGCAAAATATGAAAATATACGATTTAGATGCCAAACGAATTTTGAAAATAATAATTAAATGCCAAAATTTATGTCTGACTTGTCGGGAACAAATAATGAATATTGGTGCCATAAACTTCTAATGGGGATATATTTTGGTCTGTGCTTCGGCAGGCAATACAAAAGGGAGGAGAACTATTTATGATTCTGATGTGCATCGTGAGTAACTTTTTAATTCAGATTCATGGAGAACTTTGGGCGTATTTATCATTACAATGCAGTTCAAGACTGACAGAGAGAGAGAGAGAGAGAGAGAGAGAGAGAGAGAGAGAGAGAGAGAGAATTAACATTTATCTGGAAGGTAGAATAGGAAACTCATTACAGTTTGTGTGTGTTTATGTAGGCCTGTGCAGGAGCGTGCGTTCGTATGAGTGTTTATGTGTTAAAACTTCGGCAGAAAAGACATTGAACAGCTCAGCAGTCTAATGACTCCTTTCTTATATATATAAAAAATCACATGTAAGTCAAGGAAGGAATGGTAGGAGAGGAACCCATGATGTTAAAATTGTTAGTTTCTACAGTAGATGAAAAAATATGGTAGGACAGGTCTTGATAAAAATGAACCATGCGCCCTATGTAGAGGGTGACCTTTTACGTGACCTTTTCAGGATAATAAAAAGTATTTGCTAGACGTGACCTACATTCTACTTAATGGAGAATAAGGCTACAAACGCAGATAAACGGATAAGATGACCCGATTCATCAAGAGAAGTATTCCAGAGGAGACATCAGCCTCCAACGACACTTTAAGGTCGATGTGGAAACTGAGAGAGAAGAACATTCTCTTGTCAATCTTTGGTTCGCTGTCATGGTCAGGTGTAAATGAAAGGTGAATGGAAAACAAAACTAATCACGGGCGACAGGAAAACAAAATAGCAATAAATATGGTTAGATGAGAGCTAGGCGACTGGCAATATATATATATATATATATATATATATAGATATATATATATATATATATATATATATATATATGAATAACTTGATCACGAAGTATATAAAACGTGATGCTATATAACTAATAAAGGTTTTTGCCACGAAGGAAAAAAATGAAAAGCGAGATAGACAAGCGCTTTTCGGTCTAGTTCGACCCTTTACTCAGGCACAACTGAGTAAAGGGTCGAACTAGACCGAAAGTGCTTGGCTATCTCGCTTTTCATTTTTTTCCGACAACCAACAATCTCCTGTGCAAGTTCAGTTATTACTTAGCATGTGAAAATTAATGAAGGAAAATGGCTGCAATGTGGTACAGAATTTCATCGAGAGCATCTGAACTTTTATTCTGAGAAATGTAAGACGGGAACCTTACTTTGCAAACCTGAGTAATGAAACCTTTAGATTACACCTGAGTTTAAAACTGCATTGAATTATTTTTTCCAAACAATCATGAAACTGAGCAAGAAACTATACAGAGAAGAACTATCTTATTCATCTCTCGGGTTCTCTAATAATGTAACGAAATATGGTAACACTGTTGACTAATGAACGTAATTATGAATATGACAAGTTCATCACATCTGCCTTGATTATTTGTTGTTTAACATTTTGAAAATTCATTATTAGCGTCATCAATCAATTTAGCTTTAAAAAATCTCAACCTCTGCGCAATATAGACATTATAAAGTTGGCTGAACTCTTGGCGGAGCAAAAAGAAAAATAAAATAAAATAAATGAATAAGAAATAGAGTCAAAAAACTTCCTGATGTAGAAAGTCGAGCGGAAAGCTTTTACTGCAAATACAAAATTCATCCCTGATAAAGTGTTTCTCATGACCAATATTGTCGAAAAACTGCTGACAGTTGAAACGTTTCTCTTGCTAAGAGATACGATTTAAATGTATGATTAACTATAGTTCTTATGTCATATCTTTTTCAGTTTTCTTGTTTTTGTGCTACTTTCAATATGGCAACTGGATGGAGACCGTGAACACTGTGGTATGATGTTCAGGTGGATTCATTCTCTTTTATATAAATGTACTTTGTTGAATTTTAACCTCTGTGACTGCAATGGCTCTATACACACTCACTGAAATCTATTGTACTGGAAAGTTCAGATTCAAAGTACTATATATTTCTGCAGATAAAACTGTAAAGGACAGATGGATAAGATAAAGATAGTAATTATAAATGAAGACTCTAAAATATTTCGTGCTACAAATAGATAGCAAACGCGAACAGTCCCTGCTTATGCTATCAAGAAAAACAACGTTTTTTTTCATTTACGAATTAATTGAAGTTCTCCAGGTTACCAATATGAATTTCCTGTGGGTTTGCCCCCCCCCAGTTGCAGTAATTGCTGAGTCAGCACATACTTACTTATACTGTTCTTTGTTAAATATCCTATGCGTAACGAAGACTTACATAAACATTTTGTATCTACCTAATCGAGCTGATTAGATTAGGATACCAGTTGCAGTGAAGTTTTATCTTCATGGAGTGATAATGAACAACTATGTATTATCTGTTCTACAGGAAGTCAAGTGAAATTTCAAAAACTTTCATTGAACCGATCACACAAGACCTGTCCATCGTGAGAGAGAGAGAAGAAGAAGAGAGAGAGAGAGAGAGAGAGTTAGAGAGAGAGAGAGAGAGAGAGAGAGAGAGAGAGAGAGAGAGAATTTCCCTATTTCACAAAAAGGTCTACGATATCGCTCTCAATCTGCTGGGAATTTGGCCATACTGGAAGTGGGAAGAAAAAGCGAAACTTTTTAGTATTACGAGAACGTGCTGAGTATATCATCTCTCTCTCTCTCTCTCTCTCTCTCTCTCTCTCTCTCTCTCTCTCTCTCTCGTCGTTAAGCACAGCATGAAGGAATCTCAAAAGTTCTTTTTCTGGACCCACAAAAATATAAGCAGCAGACGTCCACTTTAGCTTCTATAGGTTTTGCTCGATGAAGCTGAAATATACAGAGGATAATCCTTCAATACTGTTAACCGAAGGATTCGACAAGCCCCCCTTTGCCAAAACTGAAAAGTTTGGATTAGATCTATTCTGAAGTAATCAGTGATTGATTACAAATCTGTTTGTGTTTGTATGGTGTTTTTACGTTGCATGGAACCAGTGGTTATTCAGCAACGGGACCAACGGTTTGACGTGACTTCCGAACCACGTAGAGACTGAACTTCTATCACCAGGAATACACATCTCTCACTCATCAATGGAATGCCCGAGAATCGAACTCTGATATAAATCCGTTTCTCACCACGAGAATGAAATGCGGAAATGAATGATTCAATCACAGATTAACCGGACAATGATGAAACTTGGCTTCAGGATCCCGACTATTTTACTTAATTGGAACTTTGCTTCTCACAAGCGTCCTTACAGCGCCAGTTGTCTTCATCGCACTGACCTTGTGGACTGTGATTCATGACCTTATGGGCTGTGATTCATGACCTTATGGACTGTGATTCATCGTTATAAAAATGAGTTTTTATCCTCAGTTTCATCTCATCAAAAGCTTTCATTCACAAACCCATTAAATAATCCTCCGAACATTATGTTGCAATTTAAAAAAAAAGTATTTTGTATTATGTTTTATTGCTTGATGAACTCTATCTGAATAAATTCCATAGATTATGAGGATATATGAACATGGCGATTAGAAGGTAACTATTGCTTTCATAGGTAGAATTCTGCTTTTCGCTATGTGGCCTATAGACTGAAGGGAATTAATAAGTAATAGTGTAAAGTGCTCTTCGCTTTGTGGCCTAAAGACTGAAGGGAATTAATAAGTAATAGTGTAAAGTGCTCTTCTCTAAGTAGCCTAAAGACTGAAGGGAATTAATAAGTAATAGTGTAAAGTGCTCTTCGCTTTGTGGCCTAAAGACTGAAGGGAATTAATAAGTAACAGTGTAAAGAGACTATTTCAGGGACACTTATGAACATAACTTATGAAGCCTCGACAAAATTATTATAAGAATTAATTAAACGGTGACTGAAAGCAATAGAATCTACTGTTATCGAATGCACAGATTAAAGTTAAAAATTATATCTTTCAATATTTCCAGCTACGCTTGCTATAAATAAATAAATAAATAAAAAGGCACAGTGACACCGATGACTTTATCTACTAAGATTGAGAATCATTTGAATCAGTTGGCACAGAATTAAGAAGTTCAAGCCGATGAGAGAGAGAGAGAGAGAGAGAGAGAGAGAGAGAGAGAGAGAGAGAGAGAGAAACTATGCGACCGCCTTTACGCGCATGTGTTCGCAAAAAAAGGGAGGGGGGGGGGGGGGGGGAAGAAACTGCAAAAAACGCGGATTCTGTAGAAGTTTTTTTTTTTTTTTTTTTTTTATTTTTTTTTTTTTTTTTTTTTTTTTTTTTTTTTTGCAGCATGAAATTCGGACAGAAATGCCCGAACTTCCCATCAGCAAGAGAAAAGTTGCCAAAACTTCTCATCTCTTTCTTTTTGTTCCTTTTTTTTTTTTCTTTTTTAGTTTTTTTTTCGTTTTCTTCTTAGAAGAAGTGGCCACTAGGCAATTCTATAGTTTTCTTTCTTCCCCAAACTTCCTCTTTCACCAAATTGAGAACCTAAATTCCAACCGGGTAGAAAGTCTCGCTTCCTTTCGCTGCTGATTCAATGAAAATGGCCTTTTGTTCAGCGTTCTCTTTTCCTTTAAGTTTTCTCTTATTATTACAATATTGCAAGGAAAACCGAGTTATAAGTCACTCTCCCTCCTGCACCTGTTTTATTTTTATTCCTATTTATATTTACCTAGTACATTATGATGACACCGTCCTTCTTCGCACTGGTTCCCATTTTATTTGGGGTCGCATATGAGACACTGTTTATCCATCAAAATATAGGTAATATATTCATGAAAAGATGATCAGTTATAAAAAGAAATTATTCTTTCTTTCTTTCCCCCTCTACGAAAGTTGTGGCATGAATGATAATACATTTGCAATTAGGATTTGTCTCTGTCAAGAGAATCTGAATTACAATTTCATGTCATTCAAACTCCGAACAAAATGTCGGTGAAAATTAAGTCATAGCAGTATTAGAATTATACCGAACTTCATTGTATTGTCAATCAATGATGAATGTGGTTTGCCCATCGCTAATTTCATGTGTTTTCATGTTTAACTTTGCGTGTCTATTAGTTATGCTCTTTAGGCTAAATTCTGGTCTATGGCTAATTTGAAAATGACATCTGGTCAAAATAAAATATAAAGTTGTCTTAAGCACAAATACTACCAAAAACTACGATTATTGAACAGACATGCGCGTGCGGATAAATGGATAAGCCACAAGACACATGTTAAAGTTAATTAAAGTTTCATCTCAACGGGAAGTCTTTGAAAATCTCATTTAATGTGACTTTATCAACTTAACGTACTATCTACGTACTAGGTAACCATGAAGTCATTTGCTCTCTCTCTCTCTCTCTCTCTCTCTCTCTCTCTCTCTCTCTCTTGGAAAGTTCGATCCAGCTGGTCTGACCGACGAACATAACAAAAAAGAGCGTGTGAAGGAGTCGACGTTAACGAGCGATGCTTATTATATCATCTTCAGCCTGGTTTTATTTCAATTCTCGCAGGAACTCTATTCGTGGGATGTTCTTCATTGTTTTGTCATTTAAAATCGTCCTGGAATAGTCTTCATAATTGTATTGAACGTTTTCAATCTCTGAGGAAGATGAGATTTAAAAATATTTTCAATAATTAAGGAAAGTGCAAATATTCTTTGGGAAAATTATTGCTTACGGTATTACTGAAATTCCTTTTTTTACTAAATGACTGCAGAACTTCGTCTTTGTAACCAGAACCTAATGCCTTACAAATGTTCATTGCTTTATTGTAATGTGTAATCAAACATTTTCCTAGATTTATAGATAATTTTACCTGATACTTAAGAGTATGACAAGTTCTCTCCCTACTGGCTGAAACGACCAAAGTCCTCAAATTCAGAATCAACAGGAGTCGTGAATGAAATTCACATTCATCAAATGTATAAACTTACAAAGTGCAGAATATAGCAGCCGGATGGACCAACGTGAAGGTCTGTTATTTATCCAACTCAACTCTTCATCTGTAAACCAAGCTGCAATAACTTTAAAATATCCAAATAGGAAACATGTCTGGCTGTTGTATTCATATGAGATCCCCAACCAAATAATATCAACGAGCATCATTCATACGAAACTTTTGCATGAACGTCATGTGTGGCTTTTTTATCTGTGAATATATCACCGGATATTTTATTGTAGGAAACCACACATCATTTTGGCTTGTGCTTCAAAACGAGACACGTTTACCATCAAATTATAATTATCATCATAATTCATATATTCGTCCTCTTGAGTTTTATGATGAAAAAACTTCAGTCCTTACATTAGTTTTCTTTTTAAGAGGAAATTATTAACTGCTATACGAAAACTTAATATGCACGAATATAAGCACTGGCAAATTTTTAGATTCATAAAATCTGATGTCAATATTATTTTACTAACCAAAAAATCTTGAATATGGAGACGAGACAGCTAACTTCTACTTACCGACATCTTTTTCCATATTTATTCCTCACTCGTAAGAAACATCAACTTTGACCCCCCCCCCCCGTGCCCCACAACCCCACAACCCTGCTATGGAAAGGGGTGCATCGTTTCGTGGATTATCTTTTCCTTATATCGTTGTTGCTTTGCATGGACCAATTCGGTTCACGACATCGGGGGGACTTTCTCGTTTTTCTCTCTCGTCTCTAAGTATCGCGCATATATATATATAGATATATATATATATATATATATATATATATATATATATATATATATGGATGATATATATATATATTATATACATATATATATACATATATATATATATATTATATATATATATATAGTATATGAGTATTATATATATATATATATATATATATATATATATATATATATACATATATATATATATATATATAGATATATACACATATATATATATAAGGGATATATATATATATACATATATATACATCATATATATACATACATATATATATATATATATATATATATATATATATATATATATATATATACATATATACCATATATATATATATATATATATATATATATATATATATATATATATATATATATATATACATATATATATATATATATATATATATAATATATATATATATATATATATATATATATATATTCAGTTGTATTCCACATAGGAAAATGAAAATGTTATGTCCCAGAAAATGCCCAACATTCCTCCTCCAATGGACCTCTTCTTGGAGCGGTTATTAAGGAAAGAAAAAGTTTACAGTGTATGTAGCCAAGAAACGCCTAAAATTTTAAACATAGTTACCAAAAACTAACAGTTTGAGCTACAAAATATTCAGCAGTAAAATAACAATAAAACAAGAACAGTAGTTGAACAAATGAAAAATACCAAAATATCAAATGAGGTAATACGTCCATTTGAAACAGCATAACATACAGTACATATTAACAAGCGTATACTATATAATAGTTAATGTACTGACGTTTCATGACATGTAAGATAAAAGGATCTAATTTATACAAACCAGGCGATAAATTAAAATTCTTTCCTTTGCTGTGAACAATGCAAGCTGTCTCTATCAAATTTCTTTCAAATTTCCTGTGCTCTTAAACAAAATCTTTGACGCGAGCCAGTCAAGCGGTACATTACACTTACTACTTGTATTATTTGTTCGTATATTATATTTATGATTTAAAATGCGTTTTTAGAGTGGCTTCCCAGATTGTCTTAGATAAAAACTACCGCACTTGCATGGGATCTTTAATATATGACTCTTATTATTTTCCGGACTATTATGAATTAAAGTTTTTCCAATGGTGCACCCAGCAGGTAGTATATGTGTTGGTGTAACGGGACCTCTGTAGTGAGTGTTGTGGCATATAAAATCTTGGGAATTGGAGGCGCCATAGGAATAAAGGACTTTGACTCCTCACCAGAGGAGAGAAGAACGGTTGAACAGTTTGAGCAGCAGTCTATTCATAAGGTTAATAACCAGTATGTTGTAAGTCTGCCATTTAAGTCAAGTTGCAGACCTCCTACAAATTATCATATAGCACTTGGACAATTGAAGTCCTTGATGGGGAAATTCATTAGTGATCCTCTACTTTGGCATCATTATAGTAGTATTTTGTCTGAGTATTTGAGTTTAGGATTTATTGACAGTATTGCACCATCGGAACCGATCAAAGGTCACTATTTGCCCTATCATCATGTAAAGAAGGACTCGAGTACAACCCCAATACGTACTATATTTAATGCCTCTTTTAAAAGGTCTGGCACTTATTCCCTAAATGAATGTTTACTTACAGGACCATCTTCGACCACTAAGTTGTTTGAATCACTTCTTGCATTTAGAACCAATCCTTGGGCAGTTATTTCAGACATAAGCAAAGCATTCCTCAGGATTGGGATTGATGAATCATCCGGAGATTGGTGTCGATTCATTTGGATGACAGACCCCACAGACCCATTTAGTATTGTATCATACAGATTTAAAGTTGTATGTTTTGGTGCTTATTGTTCACCTTTCCTTTTACAAAGTACCTTAAATTATCACTTAAACAACCATTCACACTTAAACACATTCAAAACCCCTGTCAAAATCTCTGATGTGCTTTTATGTAGATAATTTTCTATGTACTTATGAGAATGTTGAACAAATGTTAACTGACTACCCTGTTATTAATGATATATTAGAGCAGGGAGGTATGCCACTACAGGAATGGACGTCAAACAGTGCACAATTTAATGAATATACTTGTCCAGAGAAATTGGCATCTACCAAATGGTGCAACTTCAGTTTTAGGAATTAACAGGAACAATTTTTTCAGATGTATTAAATGTGAAACCTTGTAGTGTGAATGACTCATCAGTCACCAAACGTTCTATTTTGTCATGTGTAGCAAGTGTCTTTGACCCATTGGGTTTAGTCTCCCCTGTAGTAAATTTGGGGAAAATATTTATTTCAGATTTGTGGAAAGTAAATTTGAAATGGGATGAACCAGTCAATCCAGAGATTATTGAGAGATTTAACAGAATTAAAGAGCAATTGTTTGCAGTTTCTAGCATAGAATTACCTAGATTTGCTGTTTCCCCAAGAAAATGTCAGCTGCATATGTTTTGTGACACTTCACAAAAGGCCTTTGGTGCTGTTGCATACTCAGTTGATTTGAGTTCCCATACCGGAAATTTGTTAGTTAGTAAAGCTAGAGTTTGTCCCCAAAAGAAGCTAGCCATGCCAAAATTGGAGTTGACATTCGTAAATATTGGTTGTAAACTGGGAAACACTTTGATGAAACAGTCATCTCTTAAATTATTTGGAGTGACAGTGAAGTCACTATAGCACGAATCAAAAGTGATAAGTGTCAAGACCCTTATGTGAGAAATAGGGTTAAAGAAACTAGAGACTTAGCATTTCCCATTATGTGTGTTAGCTCTAGGTAGAACACAGCTGACCTTTTGTCAAGAGGTTGTGATATTAAAATATTGCCTTCTTCTTTGCGGAAGTATGGACCAGACTGGTTGATTAGTGGAGATTATCCTCCTCAAAAGAAGTATTTAGTTGATATGTCATTGAACGTGAGTGTTAATGAGATCATTGCTGAACCAGTTCTGCCTCCCCATGTAATTATTGAATTTTACTGTTACTCTAACTCAATTAAAGTAAAGTGAGTAATGCTTTTAGTCCTGAAATTTATCAGTATAATAACTGGTTATCAATTTCAGATGACATTAAGAATTTTGCTTTTGTTTTCAGTTAAATTTATATTTGGGTCAGCAGAACTTAGTGCGCACCAAGGGACGTATCCAGTATGCTAACTTTAAGGAAGCATGCAAAATTGCCTTATTACTCCCACCTCACAAAGCCACTTGCTACTTTTATGAATTAAGATATTTGACCCTTACGTGGGTTTTTTAAATTTTTACGCCGCGCCAGAGGTTGCCACAGTAAGTATATGCAAAGTATTTGAAACCCATTAGCGATTGCATAAACCCATATTTTGCATAACATAAGAGGTATTGAACTTACGGGTTTTAGGCCAACCATGGCCAGAGGTTTGACCACAGTAGTATATGCAAGTAATGGCAAACCCATTATGCATTGCATAACCAACCCATATTTTTGCCATATATAAAAGGCACATTGAACTTACAAGGCTTTTTTAGGGCCGCGCCCAGAGGTTGCCACAGTAGTATATTGCGAGTTTAGAAACCCATATGCATTGCATAGCCCATCATTTTGGCATATATGGAAGGCATTGAACTTACGGGTTTTTAGGCCACGCCAGAGGTTGCCACAGTAGTATATGCAAGTATTCAACCCATTGCATTGCCCCACATGGCATTGCATTTTTAGCCATATTTTGCATATATGGAAGGCATTGAACTTACGGGTTTTTTAAAGGTAGCCGCGCCAGAGGTTGCCACAGTAGTATATGCAAGTATTGAACCCATTATGCATTGCATAGCCCATATTTTGCATATATGAAAGGAATTGAGCTTACGGGTTTTTAAACCTCACCAGAGGTTGCCACAGTAGTATATGCAAGTATTCAACCATTAGTAATGCATAGCCCATATTTTGCATATGTGAAGGCATTAAATTTATGGGTTTTAGGCCACGCCAGAGGTTGCCACAGTAGTATATGCAAGTATTCAACCATTTGCCATTGCATAGCCCATATTTTGCATATGAAAGGAATTGAGCTTACGTTTTTAAACCTCACCAGAGGTGCCACAGTAGTAATATGCAAGTATTCAACCCATTATGTAATGCATAGCCCATATTTTGCATATATGAAAGGCATTGAACTTACGGGTTTTTAGGCCACGCCAGAGGTTGCCACAGTAGTATATGCAAGTATTCATTATGCATTGCATAGGCCATATTTTGCATATATGAAAGGCATTGAACTTACGGGTTTTTAGGCCACGCCAGAGGTTGCCACAGTAGTATATGCAAGTATTCATTATGCATTGCATAGGCCATATTTTGCATATATGAAAGGCATTGAACTTACTGGTTTTTAGGCCGCGCCAGAGGTTGCCACAGTAGTATATGCAAGTATTCATTATGCATTGCATAGGCCATATTTTGCATATATGAAAGGCATTGAACTTACGGGTTTTTAGGCCACGCCAGAGGTTGCCACAGTAGTATATGCAAGCATTCAACCCTTATGCATTGCCTAACCCATATTTTGCATATATGAAAGGCATTGAACTAACGGGTTTTTAGGCCACGCCAGAGGTTGCCACAGTAGTATATGCAAGTATTCAACCCATTATGTAATGCATAGCCCATATTTTGCATATATGAAAGGAATTAAATTTATGGGTTTTTAGGCCACGCCAGAGGTTGCCACAGTAGTATATGCAAGTATTCAACCCATTATGCATTGCATAGCCCATATTTTGCATATATGAAAGGAATTGAGCTTACGGGTTTTTAAACCTCACCAGAGGTTGCCACAGTAGTATATGCAAGTATTCAACCCATTATGTAATGCATAGCCCATATTTTGCATATATGAAAGGCATTGAACTTACGGGTTTTTAGGCCGCGCCAGAGGTTGCCACAGTAGTATATGCAAGTATTCATTATGCATTGCATAGGCCATATTTTGCATATATGAAAGGCATTGAACTTACGGGTTTTTAGGCCGCGCCAGAGGTTGCCACAGTAGTATATGCAAGTATTCATAATGCATTGCATAGGCCATATTTTGCATATATGAAAGGCATTGAACTTCCGGGTTTTTAGGCCGCACCCCAGAGGTTGCCGCCAGTAGTATATGCAAGTATTCATCATGCATTGCATAGGCCATATTTTGCATATATGAAAGGCATTGAACTTCGGGTTTTTAGGCCGCACAAGAGGTTGCCACAGTAGTATATGCAAGTATTCATTCTGCATTGCATAGGCCAAATTTTGCATATATGAAAGGCATTGAACTTACTGGTTTTTAGGCCGCGCTAGAGGTTGCCACAGTAGTATATGCAAATATTCATTATGCATTGCATAGGCCATATTTTGCATATATGAAAGGCATTGAACTTACTGGTTTTTAGGCCGCGCCAGAGGTTGCCACAGTAGTATATGCAAGTATTCATTATGCATTGCATAGGCCATATTTTGTATATATGAAAGGCATTGAACTTTTGGGTTTTTAGGCCACACCAGAGGTTGCCACAGTAGTATATGCAAGCATTCAACCCATATGCATTGCCTAACCATATTTTGCATATATGAAAGGCAATGAACTTACGGGTTTTTAGGCCGCGCCAGAGGTTGCCACAGTAGTATATGTAAGTATTCATTATGCATTTGCATAGGCCATATTTTGCATATATGAAAGGCATTGAACTTACTGGTTTTTTTTTAGGCCTGCGCCAGAGGTTGCCACAGTAGTATATGCAAGTATTCATTATGCATTGCATAGGCCATATTTTGCATATATGAAAGGCATTGAACTTACGGGTTTTTAGGCCGCACCAGAGGTTGCCACAGTAGTATATGCAAGTATTCATTATGCATTGCATAGGCCATATTTGCATATATGAAAGCATTGAACTTCCGGGTTTTTAGGCGCACACCAGAGGTTGCCACAGTAGTATATGCAAGTATTCATTATGCATTGCATAGGCCATATTTTGCATATATGAAAGGCATTGAACTTACAGGTTTTTAGGCCGTGCCAGAGGTTGCCACAGTAGTATATGCAAGTATTCATTATGCATTGCATAGGCCATATTTTGCATATATGAAAGGCATTGAACTTCCGGGTTTTTAGGCCGCACCAGAGGTTGCCACAGTAGTATATGTAAGTATTCATTATGCATTGCATAGGCCATATTTTGCATATATTGAAAGGCATTGAACTTACAGGA
>NC_087214.1:48254420-48314420 GCF_015104395.2 Macrobrachium nipponense
AGAAGATGTAATAAATGTTTTTACGAAACGTTGGAATAAAAAACTATGTAGATTGGCCTGTTTCCTTCAGTCAACGCCATGATTTGATATATATATATATATATATATATATATATATATATATATATATATATATAATATATATATATATGTATGTATGATGTATATGTATATGTGTATGTATGGTATATGATATGTATATGTATATATAATATATATATATATATATATATATATATACACATATATATACATATATATATATATATATATATATATATATAATATATATATATATATATATATATATATATATATATGTATATATATGTATATATATGTATATATATGTATATATATATATATATATATATATATATATATATATATATATATATATATATGTATATATTGTATATATATGTATATATATGTATATATATATATATATATATATATATATATATATATATATATATATATATTATATATATATATATATATATATATTATATATATATATTATATATATATATTATATATATATATTATATATTATATATATATATATTATATATATATATATATATATATATATATATAGTATACATACATACATACATACATACATACATACATACATACATACATACAAGGGGCCAACAATAATTTTTGCAGCTACAAAATTTTTAATGTGCAGGCTAGCGACTTTGAAACCTTGGCCTCCCCCCCGCTAAGCTTCTAATTTAGCTTTGTGAGTAATCCGCCACTGGCTCTTCTACATTGGAACAAGTGAAAATGCAGAATGATAGTTAATAATAATAGTAATATATTTTATTTTTTATTGTTATGATACTATATTACTGATAATAATCTGATAGTAATAAAAAAATTATAACTGCCTGAAAGTAAGAAATGATATTAGTATTATTATTATTATTATTATTATTATTATTATTATTATTATTATATTATTATTAATTATTATTATTATTATTTTTATATAGCTGTAAGGAAGTTTAGTGAAAAGGAAGACTGCATTGTTCAAATTAATTTATATTGAGTCTTTAATTAAAGTTTTATTATAATTCGCTTGTCCTGTATGTCAGTTATGTAGGTCAATAATTGGCCAATGTTCATATTTTGGTGGATTTAAACAGTGCTGTACAGCAGAATTGTATTATCTGAATGACGTCTTCACAAGCAGATGGATTCTGGGTATTTTTGGTACTCCTTCTGTATGTAGTTTTTCTGTCGATATGTTTTAACCAGTCTGTTGCTCATCATATACATGTCGTCTGAGGCAGTGCTGAATTTTCATTGGCTTCTGGGAAGTATTATCTCCTTGAGCGAAGCCTTCTCGTGTACACTGATGGTTGTGTACGATCTCGCGTGCGAGTGCTGTATTACGCATGGGAGAGTGTGGTATTGGGAGGGTTGCTGCTCACAGATTGAAGGATGCTACTGATTGGTTCGCTCACCAGGGATACCAGTGGGCGTCACCCTTCTTGCTGACATTGAGAGGAGGAAGGTCTCCTGTGTGGTATTGACACTAGGCTTCTCTCTCCTGATGTTTAGGGCTTCTGCTTAGGCAGCAATGGTCAGTCGTTTGATTTATTATCTTTATGTTAGGGGTAATGTCATTCCTTTTTATTCTCAGGTTATGTGTGGCCCTGGCGTGATTACAAATGGAACCCTCCTGGTCATGGCAAGAAATCCTCTTGGAGAAGTCCATGGTAGTCATACCAATGTAAGAGCCGAGACACTTTCGGATGTTGCATTTGTATTGGTAGACTACTTTGGTTTTCTTTAAGGGCTCCTGCTTGAGGGAGGCTGGGTTACTTCTCATCACCAAGCTGCTGATTTTCTTATGTGGTATATGATATGTTTAATCTTCTTGGGATCGGCTGGCTGACATTGCCTTTAATAATGGACTTGAGGATGCTCATGTCTTAATATTCCTGGTGGAAGCTTCCCATAAAGCAGAGTTTGATGTCACCAGAGGTGGTTGGGTGAGGATCCTGATGGTACCATCAATCCACTACTCTTATAATGCACTTGCCCACGTCCTGATTTGTATGCCCCTTATTGACCTGGGCAGTGTATTACAGCTCTACATGTGTATCTGTCCAGAAGCTGTAGTGCAAGAGAGCTCCTCTGATGAAGATGCTGATGTCAGATTCTTTATATCTCTTGGGGCAATTGGTCTCTCTGTTTAGACACATGTCCTGCTTTGTGGGTTTTGTATATATACACCTTCATAGTGAAGCACTTCTCCCATCTCTCGATGAGGAGTCAAGAAAGGGGAGGCGATGATCGCAACTATATTCAGTTGTAAAGTTGAGACAGCTGTGTGTGCGGAAGGTCTATCTCTTCACTCTTCTTTGCATTGACTAAGGTGTCTTTGATGTACCATGTGTACATCTGCAGCTTTTCTATATAGTTAAACACTCTTTGCTCGATGGTCCCAAAATAGAAATTAACGAAGAGGACTCCAAGGGGAGAATCCACTTTTTTGGTACATATCTCCAGGAGGGCATGGAGGTTGTTTGGGGATGTTTAGCGAGGGAGTGGTAGGGTCCCTGTATTGACGATCCAAAATTATTGGGATTGTTTCGTTGACTGGTACGTTTGTGAAGAGGGACTCCACATCCATCGAGGCAACGATTCCTCCAGGGGTTGTCGATCTAAGGGCTTCCAGGAACTTTGCTGAGGACTTAAGGCTGTGGTCATCAGGAACATATGGAGAGAAGAAATGGTGCTGAGTCTCTTCGGGTGGGGATTTGGCTAATAAGGGCCACAGAAGCTTGTCTTGCTTTTGTGGCTTTCACATTGCCCATACATGTAGCCCCAGATCATAGTCCCCACAACCACTGGCAAGTGGAGAGAATTAGAGGCAGTTTTGACTACTACAATGATTCTGTTGGCCGGTCATCTGATGTCATCGATTGGGTTCCTGGTTATCCATAAAAACTTTATGTCGTCTGCAAGGATCTTAACCAGTTTCCGGTGGTATTCCTTGGTGCAGCTAAGAACATAAGTGGTGGTCTTGTACGCCCGTGTAATGGTGATCTCCAGTTCATTTGGCGTTGGTTGATGATGTAACTTCGATAGTCGCCACGTTTGAACTGTATTCATTAGGTACTTTATTTCAAGACAGTGTAAGTGCAAATTTAATAAGTCAGTTAGGCAATGCGTAATGGTCACCTTAATTCCCAACCCTCACCTCCCACCCCAACACACACACACACACACACACACACACACATATCTCCTCTCAAGGATTTCCGCAACATGTAGCAGCCAGCTATGTTTAGGCAGCTTGGATTATCACCAGTAAGAAATGTTCTTAATAAAAAGCACAGGGTTTACCTTTAATCTTAAGAGCTTTGTTGCTCACCATCACAGTTTATATAATCCATTTGTTACTCAGACAAAATAATGGAGTAGAAATTAGGAAAACGAGAAAGTGTCAAATATGGGATGGCCAAGGGAAGCCATTAAAAATAGTCAAGAAATTCAATATTTTCGTGTATGGACAGTGTTGGTGAATCTGGCAATTGACAGAAAATTTAAATTACTGTAGAAGAGTTTTATAACAAGGCATATTTGGAGATGGATGAGAGATGAGTGATGTCAAAAGACAACGAGGTGCAATGAATGAATGATGATATGCTAAGGATATTCCTGAGTAGGGCCAATGAGCACCGCAGAATCTGTGATAGGTGCCAACGAAATAAGAGTGCAAAGGTGCCCAAGAAGAAAAGAGGTACCTATAGTGGAGGCATAGGAGATTTTTGAAGAGCAGGTGCAGAGCAGAGGAAATGATTGCGAGTAGTATGAAAGGAGAGGAATAAGGTGATTGAGAAGAAAGTGCAAGAGAGAAAGATGGAAGCAGCAAAAATGAAGGAGTTATTATAAGAAAGAATGCAGTGCTGTGATGTAAAGGAGTAAATAAAATAAGACCAGAGAAAGTAGAATAAACACAGAAAATCCAAGGCTCTGGAAATATTTTTGGGTCGAATTATTAAGTAATTGTAGAATCCCAATGTTGAATGCGAGAAGCAAATTTGTTATCTTTTTACTTCTTGTTAACAATATTGAATTGGCAAAAAGAAACTGGGAAAAGTGCCTGGAAAAAATACGTTTGAATCTGCTAAATATAATGTTCCAAGTACCTTAGCCATGATTGGAAATATCAATGGTCTATGTAGTGTGTCATAAAGATTTTCTTATAATGGACAGATCGGTAAAATCCAGGAAGAGTAAATTTGATAAGATTTCAGTTACTATTAATGTGTGTAGTTATTTTGGAACTCTCTCTCTCTCTCTCTCTCTCTCTCTCTCTCTCTCTCTCTCTCTCTCTCTCTCTCTGACAAAATTAATAGACATCTTATTTCTATCTTCACAATATCAATAACTACAGCAAAACTATTGCTGCTACAACCATCATCATCTTACTTATAATTTTCATTGTAAAGTTACATCCAAAATTAGTCTATTATCACAAAACATTAGTCTCGAACTTATGCTCATAAAGAGGGAAGTTTGCCCACACCCAGATTGGTCATGAATGCTGATGTTATTGGAACTTGGGCTGATGCAAAGGAAAGTTTTAGGAAATACGATGTTAATGGCTTAGTTTACTTAACGGAAACTGAAACCGTAGGTATATAGTGAGCCTTTAGATACTGGTCACTTCTTTGTGATTGCAATTCCGAAAAAGTTCGGTTTTTCCTTGCATAACGATCATGAGAAAATGCCAGATTTTAAGGATATTTGTACTCATTTTCTAAGCGTCTACATTCAATTTCGAAAATTTGGCTTAAAACCAATTTCTTTCCTGGAAATCATTAGTATTAAACACACACACACACACACACACACACACCCACCCACCCTTACACATTTGATACGTACCATAGATGTAGAAACACTCACTTCATTTTGCAAAACGAGCTATAGTATTTCTTCAAATGTTTCTGGTTCGAATTTATCTATCAGCAGAGAAGAAGGCAAAAACTGGAATTCTCTCTCTCTCTCTCTCTCTCTCTCTCTCTCTCTCTCTCTCTCTCTCTCTCTCTCTCTCTCTCTCTCATTTTTTTCTTCAAGCTTTCCGGTTAACACGAACACAGCATTAATAGATTCAGAATTTTTCTTTTCTTGAACCCACCGAAACACAAAGTCTCCACAGGTACAATTCCGCTTCTCGATTTTGGCCTAAATATACCAAGTGACCTTTTCTCTATGCTTTTTTGCTTTGACTTTCCATCATACAACGAAGAAATGGGTTTAGTTTCTCTGCTCTGTCTTACGGTTAAAGGCAGGATTCAATACTTCCACTATATTTAAGGACCACAATTTGAAGTGATTCCGTATATCCCCCATATTCTACTGACCACAGTTCGATATTTACGCCTGAAATCTCTTGCAGACTGAAACATCAATTGTATTCGTATATGTAACTTGTGCAGCTGAAATATGACATACTAGTTTATCAATCTGAAACTATTTCATCACTAATACAAAATTAAGTTCTATACGCAATATCAAGACCATGAAACCAAAGATGATCTCTCTCTCTCTCTCTCTCTCTCTCTCTCTCTCTCTCTCTCTTTTTGCGAGACACTTCTCCAAGACTTTAAAAAAAGCATTGCCAGGGAAAAAGTATTAGCTTGATACAGCAGCGGAATATCGACGGAGGAACGGAAAGGGAAACAGACATTCTTTCCTCACCTTCTTGTTCTCTCTGGTGGCCTTCCAATGGCACTGGCAATAGTCTGCTGTCTGGTGGCATATCAACTACAGCACAGTTCACAGGGCGACTGACGAGATAGGACGGATGTGTCTGTTATGAAGCTGTAAATGAGTCCTGTTCAGTGCTTAGACCTCGCAAGCGAATTCAGGTTTCAAGAGAATGATCTTGATACTGTAGTTGAGAGTTGAATACAAAAGGTAATGCCAAACCAGATTCTTATCAGAAGGAATGATAAGGCTAATTATTGCAATGACCAGTTACTGGGGTGCAGGGGGCTTCTTATAGATTTTTTTGTTTTTGGCAAAAGGAGGTGATGGGATAATGATAGACACAAAAGAGATGCCCTGGAATTTCGTGTGGATTCATTCTTTTTGGCTTTCTTAAAGCAATATATGATATCTATATATATATATATAAATAAATATTATATATATTATATATATATATATATATATTATATATATATATACATATATATATATATATATATATAAATATATATATATATATACACATACCACACACATACATACACACATACACACATACATATATATATATATATATATATATATATATATATAGTATATATATATATATATATAATATGTGACGATCTTTCCCTTTCGTATCTTTACTTTTAAAAGTAAATAAGAGTATCACCTCCTCTCAAACGACTAGTCTTATGCTAATGTAATCATCGGCAATTCCTGGAAATAATAGTGGAAATATATTGTACCCAAGGAACATGACAAGCTGCAGAACTTTGCATTTGTCAGAAGATCTCGCTTTAACCTCAGATCAAACATCCTGAATCATAGTGCCCTTGCCTTCAGTAAAACATCTTCAATCCTCTGGGATTTGGAGAGTGAATATTGGGCATTATTGGCAGGTGGTGATGGAATGATAGATTCTCATTCATTTCCATAACAGTAATTGATTGCTGTGAGGTCCTGTTCTCTTTGTTTACTGAATGGAATTCTCCTTCTCTTGCGTTCTGCGTAATTCCTGGTTTTAGGGGAAGGGTCCTGCTTCTTTCTCTTGTTATAAAATCTTTCTGTTGTATTCCAGTTGTCTTTTTTTATCCTTTGTTCGTCTTCAGATATTATACAATTCATCGCCGATTCTGACTTACCAAAGACATTCAAGATGGGGATTATTTACGGAGAATGAAACATTATGAAGTGTTTATACCATCATTCTTTTTAAAGTAGTTTGCATCAGATATAAACACTACTATCTGTAGATATTCAGATTCATCTTGGGAAGGCACAGAAACAGGAGAAATTCTAGACATTTAAAAATAGGAATGAATTTACAGCGGGGAAAATGGAGAAATGGAGTAGGAAAAACAGGGTTAAAGAGAAGAATGATTATCAGAGTTGAATCAAAGACGAGAGAGAGAGAGAGAGCCAGCCGTCAAAACGTCGAACTGGAAGTTATTTTAAGATTCATCGTCGTATTTTGTATCCTTGAAGGAGAAAAAGGCTTTCAGTCAGGAATCTACTGTCATGCAGAGCCAAATCGAATGTCCTTCCAAAAGGACATTTTTGAGGTCCTCCGATAAAAAGCAATGATGGAAGATGATACGAGATCCGTCTTGATGGGAAAAGGAAGAGATAAAGAGACCAAGATCTCATGACGATTTCCCCCGAGATCCTTTCTGCCTCTTTTACTGCCAGATTTCAACTTCTTCCTTTTCATGCGTCTTTCTCTCGGACGCTAAAGGCTTCCTTAGTCCTATAAACATGTCAGATAATATCGGTCCCTCATCCGGTGCACTGTAAGCATTACTTATGGTTCTTTGCAGCGTGCCTTCGACCCCTAGCTGCAACCCCTTTTACTCTACCTCCTTCGTTATTTTCATTCCTCCATCTTGCTTTCCGCTCTTTCCTCACAATTGATTCAATAGTGCAACTGCGAAGTTTACCTCCTGTAACTTTCACACCTTTGCTGTCAGTTGGCCGTTTTATCGCTGAATAACCTCAAGGTGCCAGTGCTTGCCCTATGGCCTAAATGCTTTTTCATTTAATAATATGGGAATCATTAGTTTTTCGTGTTTATTGTTCTCTATGTCTGGTATTTTTTTCAATTTTTGCATATTTTTTTAGGTAGATTGTACGTTTTGAAACTGTTCTTGGTGGTTTGTTCCATATAAATCAACATTCATTTGATAATAATAAATATGACCGTAATCATGGCTGTTATAATTTCACCATATCAACGTTATATCATTTTAACTGTTAAACATTTCTCTCTTGCTGAATACAACGAGAAAGCTTAATAATCTTATCTGATTCTTCTGAGTTAATTGAAAACTGCGTTGTCCCTTTTCCCAATAAATAAAAAATAATGAAATAAGAAAAAAATAGCCATAAAAAGGAAGGTGGATGACGTTCTACTTTATTTATGAAGGCTCCTTTTATTATATTTGTCACTTATACGTTCAACATATCGCATTTACCAGTAAACAAGTTATGAAGATGATTATATCCCTTCAATGAGTAATACATTTATGAAAGTCGCACTCGGGTTTAGGTATTTGCGCGTTATTATGATAGTAAAGATTTTGTTTGTTTCCATTGGGATTTCCACATTATAGGGGTGAGGAGAGAGAGAGAGAGAGAGAGACCCTCTGCATGATTCCTCCAATTATGCCTCCGCTACAAGAAACGGCTCTCTCCACTTGCGCCCAGAACCGCAATATCTTTGAATTAATCCTTCTGACGCTGAGGATTTTCGAAGCACAAATCCTTTAGAAGAAACGTCCAAACTTTCCACAGCTTAAAAACGTTTTAGGCTCCTCATTACTTTCCCCCTTTTTCAGGTCTCTTTCAGTCGCCCTCTTCCAAGAAGTCGCCATGAGGGAGTTTCTCAGAGGTTCTTCACCCGAGAAGCCACAGCATAAATTCCGTTCAGATATTATACAGTTTTGCAAGGCGGAGTTGCAGTTGAAGTGAACTTGGTGGGTTCCACCTCATTTCAGTATTTATTTATCGTTTTATGGTAAAAAAAATGGTTTATGGTAAAACAATTCCTGCTGTATATGTGGTGGGATATTAGGAGCCTGACTTCGCATTTCAATGACCGTCAATGAATGGTCCCCTTTGCTTGAATAGATTAAATTTAAATCCAAAGAAGATGATTGTAGGAACTAGTCTTCAAAGTTTTTAAAAGTTTGGAAGTTGTATCCTTTTGATTATAGAGAGACTGTACAGTCTTTTAGTAGATGCGTTTTATCACGTAAATTCTATTTCTAGCGAGTTCGATTCTCGGCCATTCCATTTAGGGGTGAGAGATGTGTATTTCTGGTGATAGAAATTCACTCTCGACGTGATTCGGAAGTCACGTAAAGCCGTTGGTCCCGTTGCTGAATAACCAATGGTTCCATGCAACGTAAAAACACCATACAAACAAACAAAATTCTATTTCTAGTTTATTTTTGTTTTGTTTTAACCGTACAACACAACCAGTAGATTTATATTAAAAAAATTCGGTAATATAAGAGATGGTTGAAACGGTAAATCCTCACCCCAGTGACAATTACATCAGTGGAAAACTTCATTGGAAGAGCGTTTTCTCAAACGGAAACTTGATGAAGGAACTTTGTATCAAAAAGGTATTTCACTGGAATAACATTTTGTCGAACTGACTGACATTGAAGCCAGATTTCCATTACATCAACAACAACTTTGGCTTTGAAAGTCCGGCTTGTGAAACTCACTTTCCATCGGTAGGACTTTATACCGACAGACTGTTCACTGCGAAAAGATTATATTTTCGACAAATGGCATTTCGTCTGTCGGACATGTTGAAAGGACAGTGAAGTGTCCTTTCAGCATTTCATTTAACTGGCATCCCGTCTGAAGGGACTTTTTGGATGACTTACATTCGTCGATTTCAGATTTGCTTTTCAAGATTATTTAATACTAAAAGCAAATGTCATATCTTTTCTTTATAATTAACTTTATTTACGCCAAAATGACGTATTATTCATTGGCTGTATTTGATTATGTTTCATTTTTTGTTACTGAAGTTCTACACTTATATAACTTCCTTCATTTAAAGCACGTGGCTAATTTGACCACGAATTATGGTAATATATTACGCTTATTGCTATGTAATTATATTCAAGGATCCTTTTACTGAAATTGTACAGCTAATTGCTTCTAATGATTTCTATGATGACCTAGCTTGAATTTGATTTATAATTCACCTCATCGAAATATTTTAAGGAGTAATTCTGGGTTATATTTCTTTCTTAAAAAAGCCTCACATTTCCTTTAGAGGAATTTCTTTTCTCTTTTTATTTCGTCTTTGAAAATAGAAACCTGATTATTCAGACGATGGATCAAAGCCTGAGAGTGACTGGCAGAAAATTCAAACTGGAGTGTTATAATAGAATATGCAACGTTTCAGCAGTGAAGTTAAACATTATTTCATTCGGGTATTGTTGGGGAAAACTGTATCACAGGTGAATTGATGCTTTGGAAAGAAAAAGACAGAATATTTTCATCTCTCCTTCTCAAGGTAACACGTCAGATGTAGCTAGTAGCAGGTATTCTATAAATTTTGGTTTTCATCCATTATTACGACTTGTTTTGATATAACAAACTGATGACGTCACTTGAATATATATATTGGGTCAAATTGGGTTTTCATTCCTAAACTTAACAATGTCTGTCGAACTGATGAATGTCCCTGAGCCAAATGTCCTTTCAAGAAAATGTTTCGGAAATGTGTATGCTCATGAAAGAAGGTTTTGAATGAAAGTTCAAGGAAACATTGACGGATGAAGATGAGGTTTATCGTGAGAATGGAAAGGGAATTTGAGTAGTCACAGAAAGATAGAAATTGTCCTTGGAGGGAGGCCATTTATATACCAAGTAATCAAGCAATTATGGATCCGGAATGATAGATGTTAATAATGAAGAGACGCTTTTGAAGAGAATAGAGACAGTGTCGCTGGAGTGAGAATTTGGAATGGTTGCTCAATGAAGAAGACTGAAGAGAAAAGCCAGTCTAAATAATACAAGAGGAAAGGAAGGAATAGGTGTGTTTGAGACCGTGGAGACAACGCCATACAGTATGTATGTCTAGTATAAACTAAAATGAAAAGTTTTGAGTGTGTTAAAAAGTTTGGAAGGAGCAAGAAATAAAATTATGTCGAGAAAATGTTCAAAAAGGTGATTTCGTCTTGATAACAAAATGCAGATCAGAAACCCTTGTAAAGTTTTATCCTGAAAGGACTTCCTTCCTTTCTCCAAATCTTGCAGTCCAACGCCTCGACCGTTACTTCGTAGTTTTAAGTGTGAGGGGTTTCTCTCAGTTCCAAGCTTAAAGCCTCTTCTTCATCTGCTGTAGTTTGTCTCCCTTTATCCTGCTGTTCAACTTCTCAAACGTCCTCTTCTTTTCAGTGTCTTCTGCGATGAACAGTCGAAAGTGCTCTAGTGCTTCCTTGGTGGCCTTAATTTCAGAAACCATAACGTCTCTTCAAAGTGATTTTCGAAATAGTAATCTACAAACCTATTTTGAGATGCTCTCTCTCTCTCTCATCTCGTCGTCCCTCTCTCTCTCTCTCTCTCTCTCTCTCTCTCTCTCGTGAGTAAGTTATTGTAGAGACTCAGTGCTCAAGTGTGAATAAGTGAGATCCACTCTGCCTGTCTGGAAGCCGTAACGAAGAGAGTGCAAAATCTCACCCTCGGGTGAGATTTTGCTGCTGGTTTGATTTGGACTCTGAGATCCCCTGAATGAACGGGATGTATTTCATTCTCGACATTTGGGTCGCTTGGTAATGTAATGACTGACCTGATCAGTCTTCTGGAAAGAGGAGTTTCTTTCGCTTATGGTCATCAATAAATGAAATCTGCTTTGACCTAGTGAAAACATCATTGGTCCATGTGACGTTTTCTCCAGGTTCCCATTTACCTGTAGCTTTTGCTGTAGTGATGGACAAATCTGATGGGAATCACCTGCCATAGTGCACCTCTTTCATTTGCATTATCATTATCCATTCATTTCATTGCCCTTATTATTCATTCTTCATTCTCTCTCATCTTTTGAAATGTCAGCGCGCCCCAATTCATTTTTGAGTCACAGATGGTCAGTACACTGTCATTTAGATTGATGAAGCCCATTAAACTGAACTGGGAAAAGCATTTTGTAGCTGTGTATAATATTTACCCTAACTCAGAATAGCAGAGACACTTCTCATGCTTATTTATATCGAAATGCAAACGACGAAAATCTTCAGCATTTGTTCTCCTTTATTAGATGGAATTCTGTTGTAACAAAACACTTTTACCATTTTACCAGTCTTTATTATGCACACACACACACACACACCATACACACACACACACACACACACACACACACACACACACACACACACACACATATATATATATTCTATATATATATATATATATATATATCGGGTTTTTTATGATTAGATGAGTGTAGGTGAAGACAAAGAAAAGGTTGTGGCGGTGAAGACTTTGAGGAAAAATCAGTTTGACAGAAAAGAACCTAAAAGGAGTTGATGTTACAAAAGAGATAAAAAGGATGGTGACGAGTGGTGTTATGTTGAAGGAGGTAATTTACTGATACCAATGAACAGCTTTAGTGGTTACAGAGGAACTATTGCTGGAATATTTCAGGCGGTCGAGTGAGTTGCTGTATGTAATAATGTATCTAGAACAAAAATACGTTGTTTCTTGACTGTTCAACATTTCCAGTGACCTGAGGGTCAAAGAAATGACATGGAAGGGTTAAGGAAGGTTTGTGGGATAAACAAACTGCTTATTCTTATATAATAGAAGACACAGAACCTGCCATGACAAGTAAAAAGGTCTGGAAGGTTTTAAGGCGAATTTTAGGAAACATAATATAATGACGATAAAAGGAAGATAGGGAGGAGAACAGAAGTAAGGAACTTTAAAATTTTGATGCTGAACGTCGAATCATAGATTGGAAAGAAATGTCTAGAAAGCAAAAGTTTGAACGTGTAAAGGGCTTACTGTTGAGCCCAATCTCTTCTATAGAAGAGAAGTTTGGATGTTGGATGGACATGAAGTAAGAGTGAAGTATGTTGATACAAAGAGTTTTAACTAAAAACTGATGAGTACGGAGGATTACATATAAGGCTGAGATTAAAGAGATACGAGTAACGTCTGGGTAACAAGATATATGTGAAAGACGGATCAGGGTCTTTTCTTCATACTGGTATTTAGTTATACGAAGAGTATTGGAAGAGGAGATGTTTGTGAATGTGGGAATATTCGGAACCAGAGGAAGACCAAGAGATTAATGGTCAGGTTGAGTGGCAACGTCTCTGTTTCCAGAAGCTGTGGAGTATTAAATGTTCTGAGGTTTTTTATTGGTCCACCATTCTGTTGTTTTGGTCGTGTTATTCTTTCTTTAGCTCCTTTTTCTTGTTTCAAACGTTTTTCGTCCACTTTGGTTTTACTTGTAAATGTAAAAGTTTTTTTTTTTTTTTTAAATAGCACATGCTAATGTATAATATTATGCAAATCACAAAAAAAGGTTAAATATCTCTTGTCAAAAATGAAGTCTGTCCAGTTGTCAACAGATTACTGTCAGTTTGTTAATGTTTCGCTTGAAGTTTGTTTTATCTTCTTAATTCTTCGTTGTGGTATATTTTGAATGACTGTAGTTCACAAATTAAAATCCTTACTATTTTTTTTATTCTATTGACAAGTTTATGAAGTCCATGAAGTCGAATGTATGAGGGCAGATTATAAGAAGCCACATATTGTACTTTCAGTTATTATTGCTGTGTCCATCGGAAATATATAGCAAATGCTCTCCTTCTGTAAGGTCACTTCGTTTAATTACAGGGACCAGATCCATTCTTGTAAACCTTTGTACAATGTCTCTTCATTACGTCACATAAAAATAAAGCGATTTCTTTGTCATTAAATGTTTCCTCCCAAATAGCTAAAGTTACGTCTGAATAATTGTCTTATTTTATAAGTAGAATGGGATTGGTTTTAACTTTGGATTATAGAAAGCCAAATCGAACTCTTTCCTCCCCACTTTGGCCAGGCCAGGAAATCGCACTGGTTTGATGCTCTTTCCTCAGCAGTCTTCTTTCTTCTCTCCACTCGAGTTCGTATTTCGCTGTGATGATGTCTGTTATGGCCGCTGATGGCTGTTTATTATCTGTGACAGGTGTCGTGCAGTGAGATCGATCTGAATGATTAATCTCCTGGATTAGCTGTCGACTCCGGAAACGAAGCCTTGGGGTAAATTCTGGCAATTGAGAATAAGGGTAATTTTTTCTACGCAAAACATCGTATTGCAAAGCAGTTAATTTTCTAAATTAAAGTACGAAGGCGTACAATTTCTTTGTTTAAAATGATACGTTAGGTAAAAAAAACACACAAGAAGTGTATGATTCAGTAAACTTGGGAGGAGAGAAAAATTGGAGTTTTTTTACAGTTAAACATTCTAGCAGTCATATGCTACAAGCTTCGACCCTGTGGGAACATTATTATTATTATTATTATTATTATTATTATTATTATTATTATTATTATTATTATTATTATTATTATTATTATTATTATTATTATTATTATTATTATTATTTACGAAATACGTCCACATTTATACATACATTCGTAATGCTGAGCAGGCTCTAAGAAGTTCCAAACTTTCAAATATTCATTTTCATGGTTGAATTAGATCAATATTTTCTAACTGTGTGTTTCGTTTCTTCTCTGGGAACTTAAAGTGATTCATGAAAGATGTACCAAGAGCTGTTTCTTAAACATGGTCTACACCCCTTTATTGGGTTTATAATTCATAAACAAAATTAGCATGCCATGCTACACCCTGATGCACTTATCTGTACTACACCCTGATACCCAATCATGGTTATGTCCAAATATCCACACTTTTTGAGTGGGAAAAAAAATTTATACTGCCGTGGTACATCCAGACAAAGACAAACTGCCTTTTCATGGTATCAGAGTTATTTACGGAGTTGGATGGGACTGAAAAATAATTTTGCCAGAAGAGATTTTGCAAATTATGCGATTTGTTCATTCTTGTGCGATAATGCATGAACGGAAATGATAAAAATCGTTCGGCACTAAATAGTAATGATTGAATTATTGAAGTAATTCACGTAATCTCTTTTGATATGCTAAAGGCAATAAAAAGAAGAGTGTACGTTTGAAATATATTAAAAGTGACTTACAACAGAGGTCCTAAATGTCCAAAAGTAGTGTTATGTTATTTCAAAATACGTCTCGTAAAAGCTGCCGCCACAGAATATTAACGATTAAAATCTAGACTATTATAGGCAATCCATCTGTGTTACAGACAACATTCAAACACAAATTGGCAATCACTGGTATGAGGATTTCCACCTGATTAGTTCTTTATTTAGAAAAATCAAGTCATTCAAAGCTTCATCTCGACTTTGCCAGTAGCTCATTTCGGTGCTTATTCGAAAAGCAAATTCCATATGATGATGAGGATTGTCTTAAAGGTTGATCATTATTATAGTTGGATTTAAATCAATCCTATTCTGTTGGCTAATATGAATATTGTGTACTGAAAGGACACCTATTTGAGCGGCAATGAACATAGGAACCAAATAAAAACTTCTTTCAGTTTTCTTCTGAAGATTGAAAAAGAAACCCACAAAATTACTGAGTATAACTTGTTTACTAGTAAGTATTTACATATTACTTTACTCAACACTCTAGTGCATTCAGATAGGGCCTGAAAGTACTCGAGTGTTGAGTAAAATAATGTGTAAATACTTACAAGTAAACAAGTTACACTCGGTAATTTTGTGGGTTTCTTTTTCGAACATGAGAATATTACTTTCCCTAATTCGTTATTGAGTGTTAAAAAGGAAGAGTTGCATAGAAACAGTCAATTCTGAACTTTCGACGGTTAAGTGTCACTTTCAGTTTTGGGGTTGATGCGTTTCCTGTTGACGTTTTCTAAATAAGGTAATACTGAAGAGTTTTAATTCGAAAATTGCCTTCGGGAAAGATACATATATATGTATGTATGTGTTCTAAAGAGGACAAATTATCGCTCAAAAAGAAGAAACTATCATGTATGATTTACCGTCCTTCAAGAGCCAAAGCTTCGAAGAACGTTTTAAATGGCAAGATCCATGATCCTTATAATATGTTATTGAACAATTGTAATTCCATCTTTGAATGTCCACCCTGTGGTAGGGATGTAAGAATACTACCACCTTAGGTCCTGCGTGTCGTAAAAGACAGCTGCTGCCTTGCAGTCTTACTTTTTTTTAGTAAAAGGCTAGGCCCACCGCCAACAACTGTGGAAACTGCTGCCTTGTAGTCATACTTTTTAGTAAAATGCTAGGCTCACCCCAATAAGTGTGGAAACTGCTGCCTTGCAGGTGGACTTTTTAGTCAGAGGCGAGGCCCACCACCAATAACTGTGGTTGATGACAGCAAGGGCATACGGTCGTAAAATCCCCTTTGCTAAATAATAAACCATGCCGGATGTTGCAAGGAAAGGCGCATGAGGCAACCGACCCCTTGGTGTAGGGATAACGGTGGGAAAGAAGTAGATGATTCACGATCCTTTTAATCCAGAGCTATCGAGCACTTGCTCTTACTTTCCGACATGTTTATTTGACAGTTGATGACGCAGTACAGACCGATATTTGGGAGCCTTATACCTCACATATCTCGAAAGTCTATATAGGTGGTCTAATGGCGCCTTCGTCCCAGTTTTCCTGCTGTGAAATTATTCAGCGCCATTACTTCGGGGGATATGATTTCAAATAGGTGGTTCAGCAGCGCATCATAGCAACGGAAAGGGGAGAAGGTGTTGAACATCTGAAGTTATTAAGCCGAAGGACATATTTACATACACTTCAAAAGCAGAATCAATATAGAGTGATTTCATTTAGAAAGATTATTTGGTAACAATCTTACGATGTAGGAAGTGTCCTATAGTTTGATGTAATAGAAATGTAATTTGTTTAGTGTCAATTTGTGTCTAGTTATTGAGCCAACGAGAGGCTAGTAGATGAGAGAGAGAGAGAGAGAGAGAGAGTCTTGAATAGTAACAGAACGGTGTTCGACATCTAACCGCTATCTTATTTTGACGAAATCAAATGAAATGCTCAAGATTCACATTAGATGTTAAGCCCTGACAAAGGGCCACTCTTAGTCGCATGTGTCATAATTAAATAGGAAATTGTTGTTGTTAGGACATCGTCTACTATTTCCATGATTCATAGGATGATTTGTTACTGAGACACAAGTTTCACTGGGTTCTGACCAGTGACCCAACCGATTGAGGATTGATCGAAATAGTTTGATCAAAAGGTTTTGAGTTATTGCCGGGTATAAGGTGTGATGTGTGTGTGTGTGTGTGTTTGTATGCATCTGTATAAAACTTGAATATTACCAATAATAATGTCTGGATCCCATACCCTCAGAAGTTGCCTGAATGGTTAAAAGCCACAATAAGGAAAATATAATTATATATTTCAGAAAATATAATTTGTCAATACATATTTACATTATTGTGGAGGTTTTCACCAATATTAATAATATCTCGAAGTGTATACAAATGTCATCACATTTTTCCACTCTTAATTGACACAATTTAAAACAAGCATAACATAAGAGCAATGCTGATATTTCCTGATGGTTATACAATAGTATAAGTGACTGCTCGTATGGGCGAATATAGTGTATATAATATATATATATATATATATTATATAGTATATATATATATAATATATATATATATATATATATATATATATATATAATATATGTATATTATATTATTATTATTACCAACCAAAAGAGGCAACAAATTCTCAAAATTGTAGGGTCAGCTTAATGAGCTTGTGAATCCTTCCTTGAACTGGAAAGGTTAATCGTAATTTTCCGTCCACGTCTTGCTTTTTTCTCATAGTCGTAATTTTCTCATATTATTTCTACTTCCTCTTCGCCAGTAGGCTTGATGACGTAGCACACACTCGCTAACGCAGCCGTCTCTTGCGATATTGTTGTGTGACCTCACAAACCATTGGGGGCTGTTTGTTCCATAATAATCCTGACAGTTCCAGTTCTTGCCTTCCTGTAGCATGTCACTGTTGGGGTTTGTCTACACTGCAGAAAACTACGTCATATCCACACGTCGAGACTTCTTCACAGACACATGACAAACAGGACGAATCAAGGCAACGAATTATTCTTAATTCTAACTGGTGCTTCTTCTTTCGATGATGTTTAGCATTTTGCCGAAGGCTCGTTCTCCAATTACGGTTGCAGACTTATTTTCAACCGGTTGATATGTGTGCAATAAGTTGACGACTCTGGTATATGACGTGTTGTGCGTATGGTGCACAATGTCAGTGTGGGCGCTCAAGTAGAACAGTGATCTGGCATTCCTTCACCTTCAGACAGCCCATTTTCTTTTGTATTGTACATCTAAGGCCTTCGAGAGGCCTTGGTAAAAGATCAGTTTCATATTAATAAAGACTTGATATGGATACTGAACCAAGAGAAAAAGTCTCTCAAACCATTTTCAAGATGAGAGGTGTAATTGTGTACGAGACAATTCGTCATTTGTAGAGAAGATTCTCATGGTGTCGTTGTGAGACGCTTAAACAAATAATAAACTAACAACCCTTTAACCTGTCAGTTCCCGAAGCCTTGGTTTTGATGACCCAAACATGAACTTTCTGTGGAACTAGTAAATGAATTGGCTCAACTCCGTCAGTAACTCATTTCCTCACGTGCGGGAAGTGTTCGAGATTTAGATCAGGGTCATCTTTTCCCCTCAACTTCAGTTGCTAAAGATTGAAGGAACAATTCTTTACTATTTCTTTATCGAGCAGATTATAAGAGCGAAGGAACTGAAGACTTACTGCAAAATATGTCTGGAATGAATCTTGTTGAATCACTTTAGTATCTTTTTCTCTTATTTCCATGCTTTGGAATTCTTTCTCCGCCTCTGTTCTCCTGACTCATAACTGCCCTTCCTTCCTTCATGAGACTGAAAGGTTCATCCCCTCCTCCCTGGTTATGCAAGGTCACTCATCCTACTTCATCCAATTTCATGTTTTCATTCGGGCCTGGGCTAGAAAGGGGCCACAGTTTGTCATTCTAATTAACGTAGAAAGGGATTGAACTCTGAGTAAACTGAGGAGAGTTTCATTGTAATCAGGGAAGGAGCCTCTTCAGCTGAGTGTATAGAGGTATAATGATGCAAAACTTCGAAACAAAACGAAAATTCATTTACAAAATGAATCGGGTTGGTATATAAATAAAAAAAAAGCAGGTGATAAAAGCCTCGTCGTCCAAGGGATACTCTCAAGGATATCCTAGAAATGATGCTTGCATGGAGACAAAATAAAACTCACACAGCGACATGACGCTGGAAACTTGAAATCTGTTAGATGTTCTGTTGGACATTCAAAATGTAGTTGGGATAAAGGGTGGCATTGTTAAGATGGTTGAAAACGGAACGAGGGCTCAGCTACCATCAGGTTTTCTGATCTCTCTCTCTCTCTCTCTCTTCTTTTCGTTGATAAACCAGGATATTCTTAATAAAATGGCATTCTCATTCGACTCTGTTTAAAGAACGTGTTCTATATGCTCATTACTTATTGATAAATGATACTTTTCTATATCATCACCCCATAACGAAATTACTTATGGATGCCTTTTTGAGGAAACACCAGTTTTAGAATACATTTTTGCCAGATTCGTGGGAAAATGGATTCCAGTGGGAAGTATAATCTTCACACGCCTGTCACTGGCTTTTATACACACACACGCACACATATATATGTATGTGTTATATAGTATATATATATATATATATATATATATATATATATATATATAACATACACACACACACACACACGCGCGCGCACACACACACACACACACACACACACACACACACACACACACACACACACATATATATATATATATATATATATATATATATATATGTATATATATCTATATATATATATATATATATATATATATATATATATATTTAGGTACTCGACCTTCGGCAATTTGGCATTAGACAGCCGATAATTCAAATGACAACTAAAAGGACGTCCAAATAACTTCCTACTTCATCATGCCATAACTATTTCAGATAATTAGAATGCAAGACGAGATAAAGGAAAGGACTGATAATTTGAAACAATGTAGAAAACAGCCAGGTCGTGGGTGCGCATAAGCTTTGAATTGGCAAGATAAATCATGACATTGTTTTAACTAATTATAACGATAATTGACTTTAAAACGAGAGGGCAATATTGTAATCTAATTCACGAACATTTCAGCAAATGTGAGCAGATATTGTCAGCTGGGTTTTCGATAATGTTTGTTCAAATGTGAATACCAGAAGGTGCTTCTTCTTGCGAGAATGTTGAAGTAATTTTTAGAACATGTCTGGACCAATTGGCCTCTTCTCAGAGCATCCCCCTCAGCAGCCTCACAATGACTGTACTCACTTTCTGCAGTTAGCTACTGCTCTCTCAAGTTGCAACATATTTGCCAAATACCAATTACGAAAGAATAGATCAATGTATCATTTTAAAAAGGACCTAATGACGATCATCATAAAGGGCACAAACAAAGAAAACGAGGAATATGAAGGAATCAGGCGATAATTCCCGAATCACTCCTTTGGCGTCCGTGAATGTAGTCGACCATTTGGCTTTGGGTGGCGAATAATGGCATTTGTTCTCTTAATGGAAGACAAACTCTTCCATTCTCTCCCTCGATATCAAGGTCCAAAAATGATCCTAACACTGTTCCTGTGGTGTGTCACGTCGAGTCTGTCCCTTGTTCTTGTTCTTGTTGTTTTTTCTTCCATTCCTTGTTCTCCCCCTTGTTTGTTTTTATATGACTTGTGCTACATAAGGGAAGTAAGTTACCGTCACTTTTGTTTTCCAATATGACAGATTCTAAGTCGATTGATCTATTGAGTTAAATTTCTTGGTAATTAATATAATTACTTTATTCATACCATTTTCTTTTTGCTTGCTTCGTAATACTATGCACGGCTAATGAAGATGAAGGATTTGGATAGGTAATGAGAAACTGGAATAATTTTCGGGAATATAAATGTACAGGCAGAGTATTTTAGACAAAGGTGTACAATTGAAAAAACTTCAAATTATTAATTTGAATAGTTCAGTATTTATACATTTGGCATACAGAAGTGTCGCTAATTGCCCCTTTGTTTTTAAATAGTAACTACTTTACAGTAGTTATATCTGCCTGCCGCTGATGACTTTGTGAAGTTTTTTCACACAGTTAAGCAGTCTTCAGCATAACCTTACACGGGAATGACGAGGAGCGGCTCTCTTTCTCTCTCTCATTATTTTAAGGGGATTTAAGGATTTATACACTCACGCTGATTTATGACTCTGTCCCCTGGATACAATTAACTACCGTATTTAGTGCTGGATTAATTACTATGGATTTTTTTCTCTATCATGGACATAATTACACACTAATTCATCGAGGATGGGATCCGGACGCTGCTTAGCGATGATTGTCTATTGAATGATTTTTTCCACACTCGCCAGAACTGTTATCGCAACAGGGTAAGCATAAGGGGCTTTAATGCTTGTTCTTGCGTCACATATTCTATATGGCCAGTGTTTTGAAAATTATTTCAAGTATTTTAATTTATTAAATTCCTTGCTAGATTGAACCTATAATTTCAATGCAGTCTATAATTTTATTTCTTATGTATTTGACTACTCGTTGATTTTGTTTTTCTATTTGTTTTACTGATAATTGAGAGCTTTTGTGATTTAGTGTTGATTTGAGTAAATATTTACATAAGGTGATTTTCGTGATTAGCTTATTGCTGTTTTCGGTGATTCGTTGATTTCAAGATTTTTTTTATTTTTTATGAAAATTGTAGATTTTAGTCATGCGATTGCAGTAATTGATATTTTGATTCTTGTTGATTTTTTGTTGGTTTTTATTTTAGTTACTTTTTATTAGTGTTGTATCTTTGTTCTGATTTTTCCCGTGGTTGATTCTCCTTACTTTGTATTTTTTTGGCGGATGAGTAAAGGAAGAAGTTAAGCACTCGCAGTTGTGAACCTTAATCTCTCGTACAAAAGTGCATTTCTTCGTCCCTCGCTTGACATTCTTAATCATTGGAGGACTCGTTTACGTCATTCCACCACCAGCTGCTGCAGTGAAATTTATCTCATTTTAAATTATATGTATTCATAAATGTCTAACCATTTAAATTTAAATTTATTAAATATTTAAAATGCATTTTTTTTCATCTCTACCTTTTCACTTAAAAATGCAAAGTTTAACGATATGATCCATGGTCATTTTCATATTGATTTTATATTTACATATTTCCACCACCCCTAATTTTTTCCGCTGTACAAAATGAAAAAAAATAATTTGGTGAAGAAGAGTAAAAACCTTAGGAGTTTAAGCAAAAAAATATTGTTTTTGCTCTCAATCTAAGCCTACTTCTCGTATTTTCCATCTTTTAACAAAAAAAAAAAAAAAATAAAATAAAATAAAAAACTAATCTATACCATTTAACCCCCCCTCTGCAATAAGCAGAATTTATCCAAAACTCTAGTCTACACAAAATATAAAAATAAAACAACTAATATATACCTTTAACCGAAAAGCAGACATTTATCCAAACTCTAAGGTCGTTGACCAAAAAAAGTATACAAAATTAGAACTATAACCACTATACCTTCCAGAAGGCTAAACCCCAAGCTGTGTAACTCAAATCCAATTGTCTACGATAAAAAGCGATCGGCGAAACAAGCGTTCAAGGGGGCTCCCTATGTCCTTGTGGTCGATCGGTCGCAACACGACCAGACAAAGATGACCATATTCTTACGACGATTTCCCCAGGGGTCTCTTCTCCAGCCTTTTACTGGCAATTTCAAGCATATTCCTTTTCATACTCCATTCTCCCGGACACTTGAGACATCCACGAACCCATAAAACATCATTGTATAAACTATTAGAGATACACACTGTCGTAATACTTCGTCATAATGGAGGAATAGACGTGTGATAAAGCGTTTATTTGCATCATTGAATCATAAAATATCTTTGTTTTTTCTCGACAATGGTTGCTTATATCATGGGCTTATCGGTCATTTTAATTTTTAAGTTTTTCAATTCGTCTTGAAGCATTATTGATTACTCTGTAGGTTAGATATTTCACCTTACATTTTAAACTTTGATTAGTATTGCTAACAGATTTAGCATTTGATGAAAAACATATACCTTATACTAGTCCAGAATCAGAAAAGTTGAGGAGAAAAAGAAGGAAGTATTTGAATTTATTTATGAGATAACGATGCCATTGCTAGGTTCATTGGATTCCTTGGACACACATCAGAAACAAGTTGAATACAAATCAACGACTTATTTGAAGTTCTGACCGCTGCCTCGTAAGGTTGTGTAGCACAGGGACTCTTAACCTTTTGATGACTCCAGACCGCGAGTGAATTGCCCAATTTGGTTCCATAGCCCCTTTTGCTTAAGTTCAGTTAGTCCTATTTGTTGATAACTTTATATGCTTAGATTAATACATACTTATGGTGTGAATAGCTAGGAATAGAACGTACAAGAAAATCAAAAGCATTTATAGTTTTATTTAGTTATTTATTTACAAATTGTACCCATGTATACATTGAAAAATTTAAATAAAACATATACAAATATCCAGAGGTCAATTCACATACCCCCAACATGTGGTTTCGTACCCCCAAGGGGTTTGGATACCTCCTGTTCAGAACCCCTGCTGTAGCATTTGCCAAAGGTTCATCCTCCAATAAACTGGTGGGTGACTGTTTTCAACCTGTGATATGTATGCGACAAGTGGGATGACGTACCGGTTACGAGAATTTTTTCTGTAGTGTGGACACACAATGAGAAAACATTACAATTGTCTTGATTAATACACGTTATTTTGTAGTTTTTTGACACAAGTATTGTTCATACATTGCAGAGCGATACATTAGACTTGTATTCGTTCCCTTTTGCAATTGCATGGCTGCATTTGTTCAGGGCAAGTAACTAGTTCTACAAGTGCTCTTAGATATTCGTATATTGTAACCAGGAGTTTCTGATGCATTAGGTAAGAAAACCGTTCTCTAGAAAAGTGGGCATTTGATGAAATATTCCTCTTAGGTAAAGCTAGATTTTGTTGCTGTAAATATCCAATGGCATTTTTTAGCATGTTTTTTTTTTTTATTTGAAATATATAGAGGTTCATTATGTTCAGTTTCCAACTGCATTTCTTGATGTTATGAGAAATTTTGGTGTACCTTCATTAGCAAAAACCCAGGATCCCTTTTGCGATGTTTAATTATCTTTCTTTCAGGAATTAGAGCTGATTCTACCATCTGGCTCTTGAATCGACAATTGCTGCTGTAAATTATATGTGACAAATTCCAGTTTATTCGGTGATTATGGTTATTTATATGGTTAAAAATAGCTGAGCTCTGTTGTCCATACCTAACAGAACTTTGATGTTGTATTAATCTCTGGGGGAGTGATTTCCCTGTAAAGCCAATGTAAAATTGATTGTAGTCCAGGCAAGGAATCACTCGTTCTTGTTGACACGTTTGAGGGAATTTTCATACCTACAAGAGCAAGTGATCCCAAAGTCATTATTACCTAGACGATCACAAGTGGACAGTGAATCTCGTTTCAATGAATTGTGTGTGATCTCCTTCAAAAAACATAGAAAAGACAAAAAGGCTCGAATTTAATATTTTCAAGAAATTGAGAACTGACAGATTTAATTTCGTGAAAAGGATTCCTCCGGATTGGAGAAGAGCACTTCTTAACAAAATTTATAATAACCTTAGATTCAAGCTAAACAAACTAGTTCATCACCTGGGTCGTAAATTAAAATGCCTCATTATGATAAGTGATTGGAATAACAAACATAAAGATAATTGTGTAATAAATCTTTCAAGGAAATAATTGTATACTCTTTTTGGATGTCTTAGTTACTAGAAATAACGCTAACACTAATAGTGGTTATAAAGTAAATAGAAAACCTACGAATAACATTTCATATATTCATTTGTACTCTATGCTAAATAGATTAAGATGTCAACATTTCTGAGTATAGTATATCTCATCTCAGAGCTCTTAGAATTTGTAGTCCTGAATTTTTGGAAGATGAGTTAAGATTTATCGATAAAATAGGACATTCATTATGTTACCCTCAATATGTTTTGTAACATTGTAAAAATAAAGTAAAAAAAGACATATTACGATCCATCCAGAATTAACAAAGAACTTAAGAATATTCTCTGCTTACCATTTCATCCTAATTTCATTCCTGCTATATCAGTTTAAAAAACTATTGATATTTACTTAGTATTTAAATATAATTATATTTTGAGAAATAAACTAATTATAAATAGCCTGACCAATTCAAACAATATTTTATATGGTATTTCTGGCAAAGAATGTAATAACATTTATATTGGTCAAGCATCAAAGGATTAAAAAGTGAGATTCTCGCAGCACAAATATGCCCTTTCAAGAGGCTTAACAAATAAGGCTTTGTGGATCAATGGCTTAAGACAGGTCATGCCATTAACTGAGGTAAGGCCTCAACAATCCATAAGGCCAATGACCCAAGAAAAAGGAATCTGTTGGAGTCCATCTTAATTGAAGCTACATCAACAAGGAATATAAATCTTCACTCTGGATTAGCTATTGGTCCTCTCTCCTTGTCTTTTTTGCTTGAAGAACACTTTGCTAAGATTAACAAACTGTAACCCCACCCCCCTTCTGATTTTGAATATAAAGTCTTGTCAACGTCAGTGTATTTAGTGTGAACTTGAAAATGTAGAATAAACTACAAAAGTACTTGTTCAAAGTCCCGGCTTCACTGGTTGCCTTCCGTGGATTTAAAGATATTCTCAAGCCTCAAGCTCTCATGCCTCAAGCAAGTGTTCTTCATGCTACATTGGATATGTATATATATATACATATGTATATATATGTTTGTGTGTGTGTGGTGGTGGTGGGTGGAGGAGTTACAGTCTTGATACGGGCAGCATGTTCTCCAAACAGAAAGGACAGGGAAAGAGGATCAAGAGATAATCCAGGCTGGAGGTTAAAATTCCTGGTGCACGTGGCTTCAATGAATACAGTTTCCAGAAGATATGAAATTGGGGTGGAAAGGTAGACTGGGAATATTCTTAAGTTCTGTATTAACTCCGGTTGGATTGTAATATATCTTTTCCTTATTCTTACACAATTCCAAAAAAAATATGAAGGGTAACATAAGGAATCTCCCATTTTGTCAATAATTTTAAACTCACTGTCCAAGAATTAAAGGCTAAGTGCTCTAAGATACATACTAGTAAATATTTATACCATAATCTGTTTTAGCATGGTTTAAATAAAAATGAACATATGACATCTTTATTCACTAATGTACCTCTTGATGCTTACTTCTATATCAACATTTAGATTTGTACACTTTAGAATTACCTACCAATGTCATTGTATACTTTACAACACAAATTAGTAATATTTCTGATAACTAAGACATCTAGAAATGGGAAACAATTATTTTTTTTCATATTCTATCATCAATTTTATGGAAGATGCAAGATTATGAAGTGTATTCAGGAAATCAGGTTTATTTACATTGCCTTTTACAATACAAAAACAAATCTCACCCAAAAACCGTGGTGAATAGATTCCGTGTGATAAGCCTAGTCTCAAAAAATCCGCATAGATATTTGAAAGAAGGGATGAAAGGGGGTTTCCCATAGCCATGCCAAATATTTCTTCATAGAAGTTAGCATTGATTTTGAATATACAATTTTTTTTATACAAAGGTTATCAATTTAACAATGACATTGGTAGGTAATTCTAAAGTGTACACATCTAAATGTTGATATAGAAGTCAGCATCAATAGGTACGTTAGTGAATAAAGATGTTACATAAAAACTGGATAGTTTATCTGTATTGGATAATTCAGTACGGGACAATCTAGAACTGAAATAAACGGAATTTTGTAAATGGAGTTTTTGAAATAGTACCAAAGATGGGTGATAGTAATATAACTAAATATTTAAACAATTTATAAGTAATAGACCCGGTTGAGCCCATTATCACGGTTCTGTTAGTTATAAAATGTCTGCATATTTAGTTAAATTACTATCACCCATCTTAGGTGCTATTTCAGCTTTCGTGTTGTCTCTCTGTCGAAGAATGATTTCTTTCAACATATATCCTGGGTTTGTTCAAGTTTTGCTATAAAATATTCTTTATTCTCATAGTCTTTAGTCTCGGAGTCTGTTTACACTTAAGAACACGTTAATTGAAATCTTTATTTCCCATTGCATGACCAGAAACAGCCATCATGCATCCCAGAATAAGTAAGTCATTTTATAGAATTAAACCAATAACAAGTGGCTTTTAACGTTACGATAAATTCCAAGGTCAAGGTTCCAACTGTGGGTTGTTTCCAATTTTAACCAAAAATGGAGCTGTTTTCTGAACTGGATGTTATCGATAAGAGTTCTGGGGATCTGAAAGAACGGAGAAGGATTTCACCGGGGCTTTGGATTTGATCAGATTCTTTCCTTAGCTCGGATAGGCCACCGAAATCTTCATTTTTTCATAATTTCATTGTTTTCTCTAAAGCTATTTCAACATAACTTTTTAATACTTTAAACCAATCTTTTCTCGTTGTTCAAGAGATTTGTTTTTTGTTCTCAAGATTTCTTAAGCTGATCATTAAGCTCTTTTAAGCTTGACCTTTCAAAAGAGTGGGTCTCCTTCTGCCACTCTCGAACTCTATAAATACCAAAACATCCCCTTAATGACGGTGCAGTTAATGAGAATCAAAGTTAATAAGACCTTAAAAGCGATGTAAACCTTGAAATGGATTTTTGAAACTAATATAATTTCATTTAAGAATTAATAAAAATGTCAAAGGTATATTTTTCCTTCTGCAGCAGAAAGTTTTTTGAATTTGTCAAGAATGTAAAATTAGCAGACGACTCTCCTCTCTCTCTCTCTCTCTCTCTCTCTCTCTCTCTCTCTCTCTCTCTCTCTCTCTCTCTCTCTCTCTCTCTCAGTTTCTTTTGTCTTTGAAGGAAGGCCTCTGAGTTCCTTCTTTTCTTCTTCCACAAAAAACTTCCAAGATAAAAATAAAATCTTTTTAATCGTTCGCAAGTGAGAGAAACTTTGAAGAAAAAGATTCTTTCAAATTCCTGCTGAATTTGCAAAAAGGAACTAAAGTTCATCTGAGACAATTAAACTCGTTTTTTATTTTCGTTTTCCCCTTCGGTTTTTATTCGAGGAAATAAGTGGAGATAAAGGAAATGGAAACCATCGATCGACGAAATGTGCGTGAGCCTCGCCTTCCGTTTGGTGGAGTCTATATGTGATGGGCTTTCAGATATGTCTATATGTGATGGGCTCAGATATGTCTATATGTGATGGGCCTTCAGATATGTCTATATGTGATGGGCCTTCAGATATGTCTATATGTGATGGGCTTTCAGATATGTCTATATGTGATGGGCCTTCAGATATGTCTGTATGTGATGGGCCTTCAGATATGTCTATATGTGATGGGCCTTCAGATATGTCTATATGTGATGGGCCTTCAGATAGTCTATATGTCATGGGCTTCAGATATGTCTATATGTGATGGGCCTTCAGATGTCTATATGTCATGGGCTTTCAGATATGTCTATATGTGATGGGCCTTCAGATATAATATCACTGAACCTGGAGTCGGGCTGTTTGTTGCCACTGGTCTCTCGAGCTCTCCTGGATGGGGCTCCTAATTCACTTCTGTCGAATCCAGTGCCTTCGTCCTTCGATGTTTTTTACATTTAAGATTCAATTGAGGCTTTCATTGACCCACGTAGTTTAAACTGCTTGACGATTACCAAAACGCTAGACTCGTGATCTGAAAAAGCATCGTGAGCTTTATCTTCATGCCAATTATTATACCTTTATCTTGCCCTTTGTCATTCCTATTCGGAGAATTGCCATCGTGTTCTGGAATGATGTTATTTCCTTCTTCCTCCAGGTGGTCTCTTAATACCCATTAGGCTAACATATTGTATATTGTAACCAGGAGAATTCCCTGATGCATTAGGTAAGAAAAACTGTTCTCTAGAAAAGTGGGCGTTGGATGAACATTCCTCTTGGGTAAAGCCAGATTTTGTTGCTATAAAATATCTGATGGCGTTTTTGAGCATGAATTTTTAAAAAAATATAAATAAGGTTCATTTTGTTCAGTTTCCAACTGCTTGTCTTTGATGTTATTAGAAAATTCTCTGTACCTTCATAAGCAAAAATCCAGGATCCCTTGACGATGTTAATTGTTCTTTTTTTTAAATTAGAGCTGATTCTACCATCTGGCTCTTGAACCGACAATTCCTGCGATAAATTATATGTGACAAATTATAGTGTATTCTCTGATTTTGGTTATTTATGTGGTTGAAAATAGCTGAGCTCGGTTGTCCTTACCTAACAGAACGTTGACGTTGTATCAATCTCTGGGGAGTGATTTCCCTTTAAAACCAATGTAAAATTGATCATAGTCCCAGGCAAGGAATCACTTACTCTTGTAGACACTTTGAAGGAATTTCGTGCCTACAAGAGCAAGTGATCCCCAAAGTCATTATTACCTAGACAATCACAAGTGCACAGTGAATGTCGTTTCAATGACTTTTGTGTCTTCTCCCTAGAAAAATATAGAAAAGACAAGAAGGCTCGAATTTAATATTTTAAGAAGTTGAGAACTGACAGATTAATTATATGAACAGGATTCCCCCGGATTGGAGAACAGTGCTTCTTTACTGAATTTATAATAACCTTAGATTCAAGCTAACAAACTAGTCATCACCTGGGTCGTAAATTAAAAAAGCCTCATTAAGATAAGTGGTTGGAATAACAAACATAAAGATGATTGTGTAATAAATCCTTTAAACAAAAAACTGAACCAGAATCTTAATTGTGATTTAGACTATGGCTTATCGTATATTAATGATGAGGTTTTCGTGCATAAACATCATCTCAGAGATATCCAAACTGGAAAAGTAAAACACAATTGTATCACCTTCAATGAATTTAGTTAAAGGTCTTTCCTTCGGGTACTTCAAATGCTTAATAAAAGAGAGAATTTCCCAAAAAGGTTTACAGATGCAATCCAAGAAACGAAGAAAAATAAAAGTTTGCATATTACTAAAGCTGACAATTGTACCGATGGATAAAATTAGTTATGTGGAAAAAATGGAAAACTTATTATCTAATTCTAGTATTTTTTCTAGTACTTACAAAAAACAATGTCATAAAAAGTTTCAATTCTAAAATAAAACTACTAAATGCATTTAGTTCAATAAAAGAGAAAGTGACGACGATTTGCCCATCTTTACCTTACATGTACAGATTGAATCAAGACCCATAAAAAGAGATTATTTAATTCGGCTAATTATCAGTTCAACCGGTTCTGTCAGTTATAAACTTAGTAAATATCTTGCCAAGTTACTGTCACATATCCTGGGTACTATTTCAAATAACCATTTACAGAACTGTTGATTTCTGTGCTAGATTTACCCATATTTAATTATCCAGTACTGACAAATTAACCACTTTTGATGCGACATCCTTATTTAATAAATTTCCTATTGATGGCTTTACTTCAGTATTTCTAAAAAAAACATTTGGACTTGTACAGTCTAGAATTACCTACAATGTCATTATTAATCTGGTACCCGTTTGTATAAAAATATGTAAATTCACCTTTTATGATAATTTTTATGAACAAATAATTGGTATGACTATAATTGGTATGACTATAAGGCAAAGAAGATATATTACAATCCAACCAGAGTTAATACAGAACTTAAGAAATTTTCCATCTGTCTTTTCACCCGAATTTCATATCTGCAATACCAGTTGTAAAAACTATTGATTATTAATTTAGTATCCCTTGTAAAGGTTGTAATAAGATCTATATTGGCCAGACATCAAAAGGATTAAAAAAAAAACAGATGTTCCACAAAAAATATTGCTCTTTCAAGAGACCTAACAAACAATCGTATTTCAGGCCATGCCATCTACTAGGATAATTCATCTACAATCTGCAAGGCGAAAAACTATAAGATAAAAAAATCTGGAAACTATTCATTGAAGCCACGTGCACCAGGAATTTTAACCTCGACTGGATTATCTCTTGATCCTCTTTCCCCCATCCTTTCCGTTTGGAGAACATGCTGCCACCACACAGACACACACACACACACACAGACACACACACCCACACACACACACATATATATATATATATATTGTATTATATATATATATAATATATATATATATATATATATATAGATATAATTAGATATATATTATATATATATATATATTATATATATTTATTATATATATATATATTATATATATATATATTATATATATATATATATATATATATATATATATATATTATATTATATATATATATATAGATATATATATATATATATATATATAATATATTATATTTATAATATATATATGTGTGTGTGTGTGTGTGTGTGTGTGTGTGTGTGTGTGTGTGTGTGTTTGTGTGTGTGGTGGGCAGCATGTTCTCCAAACGGAAAGGACGGGGGAAAGAGGATCAAGAGATAATCCAGGTCAGAGGTTAAAATTCCTGGTGCACGTGGCTTCAATGAATAGTTTCCAGATTTTTTTATCTTATAGTTTTTCGCCTTGCAGATTGTAGATGAATATCCTAGTAGATGGCATGGCCTGAAATACGATTGTTTGTTAGGTCTCTTGAAAGAGCATATTTTTGTTGGGAAACATCTGTTTTTTTTTTTTTTTAATCCTTTTGATGTCTGGCCAATATAGATCTTATTACAACCTTTACAAGGGATACTAAATTAATATCAATAGTTTTTACAGCTGGTATTGCAGATATGAAATTCGGGTGAAAAGATAGATGGAAAATTTTCTTAAGTTCTGTATTAACTCTGGTTGGATTGATATATATCGTCTTTGCCTTATTCTTACACAATTCCAAAAAAAATTAGAGAAAACTATGAAGGATAACATAATGATCTCCTATTTTTGTCAATAATTTAAAACTCATTATCCAAAAATTAAAAGCTAAGTACTCTAATATACATACTAGTACATACTAGTAAATGTTGGTATCTTAATTTGTTTAGCATGATTTGAATAAAAATTATATATGACAAATTACTTGTTGCTTTCCTGTATACTTTACAGCAGAAATTAGTATTATTTCTGATAACTAAGACATAGAAATGGATACAATTATTTTTTTTTATATTCTATTGTGAATTTTATGGAAGGTGCAAGATATTAAGTTCCTTCAGGAAATCAGGTTTATTTAACATTGCCTTTTACAATACGAAAACAATCATCTACATATCTCACTCAAAATACCGAGTAGAATAGATTCCTTGTCATAAGCCTAGTCTAAACAAATTCCTCATAGATAGTTGAAAGAAGGGTGTAAAGGTGGTTTCCCAAAGCCATGCCAAATATTTCTTCATTGAAGTTACCATTGATGATGAATTTACAATAGTTTATACAAAGAGTTATATTTAACAATGACATAGGTAGGTAATTCTAAATCATACAATTCTAAATGTTGATATAGAAGCAAGTCATCAATAGATAGTGAATAAAGATGTCACATCAAAACTAGATAGTTTATTTGTATTGGATAATTCAATATGGGACAGTCTAGAACAGAAAACAACGAATTTTGTAAATGGAGAGTTTGAAATAGTACCTAAGATGGGTGATAATAATTTAACTAAATATTTAAACATTTATAAGTAATAGACCCGGTTGAGCCCATTATCACGGCTCTATTAGTTTTAAATGGTCTACATATTTTAGTAAAATTACTATCACCCCTCTTAGGTACTATTTCAAATTCTCATTTACAAAATTCTGTTGATTTCTGTTCTATACGGAAACTTTCGTGTTGTCTCTCTGTTGAAGACTTATTTCTTTCAACATTATATCCAGGTTTTGTTCAACTTTTGCTCTAAAATACTCGTTATTCTCAGTCTTTAGTCCCAGAGTCTGTTTACACTTAAGAACACGTTAATTGAAATCTTTTTTCCCATTGTATGACCAAATACAGCCATCATGCATCCCAGAATGAGTAGATAATTTTATAGAATTAAATCTGTAATGAGGATATGAACCTCGTTTTTATTTGGTAAATGTGTAACTCGAGCGTCAGGCAAACAAAACAAATCTCTCTCTCTCTCCCAAGCAACCAAGCCGCCTCGCGACTCTTCTTTCTCTCTCTCAAGCGATACCCCCTCTCTCCTCTCTCTCTCTCTCTCTCTCTCTCTCTCTCTCTCTCTCTCTCTCTCTCTCTCTCTCTCTCACCTCTTTCTACTTCTTTCTCTCCACTCTAACAGGCAATCAAAAATGAGAGAGTTGCATTATAAAAAATACATTTATTTACAACGAAAAACAGTAAATCAATAAGGTCTCACAGACTAACTTAATTCCAATAAAACCTCAACATTAAAATGGTCTAAGAAGTAATGGTCACACCAAATGTCTCCCTCGGTCCCCACATAGTTCGCTAGAACCGTCCCTGTTCAAAGACACGAGAACACCTCTTAAGTACACACATAAGTTTAACAACAGAGATTAAAGATTGGAAAAGATTGGGTATTCTGATGAAATGTTAAACAGACAACAAGCCGCTCTTTGGCTAAAATGGTTATAAGACTCGCCCAAGCAACCTGGAATATTTCAAGCACAAATCATAAAGAAACTTTTGCTGAGCTTCACGGCATCCTACCTTTCTCTCAAAGCGCCTCTATGCAAATCCACCATAGACTTGGGTATGATACATTATAAAAGGAAGAGGCTCACCCTCACATACGAATGCACATTTCGACAACGCCTCACATTACTGGCTGTAACCAGTTTCCCAAAGGCACTTCGAAAAGACTCATGAACTGTTGTACATTGACTTGTCTTTCTATGCAGTTTTATGTCATGCCACTCACAGAAATCATTCATCAGCTTTTCTCAGGTCGTTTGCTTCTCCACATTCCAATAGGTCACAGCAAACATTATTGGCAATATATAATTAATTATAACCCTAGGAGTAACATAGCTCGGCCACCTCGAAATGCTAGCTCCCGCCTAGCAAAATGGTCAAACAAAACAGCTTCTATAATATAGAACACATTGGCCGGCTTAGAATGAAATATAAGTAATAACTGTACGTCTCTGGCATTATAAAATAAAGTCTTATCACGCTTCATTTCTCCAAATAACACTAGAATTTTCTCTCATCTTGTCTTTGCTTGTCTGCAACTTTCAAACAGACTGTAGTTGGCTGTAGGAAGACGGAATGCCTCCCTCATTGTAGAAGACTTCTAACGACTTCTGCAGATCCCCAAAAGCTCTGTTGAACTCTGTAGAACTCTTGTGATCACCGTGGACAAAACGACAGCAATCCTCTCTGCACGGCTGGTGGACGTCTTGCTAGCGTTGGGAAGCGACTTTTTGGTGTTTTAGTATGTCAGTCAAGGTCACTGGTCAATCAAAAAAGAATTAACCCCAGACATACTACTTCTATCAAACAATGATCTGAAAAAGTCAGAAATACTAACTGAATGTCTCCCAATTAACTCCACTTAATATGACTACCAAATCATAAGTCATTACCACAACTCTCAAAGAAAAAAAAACATTCAAGTTCTCCAACTCAATTCTCCAAACTCATACATCACCGTGCACACAATCCAAAACTCACAGCAACTCCACGGGACTTCTGCACTCATTTCAAAAACTCGAATGTTCTCATAAGTAAAAAAAAAAAAAAAAAAATAATGAGCCTAAGGAAAAAAAATCACGTAACCCCAGACCCACAAAAAATGTTCTCTCAAGCTCTGATAATACAGCAACTCACAAAATCAGAAAAAATCTCCAATGTTTTACAGCAAAAACCCCTTTACTGCTCATACAATTAAGTACAATGAGAATTAATGTCAAACTCCCATTTACGTAAATAACAACTCCCGATAAATTACATCTCCCGTCCAAAAAGAAATGCTATTTAATCTCAATCCCAATTACATCTCTCATAGGAAAAAGAAGAAAAAAAATTTTTTTAAAAAATGATCACAAGTAAATTTCCCCCCCTCACAAAGTATATAGTTAATGCATAATATGCATAACTCCCCGCGTTTTTCTCAAGAAATGCCCCATGTAAAGTACGAGATTTGCCAGAAAGCAAAACTCTCACACGTGCTTTCGTGAAATGCTATTTGTCAACATTTCCAGATATTGCAAAAACTCTGAGCAATCACCATCAGAGGAAAAGGAACAGCACACGGCTCATCACATCGCTTGTCAGCAGTAAAATCCGCCTGCGGACGTGAGCTCAAACAGCAGCATAAAAAATGTCCAGTCAGACACACAAGTTTTTGGAAACTCATGATTCTCAAAAGAACGTCTACTGACACGAAGCAAGTACATTTCACAAAATTAACTCCAGGATATGACTAATGTGTTCAAAAATTTGCCTTAAAGACATTTCTCTCAACATGACACTGCCCAATTATATGCCTACAAAAATAATAAACTTGTGAACATAAAAAATGACACATCTCCCTAGGACCACAATGCAGTAATGCCATTCGCCTCTAAATAGTCACAAAACCAAAAAGAAAGAACCACAGAAATCTTCTCTTTGCTCAAAAAAACAAAACTCCCATAACCACAAAAAGGGTCACCTGCCAAAAATTTATTCCACTCCATACATAAATATGTGACACCATATTAATAATAGAGCACTCCGGTGAAAAAAAATTTTTTTCCTCCATTTGGTTAATAACCACATCCACATATTCCCTCTTATTTCTCTGATAGCCATATGTTAATAAAAAAACACCACTCCGGGAATAAAAAATAAATCACCTCTATTTCGGCAAATAAAAATTATTTACCTCTATTTCCCCAATACTCCATGTGGAATAAAACAAGGCTCCCAAAAATATTAAATCTCCAAAAAGGAATATAAAAAAAATGAAATCCTATCTCCAAAAAAATGTGCACTTAAAGCTTCCAGCTCACACACTCACAAATATTGCCCCATATATCTCTCAAAAATGTGTATCCATTTGCAACAAAGATGGCTGCAAAATAATTGAGCTAAACATAGCTCATACCACCATTGGCAAATATCAAAATGTCCAAAAATATATCTCCAATATATTATATCTCAAATTTATAACTCCAAATAATATACCTCCAATTATAACTCCAAATAATATATCTCAATGTTATTGTCAAAACTAATAAAACTCTCTCCGTTTAGCATAACTGCTAAAAAAGGGCAAAAACTCGGCAATAAAAACTGTCAAGGAAATTCTAGAAAAAATCACCAATGTGCCACAACTCATTATAACAGAACTCCAAATTCACAGTGTCTAAGCCAAGACTTCTCCATATGCACTACGACATAGGCCACTAGAAACTTAGCCAAGTTTCCTATCTCTCACAAAGTTGTCACGAACACAACAAATGTATTGTGCAAGAAAAACTCAATTTCTGGAACACAATATCCAGAAAAAAAAATGTAGTGCCATTACGTATGCATTCAAAACAGTGCAAGAATTCTCCCGTAAATCTCGCTGCAGCATCAGATAGCTGAAACACAAACACGTTCCCGAATAATGACTCTAAGTCACGAACTGAGATATTAAAAAATATTCACGCCAACTGGAGAAAAAACAAATTCAAATTCACCCAAGACAAAGAAACTTGTGTCAGCGATGGCTAACTTCCAAAAAAGGAGAAAAGAAAAATCAACGGCATTGTTAACTATCTCTCGTAAACTCACCCTAGATGTCAAGCAATTATCTGCTGAACTCATAAAAAAAGGAAAAAAAACTAAAATAATGTGTTGTTAGTTCCTCCCAAATTCAAAAAAAATCTCACCACCCTTGATAGCATTACAGCACCCATGTATTAGTATAAAAAATAAATTCAGTATCAGAAATATCACTATCAGCAAAATCACCAAAATTGCTATCGTCAAAACATCACTAGTTATTAGTAAAAAAAAAACAAAAAAAAATCACCAATGTTAATGCTTATCCATTCTCCAAAGATTCGGCACAAAATTCACCAAAAGTTCAGCAAGATTCAACACAATTCACCAAGATTCAGTCACATTCATCAAGATTCAGCAAAACTCATCACTCATGAATGACCGAAATATTCTCCAAAGTTATAAAAAACTCAACAAATGATTAACCTCAAGATTTCTCCCATTAATTCATTGTAATAATTCTCCATGAATAATTATCTGTAATAATTATAAAATAATCTCCCATGAAATATCTCAAATCTCTCGTAACACAAGTCTCAAGTAATGATAATTATACTTAAGCAACCCTCCCGTGACACATCTCATACAATGATACTAATTATTAACAATAATAATAACTCTCCATAGTAATAAATCTCTTGCAAAGATCTCATGTAAGGGTGAAATTCAAATAGCATACACCAGTATGCTGAACCACACAACCAACACCAAGGATAACACACAATCACCAGCATTTCAAAGTAATCCCTCCAACACAATAAAAAACAATAATAATAATCTGTGTCTCCCATTATATTTGTGTATTCCAAGGCATAAGGAAAACATACACCCATACATGCATTTCAATTCTCTTTTCTCTTCATTCACGAGAAAGAAAATCTCTCTTTATTTCCTTTTCTCTTCATCTAAGAGAAAGAAAATCTCTTTTCTGAAAAAAAAAGACTTCATCAACGAATTAATCAGCTGATATCCTAGCATTCATTGTCAAGGCCAGACCTCATCTACCGACACCGACAAAGAAAAAAAAAAGGAAGGAGGAGTTCACCCCCACTGAAAAAAAAAAAAGTTCACCCTCGCGTTAGAACACCCCCCTTGAACGGTGTCTGAGTAACCCCCCAAGATATACACCAGTACCCATCTCCTTGCAAACCCCCTTAGGCAGGCAGTACTCGCCATGCAACATCCCCTTAGGCAGGTCAGTAGTACCCTCCCATGCACTATCCCCCGAGGCAGGCCATACTCCCTTGCAACGCGCCTCTCTGCGCCGGTTAGCAGAAATGTGCTGAGCCCGTAAAATTCAGTGGCTGCTTTGTCTCCAAGCGAAATATGCTATCCAAGCAGAGTTCGCATGCATAGAAAACATCTTTATACACCCTTATGTGTAAACAAAGATGAATGCGTCTATTCTAAACATGCGCCAATAAAGAAAAAACTCTTCACTTTCTGTTACTATGGGGAAAGAAAAAAAAATTTGACCTCTTAAACCAGTCTCATTTCACTGAAATATTTAAAAAAACATAAACAATATTCTTTAACACTCACCACTCCATAATGGGAACCAAAAAGAACTCGGAATTCGCGCAAGACACGCCCGTAACACATGCGGGAATGCAAAATAAAATATAAAAAAGTTGTCTTAAGTACAAATACTACCAAACTACGATTATAGAACAGACATGCGCGTGCGGATAAATGGATAAGCCACAAGACATGTTAAAGTTAATTAAAGTTTCATCTCAACGGGAAGTCTTTGAATATCTCATTAATTGTGACTTTATCAACTTAAACGTACTATCTATGTACTAGGTAACCATGAAGTCATTTGCGAGCTCTCTCTCTCTCTCTCTCTCTTTCTCTCTTGGAAAGTTCGAGCCAGCTGGTCTGACCGACGAACATAACAAAAAAGAGCGTGTGAAGGAGTCGACGTTAACGAGCGATGCTTATTATATCATCTTAAGCCTGGTTTTATTTCAATTCTCGCAGGAACTCTATTCGTGGGAAGTTCTTCATTTTTTTGGCATTTAAAATCGTCCTGGAGTAGTCTTCATAATTGTATTGATCGTTTTCAATCTCTGAGGAAGATGAGATTTAAAAATATTTTCAATAATTAAGGAAAGTGCAAATATTATTTGGGAAAATTATTGCTTACGGCAGTTACTGAAATTCATTTTTTTATTAAATGACTGCAGAACTTCGTCTTTGTAACCAGAACCTAATGCCTTACAAATGTTCATTGCTTTATTTTAATGTAGTCTTTATGTTGTAATGTGTAATCAAACATTTTTCCTAGGGTTATAGATAATTTTTACCTGATACTTAAGAGTATGACAAGTTCTCTCCGTACTGGCTGAAACGACCTAAGTCCTCAAATTCAGAATCAATAAGAGTCGTGAATGAAATTCCCCCATTCATAAATGCATATATTACAAAGTGTAGAATATAGCAGCCGGATGGACCAACGTGAAGGTCTGTTATTTATCCAACTCAACTCTTCATCTGTAAACCAAGCTGCAATAACTTTAAAATATTACCAAATAGGAAACAAACTGTCTGGCTGTTGTTTTCATATGAGATCCCCAACCAAATAATATCAACGAGCATTATTCGTACGAAACTTTTGCATGAACGTCATTTGTGGTTTTTTTTATCTGTGAATATATCACCGGTATATTTTATTGTAGGAAACCACACATCATTTTGGTTCTGTTCAAAGTTTATCATCAAATTATAATTATCACCATATTTCATATATTCGTCCTCTTGAGTTTTATGATGAAAAAACTTCACAGTCCTTAGATTAGTTTTCTTTTTAAGAGAAAATTAATTGCGATACGGAAACTTAATATGCACGAATATAAAGCGCTGTCAAATGTTTAAGATACATAAAATCTCATGTCAATATTTACAATAAACCGAAAAACAAATCTTGAATAGGGAGACGAGACAGCTAACTCTCACAGACATCTCCATTTTAATTTCATTCCTCACTTCGTTAGAAACATCAACCTTGGCCTCCCCCCACCCCCCCCACCACAACACACAACCCTGCTATGGAAAGGGGTGCATCGTTTCGTGGATTATCTTTTCCATTATATCGTTGTTGCTTTGCATGGACCAATTCGGTTCATGTCATAGAGGGCTTTCTCGTTTTTCTCTCTCGCTCTCTAAGTATGCGCGCATACATCATACTACATACATACATACATACATACATACATACAATATATATATATATATATATAATATATTATATATATATATATATGTATGTATGTATGTATGTATGTATGTATACATACATATATATTATATGTATATATGTATGTATGTATGTATGTGTATGTATTGTATGTTATTATGTGTTTGTAATTTCCCAGTTTGTATTCCACATAGGAAATGAAAATTTTATGTCCCAGAAAAATGCCCAACATTAATCCTCCAATGGACCTCTTCTTGGAGCGGTTATTAAGGAAAGAAAGAGATAAAGTTTACAGTGTCATGTAGCCAAGAAATTTTAAAACATACAGTTGCCAAAAACTAGCAGTTTGATCTACAAACTATTCAGCAGTAAAATAACAATAAAACAAGAATAGTAGTTGAACAAATGAAAAATATCAAATGAGGTAATATGTCCATTTGAAACAGCATAACATACAGACATATTAACAAGCGTATACTATATGATAGTTTTAATGTACTGACGTTTCATGACATGTAAGATAAAGATCTAATTTATACAAACCAGGCGATAAATTAAGATTCTTTCCATTGCTGTGAACAATGCAAGCTGTCTCTATCAAATTTCTTTCAATAAAACCTGTGCTCTTAAACAAAATCTTTGACGCGAGCCAGTCAAGCGGAACATTACACTTACTACTGTGAACACATAAAGCATTGCTTGTATTATTTGTTCGTATATTATATTTATGATTTAAAATGCGTTTTTGAGTGTCTTCCCAGATTGTCCTAAATAAAAACTACCGCACTTGCATGGGATCTTTAATATAGTGACTCCATTATTTTCCGGACTATAGAATTAAAGTTTTTCCAATGGTGCACCTAGCAGGTAGTATGGTATGCGTTGGAGTAAACGGGTCCTCTGTAGTGAGTGTTGTGGCATATAAAATCTTGGGAATTGGATGCCATAGGAATAAAGGACTTTGACTCCTCACCAGAGGAGAGAAGAACGGTTGAACAGTTTGAGCAGCAGTCTGTTCATAAGGTTAATAACCAGTATGTTGTAAGTCTGCCATTTAAGTCAAGTTGGAGACCTCCTACAAATTATCATATAGCACTTGGACAATTGAAGTCCTTGATGGGGAAATTCATTAGTGATCCTCTACTTGGCATCATTATAATAGTATTTTGTCTGAGTATTTGAGTTCAGGATTTATTGAAAGTATTTCACCATCTGAACCAATCAAAGGTCACTATTTGCCCTATCATCATGTAAAGAAGGACTCGAGTACGCCCCAATACGTACTGTATTGAATGCCTCTTTTAAAAGGTCTGGCACTTATTCCCTAAATGATTGTTTACTTACAGACCATCTTCGACCACTAAGTTGTTTGAATCACTTCTTGCATTTAGAACCAATCCTTGGGCAGTTATTTCAGACATGAGCAAAGCTTCTCAGGATTGGGATTGATGAATCATCCGGAGATTGGTGTCGATTCATTTCGATGACAGACCCCACAGACCATTTAGTATTGTATCATACAGATTTAAAGTTGTATGTTTTGGTGCTATTGTTCACCTTTCCTTTTACAAAGTACCTTAAATTATTACTTTAATAACCATTCACACCCCATTGGCAAAATCTCTGATGTGCTTTTATGTAGATAATTTTCTATGTACTATGAGAATGTTGACAAATGTTAACTGACTACCCTGTTATTAATGATATATTAGAGCAGGGAGGTATGCCACTACAAGAAGGACGTCAAACAGTGCACAATTTAATTAATACACTTGTGCAGAGAAATTGGTAAATACCGAATGGTGCAACTTTAGTTTTAGGAATTAACAGGAACAAATTTCTTCAGATGTATTAAATGTGAAACCCTGTAGTGTGAATGACTCATCAGTCACCGAACGTTCTATTTTGTCATGTGTAGCAAGTGTCTTTGACCCATTGGGTTTAGTCTCCCCTGTAGTAATTTTAGGAAAAATTTATTTATTTCAGATTTGTGGAAAGTAAATTTGAAATGGGATGAACAAGTCAAGAACCCCAGAGATTATTGAGAGATTTAACAGAATTAAAGAGCAATTTCTTGCAGTTTCTAGCATAGAATTACCTAGATTTACTGTTTCCCCAAGAAAATGTCAGCTGCATATATTTAGTGAAAGCTAGAGTTTGTCCCCAAAAGAAGCTAACCATGCCAAAATTGGAGTTGACAATAGTAAATTTGATGAAACAGTCATATCTTAAATTTCAATCTTGTTTTATTTGGAGTGACAGTGAAGTCACTATAGCATGAATCAAAAGTGATAAGTGTCAAGACCCTTATGTGAGAAATAGGGTTAAAGAAACTAGAGACTTAGCATTTCCCATTCTGTGTGTTAGTCTAGGTAGAACCCAGCTGACCTTTTGTCAAGAGGTAGTGATATTAAAATATTGCCTACTTCTTTGTGGTGGAAGTATGGATGAGAACTGGTTGATTAGTGGAGATTATCATCCTCAAAGGAGTATTTAGCTGATATGTCATTGAACGTGAGTGTTAATGAGATCATTGCTGAACCAGTTCTGCCTCCCCCTGTAATTATGAAATTTGACTGTTACTATTACTTAATTAAAGTAGAGCGAGTAATGTTTTTAGTCCTGAAATTTATCAGTATAATAAACTGGTTATCAATTTCCACTTGATCCACTACTTTACTTAATAAGGTTGACACGGCAGCAACATCATCCTACTTTAGTCGCGGATTTTTTTGACAGTGATTTAAAATTTCAGCTGACATTAAGAATTTTGCTTTTCAGTTTAAACTTATATGTGGGTCAACAGAACTTAGTGCGCACCAAGGGACGTATCCAGTATGCTAACTTAAAGGAAACTGCAAAGTTGCCTTATTTACTCCACCTCAAAGCCACTTGACTACTTTTATATAAGATATTGAACTTACAGGTTTTAAGGCCGTGCCAGAGGTTGCCGACAGTAGTATATTGCAAGTATTCAACCCATTATGCATAGCATAACCCATATTTTACATATATAAAAAGGTATTGAACTTGCGTAAAGGTAGCCGTAGAGGTTTCCACAATGGTATAAACAAGTATTCAACCCACTATGCATTGCATTACCCATATTTTGCTATATGAAAGGCATTGAACTTACGGGTTTTTAGGCCGCGCCAGAGGTTGCCACAGTAGTATATGCAAGTATTCAACCCATTATGCATTGCATAACCCATATTTTGCATATATGAAAGGCTTTGAACTTACGGGTGTTTAGGCTGCGCCAAAGGTTGCCACAGTAGTAAATGCAAGTATTCAACTCATTATGCATTGCATAACCCATATTTTGCATATATGAAAGATAGTGAAACTTAAGGGTATTTAGGCCGCACCAGAGGTTGCCACAGTAGTATATGCAAAGTATTCAACTCATATGCATTGCATAACCCATATTTGCGATATATGAAAGACTTTGAACTTACGGGTGTTTAGGCCGCGCCAAAGGTTGCCACAGTAGTATATGCTAGTATTCAACCACTATGCATTGCATAACCATATTTTGCATATATGAAAGACAGTGAACTTAAGGGTGGGTATTTAGGCCGCGCTAGAGGTTGCCACAGTAGTATATGCAAGTATTCAACCCACTATGCATTGCATAACCCATATTTGCATATATGAAAGGCATTGAACTTAAGGGTATTGAGGCCACGCTAGAGGCTGCCACAGTAGTATTAATGCCAAGTATTCAACCCCATTATGCATTCCATAACCCATTTTTATTTTGGCATATAATGAAAGGCCATTGAAACTTACCGAGGTTTTTTAGGCCGCGCCAGAGGTTGCCACAGTAGTATCTGCCAAGTATTCAACCCATTTATGCATTGCATAGGCCATATTTTGTATATATGAAAGGCGGGGGATTGAACTTCACGGGTTTTTTAGGCCGCGCCAGAGGTGGCCACAGTAGTATATGCAAGTAGTCAATCCATTATGCATTGCATAGCCCATATTTTGCATATATGAAAGGCATTGAACTTACGGGTTTTTAGGCTGCGCCAGAGGTTGCCACAGTAGTATATGCAAGTATTCAACCCATTATGCATTTCATAACCCACATTTTGCATATATGGAAGGCATTGAAGAACTACGGGTTTTTAGGCCACGCCAGAGGTTGCCACAGTAGTATATGCAAGTATTCAACCCATTATGCATTGCATAACCCATATTTTGCATATATGAAAGGCATTGAACTTACGGGTTTTTAAACCTCGCAAGTGGTTGCCACAGTAGTATATGCAAGTATTCAACCCATATGCATTGCATAGGCCATATTTTGCATATATGAAAGGTATTGAGCTTACAGGTTTTTTAGGCCATGCCAGAGGTTGTCACAGTAGTATATGCAAGTATTCAACCCATTATGCATTGCATAGGCCATATTTTGCATATATGAAAGGCATTGAACTTACAGGTTTTTAGGCCGCGCCAGAGGTTGCCACAGTAGTATATGCAAGTATTCAACCCATTATGCATTGCATAGGCCATATTTTGCATATATGAAAGGCATTGAACTTACGGGTTTTTAGGCCGCGCCAGAGGTTGCCACAGTAGTATATGCAAGTATTCAACCCATTATGCATTGCATAGGCCATATTTTGCATATATGAAAGGCATTGAACTTACAGGTTTTTAGGCCGCGCCAGAGGTTGCCACAGTAGTATATGTCCAAGTCTCTTCGCTTTTGCGAAAACTTTTTTTTGTTTCTCCTTACGACTGTCATTCGTAAGTATTTCTGGTTCCTCCCATCTCCTTGTGATATCTTAGTAGAGTGGTTCTTCTTAACTAAGGAGAGGATTCAAACAGATAAGTTGAACAGATATACAACTTTATTCTGTAACTCCATACTAAGAGATGCAGATCGGTCGGAGACCGATATGTTTGAATGCTGGCACGGAACTGCCATTCTAAAGCATCATGTCGATAGCGGAACATTAGCTATCTCAGCGATTCATATAAAAACATACGTAGTCCGCCAGCTCGGAAGTTACAAGTTCCGGTGTAGGTTAACAGGTCAACGCTTCCCATGGAAGTTGTTGTGCAAAGTTATCATTAATATAAAATGCTGACAATGTACAGAGCTAAATCAGGCTACTGCAGACAGTGCATAGCGTAATCTAGATCTGCCTTGGTCACGTAGGACCCTCCTAATACCATGACACAGGTCATGGGTTTTTATTTACAGATACTGTAATCTGAAATAATGTATTTTATTATTAGGCTCGGACTGCTACCTATTCAAGCCTTGAATAACAAAAGTTACTTTAAACATTGTTTCCTTAGGAGCGTGCTCGTAACATATGTCTAGGTATAAACATAATACGTGATTAAATGCATAAAAAGGTTCTGTTACATACCCTTTTTGACATATTCATAAACAAAGATAAATGCATGGAAAATCTAGATCCATGTTTGGTAATAATAATGATTAGGTACCCAAAAATAATAAAAAGGTAAAATCAAAAGATTAACATGTATACATGATTAATATGATAATAGGTAACCTGATTAAGCAATAGTGGTTACTACAGAGATTATAGCATGATCATGGATAATTGTTAAAGAGTACTTGTCACTCTTAGTAATAGATAAATATAATTGTACAATGGTATAATAGTATAACTGTGTAATTGTGCACAGATGCAATATATAGGGCTGGTATATTTTATTAGGTGCCCGAAAAATACCTTTAGGAGTATATTAATGTATAATATTGGGCTAATAATATTTTATTAGGTGCCCGGGAGATACTTTAACTGTTCAAATGCAAAGCCGTGGAGTCTTTCTTGTCCTACATTTTTGCCAGCATACGGACCGCTTTTCACACACAACACAATTCCAGACAATTTCCTAGGCACAAAATGAAGTGGCCAGTTTCGGCGGGGCCCTAAACTCAAAACGACTTGAGTTTAACGGGTACGTCATCTACACGGGACAAGACGTTTCCTTGGAGATCCTTCTGTTTTCGCCTCAGCCTACGCCAAGCAAAGATGTTGACGGCGATAACCAATATGGCCGTCACGCTGAACACGGCCAGCAGAATGTAGTAACGAAGATTTTCTCCACCTGCATAAGTCGGTGACGCGTGGTTCATCTCAGCCAGTGCGTCAAAACGATGAGCCACCCGCGCGTTGTATGGGAGAGGTAGTGATGGGCGGATGATTGTAGGACGCCCAAAGTATAGTTCGCAAAATACGCCCTCTCACGTATTGTCGTGTTGACCCCTCTACGGTGTAGTTTGTAGATGTCCCTGTACAACCATCAGCTGCTACAAAGATAGGGAAATGGGCGGTGGTCCCACTCCGGACATACTACGTTGAATCCGGCTTTATCGTAACGGATCCAGGAACCATTATTCATCCTGTAATTGAATTTATTTACTGGTAAAAGGGATAAAGTTTCCCCTCCAGGACAACCTTCTCTTGTATGAGAGAGAGAGCCGTTTAGCAACTATGCCTAACTCACATGAATCCGTTGATATAGGATAGAATTCAAAAGAGTCAGCTGTACAAATTTTATTATTCATGGCTTCTGAACAGTGAGTGAGTTTATCTAAGTCTTTAATGACTGTAAATGATTGCTATTCAGAAGAAAATCAGGTACAATGCCCCTCCGTCAAATTGGATATTACTGGACTTGAGTTATTCGTCATGAAAGTAGGAAACGGTGCTATTTTGTATGATTGCCAAGCATCGGAAGAATCAAAAGGTATTGTGAATCATAATTCTATAATTTTCAACGCTGACTGATATTAGGCTATAATAGAACTCTACTTTATGGGCGTCTAATAAAGGAATATAACCTAGTTTCTCCCGTCCGTTTTCCAAAGTTAACGTCAGATCTTTAATAGGCATGAGGTGAGGAGATAACACACCCTTTGTCGCTAACGTAATCGCTTCTACGTAATCTTTTGATTTCTCAATAAAATGTGATATTTTCACACGGATATGATCTATTTTCGAACTATAGTAAGCTAATGTAGCCAGCAAATGTTGAACTTCCATGACCTGATCGATATTATTTGAATGTTCGTTTACGATACTCATTATTTGATTGATTGAAGATAACTGGCTGCGAAGTTCGGACAAAGCTAATTCGGTTTTGTGTTGCAAAAACTCAATTCTTTTATTTTGATTATTTATCTTAAGGCGATTTGAAATTCCTAAGCCTAGATTCGCAACAGATCCTAAGATGTTTAGTCCAGCCAGAATAAGTGGGTTGCGGCGTTCAAGAGTATTGTGCCGCACAGACCACATCAGCAGGTCACGAGCAAGTTCCTCTGCCTCGGCGGTTTTATTTTGTATGTCATAAGACAACATTTCTGCGACGCTTAGGGTTTGAGCTAGGGAAATCTCTGAGTTAGCATGAAAATTACGTTCGTGCATTTCCTTAAGCGAAATAGCAAACCTCATCATGTCGTTCTTTAAGTTAAGGACGTCATCTTCAGGCAAAAATATTGCGTGCATATCTACTTCTATGACTATATTACTTGACACGATGAATACATCATCTGTTCTCTCGATAATCGAGCCATGATTAAATTCTATTTCTTTCGTCCTAGCGCTCTTTCCATACAACAAAGATGTCTGAATACACAATATCACTCCTAACAATAACAGATTCATTTTTGTTTGAAGCCTGCAATGAGTAAAACATATGTAATAACTCCGCGTAAAAGAATAGGTTTACATACAAATATGATTAATAGATATATATATATAAATTATTATACAAGTTCCATAAATACAACCATTTTTTTTCCCTCTCACTCCAGTCTACCCTTTCTTTATTAGATTCTGATATGTGCCAATGGAACTATTCTCACATCAGTGGGTTTGGATACATTTTGAACCCTAAATCTATTGGCCGTTAAATTTTCTAAAATGTTAAACGGGCCTTCAAACTTAGGTGTCAGTTTATAATTTTAACCTTTACGTACGTATACTTGTATGTATACCTGATCGCAACCCGGCATATGTTCTAGTTGGCTTAGCATTTTATCATGATTTTTTTTTTATTATTAATTTGTGCTTCTTCTAGATTCTTACGAAGTATATTATATCGACTTATGCTTGCATCCATAACATCCTTTAGAGGATTTGATAAAATTAGTTGTATGGCGTTAGGATGTGGAAAGGTGTTCTAGCCGGGATACCGTACAGTGCCTCGTGCGGTGCATTTTAATAGACACATGATACGAGTGATTAAGTGTGCTTAGTACCGCAGGTATGGCAATGTCCCATTGGGGTCTGCCCCCCCTAAGGTGACCCCTTAAAATGTTTAAAACCTTACGATTTGCCCTTTCCACTAGCCCATTAGACTCTGGGTGATAGATCATGGTATTGATTTCTTTATACAAAGGAATTCGCACAAGGAGTTAAGGAAATGATTATTGAACTCCCCGTCCGAGTCTGATATAATAGGTGTGTGTGGAATTCCATGTTTACAAATGTAGCACTCGTAAAACTTCCTAGCGCACTCGACCGCGGTTTTGTTTTTAAGCGCTATAAGTTCGGTATATCGAGTCAACGCATCTATGATTACTAGGAGGTGCTTATTTCCTTTGTCTGACTCGTAAAATCCTGTTAATAAATCTAAATGTACTCTTTCAAAGGGTTGATTTGGCACGGGGTAAGCCCCTAGACTGACAGGTGTCTTCGTGTGCCCTTTGTATTCTTGACAATGCGACAATTTGCTATGTGCTTTTTTATATCTGTAAGCATCGTATGCCAATAAAACTAAGGATTTGGCTTTCTGTGACAGTTCCGGGAATAAACCCGGGTGTGTCCATGCAGTGGGAGTTTCATGCAAACATTTTAAGGACAGTGGGTAATGAGGAGATAGGTACCACCACCTGGTTGTTATTCAACTGCGGTGTGTTGCGGGTTTTCCTCGTCACGGATCTACACAGGATATTATCCTTAATGATATAATTCTGCTGCTTATACTTTTATGTATTCCTTTTCCTTCGGATTTCCCGTTTGACGCAATGATGATTTTTTCTATTTGCGGATCTTTCTTTGTTCTGTCTGTAATAGTTCAGCACTCCAGCCCAGATCTTCCTGTTCCAGATATAGTTTTAACAATGGTGGGCGTGGAGGTTGAGATATCTATTAATTCAGCTAATGGCTCGGTACAAGATGAAGAGGGGTTGCGTGATAATGTGTCAGCAATGATATTTGCTTTCCCAGGTAAATACCCGATCCTCGCGCCAAAGTCCTGGATGATCATGTGCCACCGAGTTCGCTTAGGGCTGTGACTAAAGCCTTTAAAGAATCGGTTAGGGGCTTATGAATCAGTTGAGAACCTTGACGGGATAACCGTATATTATGAATTAAAATGCACGAGTGAATTAAACAATAGCGAGCCCTTCCTTGTCTATTACTGCATATTTACTTTCGGAAGGTCTCAGTTTACGTGAATAAAAAGCTATAGGGAAAAACTGTTTATCATATTGTTGAAGCAATACCCCACCTACTCCTAGGTCTGAGGCGTCTGTTGCTATGAAAAATTCCTTACCGAAGTCAGGAAATTTCAAGATAGGAGAACTACACAGTTCATCTTTCAATTTATCGAACGCCTGTTGAATGAATTTCAGACCATATGAAATCTACGCCTTTTTATAAGATCGGTTAGGGGAGCGGCTATGATTGAGTAGTTGCGTATAAAGCGGCGATAATAGCCACTACATCCTAAAAATTGCTGTATTTTCCCCCCACCCTTGACGTTAGTAGGTACGAAAGTTACGGATAGCCGACACCTTATCATGGACGACTTTAAGACCTTCACTAGAAACCGTGAAACCTAAATAGACTAGTTCTGTTTTAAAAAAATTCACACTACTTATCTTTGACCCTTAAATTATGCTGCCTTAGTCTTTGTAGCACTAACTCTAATTTACGTAAATGTTCTTCTAATGTGTTGGAAAAGATTACTAGGTCGTCCATGTAGGCATGTAGGATATCTCCTAACAAGTCTCCAAACACAATGTTTATCATACGAGTAAAAGTTATGGGAGCACAACGTAAACCAAAAGGCATACACAAAATTATAATGTCCCCTGGCTGTGCTGAAGGCAGTGTATGGGATACTCTCTTGTTCCAACGAAATCTGATGAAATCCCTTAGTAGGTCTAAGCTGGTGAAATATTTGTTCTGACCTAGTAGAGATAGGATATCATCAGTACATGGTACTGGAATCTGTCAGGGATTGTTTCTTCATTTAAACGACGAAAACGACGCATATCCGCCAAGTTCGATCTTTTTTGTTTCGGTACTACTATTAACGGAAAATTATAAGGGCTGTTTGATTTCCTAATGACTCCTTCCTTTAGCATTTTACCTACTTCCTCTGTTATCTCATTCTGAAATTTCATAGGAAGTCGGTACGAAGGTACATAGATTACTTTCTGTTTGTCCTTGAGCCTTATTTGATGCTCGATGACATCCGTTTTTCCTAGTGTTCCATCGGTAGTGGTAAAAAAACATCATGATATTTTAGTTAAAAGATTCAAAAATTTCTGCTGAATTTCTTCTTCTTGAATGTCCTTATTGATTTTGTTCTTTATAGATTGCAAAAGGGATTCATCCGCAACTGATTGAGCATGATTTATCTCGGCTACGGTAAGAATGCGATGTTTATAAACTTCTGCATCCAAGATATGTTGATTTTTTGTGGATTACTAAAGTGGTATTCAAATGATTACAGACTTCGATGTGACATTGTTGTTGTGAGCCGACTGTATAAATGGCTTGTGTGACGGATAATCCGTGTGTTTTCAGAGTTTTCGGAAAGGATTAACGTTTCAGATCCTGGCAGGTTCTCTTTACACGCACTAATATGTTCGAAGTTACGTTAGGCTCGAGAGTTTGCGTGCAAGCTGATATTACAGGTGAGCGAGAGTTCTGTTGGGTTGCATGTATTATTTCTTGGTTCATGAGACAGGTGATTGGTTCTGTAATGTAAGTGACAACTCTGTCTGTCTCTTTATTATCTAAAACTGATTTTAGGGTATTAGAAGACTTATAGAATTTCCCTTTGATATACACGCCGTGTTTTGCAGGTGCTAAGATAATATTTTGAGTGCCCATAGACGGGTATCCGATAATTACTGCGGGATACATATTAATGTTTTGTACAACGATAAAGGTATCAGCAAACGTGTGCTTACCGACCTTGTACTGTACATGAGTTACTCCTACAACATTTAATTCATTATTCCTTATGCCTGAGAGCCTTATTCCGGACTTCTCTATAGGGAAATTTGAAAAGAGTAAATGATGAGTCCTTAAATCCATGATATTACGTGGACTACCAGAATCAGAAGAACAAAGTGAATGACTTTAGGTGGTCCAAATTTACTGCATGTAAGGTTGGTCGCAACTCGTTTTGACTAATAATTGCATGAATTTGTTGCAAATCTACGGGAACTGCACAGATTTTTTGGATTCGGCCGTGTGTTTCATAGGAAAATCAATTGCCTCACAATGATCTGATAAATGATTAAACTGATTATTTGATACAAAAGATGTTGATATTGATGACCCAACATCGCCCTCTCCCCCCTTGGAGTGAACTCGTTGTATGTGTTTTGTTTATCACACCTTGAAAATTCGCTTGCCCTTGCAAAGTTCTGGCTAGACGGCCCAGGAACAGAGGTACCTGAAGCACGATTTGTTTGTTTCTGCTGTTGTGCAGAATTTCCGTTTGGTTGTTTCTTTTTATAGTACTGAGGACCCTTCTTTTTATTTGCACTGGCAACTGGTTGCGTGTTTGTAGCATTCTGCTGTTGTTTCCTCGAGTAGCAACGATTATATGAATGATGTGGAACTATTATGTATTGAACAAAAAAGCGCGTCCGACAGTCTGAAATCATGTGACCTGGTCGTTTACAGTTATAACAAACCATCCCTGCAACTTGATTATTATTATGTACCACGTTTACTGTTGTGGCTTGTTCTCATTTTTTGCAAAAACTTGAATGAGCGAAGGATCTAGGTCGGTACATTTAGACATGTGTTTTTTTATTTGTTTTATACACATCTAATTCCGTACTGTTGGGTGGCTGCATTTTTGTCAAAACACAGCACTAAACGCTTCAGGCAACATTGCAGTGATACTCGTAAGGTAGATCAAACGGATAAAATTTTTCACGTTGATTTTGGTGCACTCGTAACCCACCCGGAGTTACTTAAACTAACTTGATATTCATTTAGCCGGTCGGCAATTAGCGCCGCCCGCTCGACAACATTAAGCTGAGTCATGGAGGCTTGGTTAAGGATATTTCTCAATGCCAATACTACATCTAAGCCTCTTCACCCCCATACACGGCACGTAATCTGATTTTGAAACTCGTCCCATGTAAGCGCCCTTGGAAAGAAACCCCCTTAGATAAGCACTTGCGTTCTCCTTACGCAAAGATCTATGAAGCTTTTGGCCTCCTGTAATTGTACTGCTGGGTCTGTGATGCTTTTGCATTTAAATGAGCGTCTACAGATGAGATCCATGCCTCAACATTTTGAGGCAGGAACCCATTGACCCGACCTTGAAAAGGGACAATTGCTGACCTTGCGCTCACGAGAGTCACCACATTGGGGTTGCCAGCCGGAGTAGTTGCCATTTCCACTTTTTTACTTTTTTTCTTATCACTTCTATTCCTTGTTCGATCCTATCAAATATCTATAAGAGTTACACTCGACCACTACGTAAATGCATATGCAATGTACTGTATAAATGTGTTTATAATAATAGGAAAATCCCCCCAAAAGATACAAAAATACAGATAATTTGATAAAATATTTATACGGAGGAATTCCTGCAAGAAACGATTAGCAACAACGAGAAGAGAAAAAAAAATAATCTGCGGGCGAGAACTCGTAGTTGAAGATTGATTCTGTAATGAAGGAAGATTAAGATGGCGAAAAAACTCACCCCCAGAATACTGGATGATCGATCCTGATGAACAACACTTCACTGAGGAAAGAACCTGAATAGATAAAATGGTACTTAGCTCCTGATTATATGGTGAAGGATTGTTGACATGGGATGACGTCTCAGTTCCTGTCTAAGTCTCGCGTCGGAAGTCGTGATGACGTCACGGTCTTCTCTCGGTGCAACGATGCATGAAGAAGTCCAAGATTGATGACGTCACAGCCTCCGGGTCCTTGCATTACTTCCTCTTGCTCTATTCTTTGCGTCCTTGCCTCGTGATCGCGCGATGTTTCCTTTGTTTGTTTTCTTCTTTCTGTTGATGTTCGATGCTGCTCTCGTCCTGTGTTGATTCTCGAAGATAAGTGACAACAGTCACTCAAACGTCGGTGTTGATGCTTGTATTCTTCTCGATGAAGGACATATCTTCGTCTTCATAAAATGTTGCGTTGATTGAAGATCCCGTTTACCTCTGTTTTAGTTTTGATGTCGAAGGTGGAAGTTGGTTCTTGTAGATCTTCGGTCGGCTGATATGGGTCTTGTTAATTTATTCTTCGTCTTTAGCTGCCACCAGTCTAAGTCTCTTCGCTTTTGCGAAAGACTTTTTTTTGTTTCTCCTTACGACTGTCATTCGTAAGTATTTCTGGTTCCTCCCATCTCCTTGTGATATCTTAGTAGAGTGGTTCTTCTTAACTAAAGGAGAGGATTCAAACAGATAAGTTGAACAGATATAACAACTTTATTCTGTAACTCCATACTAAGAGATGCAGATCGGTCGGGAGACCGATATGTTGAATGCTGGCACGGAACTGCATTCTAAAGCATCACGTCGATAGCGGAACATTAGCTATCTCAGCGATTCATATAAAAACATACGTAGTCCGCCGGCTCGGAAGTTACAAGTTTCCGGCGTAGGTTAACAGGTCAACCGCTTCCCATGGAAGTTGTTGTGCAAAGTTATCATAATATAAAATGCTGACAATGTACAGAGCTAAATCAAGGCTACTGCAGACAGCGCATAGCGTAATCTAGATCTGCCTTGGTCACGTAGGACCCTCCTAATGCCATGACCTCAGGTCATGGGTTTTTATTTACAGATACTGTAATCTGAAATAATGTATTTATTACATATGCAAGTATTCAACCCATTATGCATTGCATAGGCCATATTTGCGCATATATGAAAGGCATTGAACTTACGGGTTTTTAGGCCGCGCCAGAGGTTGCCACAGTAGTATATGCAAGTATTCAACCCATTATGCATTGCATAGGCCATATTTTGCATATATGAAAGGCATTAAACTTACGGGTTTTTAGGCCGCGCCAGAGGTTGCCACAGTAGTATATGCAAGTATTCAACCCATTATGCATTGCATAGGCCACATTTTGCATATATGAAAGGCAGTGTCGGAAACTTACGGGTTTTTAGGCCGCGCCAGGAGTTTGCCACAGTAGTGATATGCAATGATTCAACCCATTATGCATTGCATAGGCCATATTTTGCATATATGAAAGGCATTGCACTAACGGGTTTTTAGGCCGCGCCAGAGGTTGACACAAGTAGGATATGCAAGTATTCAACCCAAAATTTTTATGCTTGCATAACCCACATTTTGCATATATGAAAGGCTTGAAACTTACGGGTTTTTGGCCGCCCAGAGGTTCCACGTCTTATATTGCAGTATTCAACCCATTATGATTGCCATAAACATATTTTTGCATATGAAAGGCATTGAACTTACGGTTTTAGGAGGCCGCGCCAGAGGTTGCACTGTAGTATATGCATGTATTCAACCCATTATGCATGCATAACCCACATTTTGCTATATGAAAGGCATTGATATGAAAGGCATTGAACTTAAGGGTTTTTAAGCCGCGCCAGAGGTTGCCACAGGAGTATATGCAAGTATTGAGCCCATTATGCATTGCATAACCCATATTTTGCATATATGAAAGGCATTGAACTTACGGGTTTTAGGCGCGCCAGAGGTTGCCACAGGAGTATATGCAAGTATGAACCATTATGCATTGCATAGGCCATATTTTGCATATATGAAAGGCATTGAACTTACAGGTTTTTAGGCCGCGCCAGAGGTTGCCACAGGAGTATATGCAAGTATTGAACCCATTATGCATTGCATAGGGCCATATTTTGATATAGAAAGGCATGAACTTACGGGTTTTTAGCCGCGCCAGAGGTTGCCACAGTAGGATATGCAAGTATTGAGCCCATTATGCATTGCAGGCCATATTTTGCATATGAGAAAGGCATTGAACTAACGGGTTTTTAGGCCGCGCAGAGTTGCACAGTAGTTATGCAAATATTCATCTGCATAGCATAGGCCTATATTGCATATATGAAAGGCATTGAACTTACGGGTTTTTAGGCCGCGCCAGAGGTTGCCACAGGAGTATATGCAAGTATTCATTATGCATTGCATAGGCCATATTTTGCATATATGAAAGGCATTGAACTTACGGGTTTTTAGGCTGTGCCAGAGGTTGCCACAGTAGTATATGCAAGTATTCATTATGCATTGCATAGGCCATATTTTGCATATATGAAAGGCATTGAACTTACGGGTTTTTAGGCCGCGCCAGAGGTTGCCACAGTAGGATATGCAAGTATTCAACCCATTATGCATTGCATAGGCCATATTTTGCATATATGAAAGGCATTGAACTTACGGGTTTTTAGGCCGCGCCAGAGGTTGCCACAGTAGTATATGCAAGTATCGAACCCATTATGCATTGCATAGGCCATATTTTGCATATATGAAAGGCATTGAACTTACGGGTTTTTAGGCTGTGCCAGAGGTTGCCACAGTAGTATATGCAAGTATTCATTATGCATTGCATAGGCCATATTTTGCATATATGAAAGGCATTGAACTTACGGGTTTTTAGGCCGCGCCAGAGGTTGCCACAGTAGGATATGCAAGTATTGAACCCATTATGCATTGCATAACCCATATTTTGCATATATGAAAGGCATTGAACTTACAGGTTTTTAGGCCGCGCCAGAGGTTGCCACAGGAGTATATGCAAGTATTGAACCTATTATGCATTGAGGGCTATTTTGGCATATGCATGAACTACGGGTTTTTGAGCCATTGAACAGTTACGGGTTCTTAGGCCTAGCAGCCAGATGGGCCATTGCACAGTAGGATAGCAAGTATTGAAACCCATTATGCATTGCATAGGCCATATTTTGCATATATGAAAGGCATTGAACTACTGGGTTTTTAGGGTTTTTAGGCCGCGCCAGAGGTTGCCCACAGTAGGATAGAAAGTAGTGAACCAATTAGAATTGCATTGCCCAAACCCATTTTTATTTTGCATATATGAAAGGCATGAAACTTAACGGGTTTTTGTAGGCCGCGCCAGCAGGTTGGTTGCCAGTATGAATATGCAATGTATTCGAACCCATTATCATTGCCATAGGCCATATTTTGCATATTATGAAAGGCATTGAAAACTTACGGGTTTTTTAGGCCGGCCGCCAGAGGTTGCCACAGCTAGGATATGCAAGGTATCTGAACCCATTATGCAGTTGCATAGGCCATATTTTGCAGTATATGAAAGGCATTGGAACTTACGGGTTTTTAGGCCGCGCCACGAGGTTTTTGCCCCACAGCTGGAATATGCAAGTATCGAACCCATTATGGCATTGCAAGTAGGCCATTTTAATTTTGCATATATGAAAAGGCATTGAACTTACGGGGTTTTTAGGCCTCGGCCAGAGGTTGCCAACAGTAGGAATATGGCAAGTATCGAAACCTATTATACATTATGCATAGGCCATTACTTTCTGGCAATATGAAAGGCATTGAAACTTACGGGGTTTAGGCCGCCCGCCAGAGGTTGCCAACAGTAGGATATTGCAAAGTATGGAAGTCCCAATTATGCATTGCATAGGCCCATATTTTGCATATATGAAACGGCATTATGAAACCATTAACGGGTTTTTAGCCCGCCAGCCAGAAGGTTGCCACAGTAGGAATATGCAAGTATCGAACTTCATATGCATTGCAAATAATAATTTTGCTAATATGAAAGGCATTGAACTTACGGGTTTTTAGGCCCGCCGCCAGAGGTTGCCACAGTAGGATATCTGCAAGTATTGAAACCCCATTATTGCATTGCCATCAAACTCATTATGCATATATGAAAAGGCATTGAACTTACGTTGTTTTTAAAGCCGCGCAGAGGTTGCGACAGGGTTTTTATGGATATGCCAAGATCGAACCCCTTAGCATCCTCCTTCTCTTGGCAAGGCCCTTATTTTGGCATATATGAAAGGCATTGAACTTACGGGTCTTTAGGCCGAAGCCAGAGGTTGCCCAACAGTTTAGGATATGCAAGTAATCCCGAAACCCATTATGCATTGCATTAGGGCCAATAATTTTGCATATAGGAAAGGCATTGAACTTAGGGTTTTTTTTTTTAGGCCGCGCCCAGAGGTTTTGGCCTTACCCAGTTAAGGAATGCAAGTTAATTTTTCCGGAACCCAGTATGCAATTGCATTAGGCCATTAATTTTGCATATATGAAAGGCATTGAACTTACGGGGTTTTTAGGCCGCGCCAGAGGTTGCCACCAGTAGGAATATGCAAGATTGAACCCATTATGCATTGCATAAATCCATATTTTGCATATATGAAAGGCTTGAACTACGGGTTTTTAAGGCGCCGCCAGAGGTTGCGCAACAAGTAGGATATTGCAAGTTAAATCGGGAACCTTATGGCTAGGCCACATTAGTTTGCATAGGATGAAAGGCATTGAACTTACGGGTTTTTTTAGGCTGCGCCAGAGGTTGCCACAGTAGGATATGCAAGTATGCGAACCCTTTTAGGGCATTGTCATAGCCATTATTTTGCATATGGCCATATTTTGCATATATGAAAGGCATCGAACATACAGGTTTTTAGGTCACGCCAGAGGTTGCCACAGAGTATATGCAAGTATGAGCCCATTATGCAATGCATAGGCCATATTTTGATATATGAAAGGCATTGAACTTACGGGTTTTAGCCGCGCCAGAGGTTGCAACAGGAGTATATGCAAGTATTCAACCCATTATGCATTGCATAACCCATATTTTGCATATATGAAAGGAATTGAATGTTACCAGAGTGAGCCAGCTGTTGGTGGGAACAGTTGTCCCTAAGGGAAACCACTTTTTTCTAAACAGTTACCTGGTCACCCAAGACTGCTGCTGGGGAAGCATGGTAGCCACATTGCTGGGAAATAGTGAGCCAACTGTTGGAGGAAATAGTTGTTCGTAAGGGAAAATAATCCTGGCCAAACAGTTGCTGCTTGCCCAAGAGTGCTTCTGAGTAAGTAAGGCAGCCACCTCACTGGGAAATAGTCAAGCTGTTTTAGCAATAAGTTTTCAACTAATCAGCCAGGAGTATTTCCCCACGAAGGTGACTGTTATGGGAAACAGTTACCCTATCAAGGAACCACTTTTGGACAAACAGTTGCATGTTAGCCCAAGATTGCTTCTAAAGAAGCAGGGTAGCCACCACAATGGGCAAAAGGTCAACTATTCAGCCAGGAGTATTTCCAGGAAGGTTGACTGTTAAGGGGGAAACAGTTACCCTCCTGAAGAAACCTTTTCTTTTGGACAAACAGTTGCATAATATTTCCCAAGATTGCTTCTGAAGAAGCAGGGTAGCCACCACATGGGCAAAAGGTCAACTATTCAGCCAGGAGTATTTCCCCAGGAAGGTGACTGTTGGGGGAAACAGTTACCCTCCTGAGGAAACACTTTTGGACAAACAGTTGCATGTTAGCCCAAGATTGCTTCTAAAGAAGCAGGGTAGCCACCACATGGGCAAAAGGTCAACTATTCAGCCAGGAGTATTTCCCCAGGAAGGTGACTGTTGGGGGAAACAGTTACCCTCCTGAGGAAACACTTTTGGACAAACAGTTGCATGTTAGCCCAAGATTGCTTCTAAAGAAAGCTGGGGTAGCCACCACATAGGCAAAAGGTCAACTATTCAGCCAGGAATGTTTTCTCTTCCATCGTTTTCAGTTTCTAGTTCCCTCGCATCGGCTAGCTCATTTTTCAGTTCCCTCGCGATGTCTAAAATTTTCGTCATGGATAAATTTTAATCCTTTTTGCTTGATCTCAACGTTTTCCTTAAGACTAATGTTTAGTTTCCTCTGGAATTCCAGATCATCCTCTTGTGTCTGTATGATGCTCTGATTCCTGTACCCCATTTTGCGAGGTCTTTTTGTAGATGATGAACTTCCTTTGTAAGACTAGCATTTTCTAATTCCAGATGTTTAACTGCCTTTAGAAAACTATCCTTTTCTTTTTCTGAATTTTCAATACACTCGTTTTGCTTCTCATTCATTTCCCTCAGCCCATCGACGATGTCGTCGTGTTCCTTTTTTTCCTCAGTCTCACGTATTAGAAGGCTCTCCTTTTCTTTTTTCAGAATGTCCCGCTGCTCTTGTTTTCTATCAATAGTTTCCTTCAAAGCCATGGCAGCCCTTTCTTGTCTCAGACATTCGTAGCGTTGCCCCATGTCAAATCGAACCCTCATCTTTTCCATAATGTTTTGTTCCCAGGCATTAAGTGTATCATTGAAATTGGCATTTATTTTCCCTTTTGAGTTCCTCCAGGAATCCATCTCCATGTTCCCGCTTCGATCCAATGTTTTCCACCGTGTCCGTTGAGTAGTTTCTGAGCCTCCTGTTCTTGTCTACCTCCTCTTCTTTCCCTATGAGACATCCTTGGCGTTCATGTCAAATGCTTCCTTTACTTACCTTCTGAAGGCGGCCTTTTCTTCTTGTAATTTCTCTCTCTCGTGATGCAACTCCTTTTTAGCATTTTCTACAGCCCTCCATTCATCGAAAGTGCTGCCCTCTCTTCATCTATGGCCTTTTTTCTTTCCTTTTGTTTTCAAAGCCTTCTCTTTCCATTTCAAATGCTTTTTTCTTAATAAGAAAGTCTTCTTCAGCCTTCTTCAGTTCAAGCATCCTTTCAAAACAGAGTTCACGCAACAGTTCCTGAAGTTCATCTGCACCTTCTTTGAACTTACTCTCTTGCCTCTTCAGGTCTTCACTTTCTTTGCAGCTTTCTCTCTCTTTGTCCATAGCGTGTTTT
>NC_087214.1:48319420-48327481 GCF_015104395.2 Macrobrachium nipponense
TATACCTTCAGGGAGTATGTTCCTGCCTTCTTAGTGTATATACTAAGTCTGCCTGGACCAGATGATAGTGCCTTGATTAGGGACCCAAGCTTAAAGTACGAGCTTGTGCTGCTTGTATGCTGACACCTCATGAAGTAAAGGTTTGATCCACCATCGAAAACTGTGGTCTTGATCAGGAGGAGCGCCAGAAATCATGTTACAGGATTGAGGTGTTTTCAGCGTTGTCTCTTCGGCTTCAACCTTGGATGCCTAGTGAATGGCAAAGTCACAAGTCTCTCACTCATATAAGAACTGGGCAATACAATGAACTGTTTATCTGCAGCCAATAAATCGTTCATGGATTCTGCCACATAAATGCATAGGCCCAGTTTGGAAATGGCCACTAGTCAAGAGCACTGATGCGGCTTTGAATTTGGGGGTTTCTAAATACTTTGGATAAAATGAAGATACGAAATTAGAATGTGAGAACTGCGAATAAAACGGGAAAGATAACATAAACAGAAAATAAATTCAAGAGAAATTGTCTGGAGGAGAGATTGGATGAAGTTAATGTGTATGTTCATTCTGGAGGAACTTGTGGAACTAGTTGAGAGGGAGTAGCTATGACGTTAACAGCAACAGCAGAAAAAACCGACTGTGGCGTAAAGAGCCATAGTTTATTGCAGGCAAGCTTTCAAGCAAAGCAGCCCAATATAAATGTAGAGGAAATATCAGTGAGAGGTATGAAAATTGTTGTTGGTGTTGTGAATACTTCAGTATGAATGGCAGCAGGAACAATGAATATGACGTAGAATTTCTTATCTCTTGTGCTGCAGATTTGGTGATTGGAGGCATTCTTGCCCAACAAAAGGGCTACGATGAACACACACGGACTTCTCCAGATGGCCGTCATAGAAACCAAATGGGCCACGTAGCAATTAATCAAGAAAGAGAGAAAAAGTAATGTGGAATGTTAAGCGCTACAGAGGGGATGATGTCGGCAGTGATGCGCAACTAGTCATTGGCGCGCTAACCTAAATTAACAGCACCAAAGGGAAAAGCTGACTAAGTATCTAAATTTCTTAGAGTAAGGCTTATTGAAAATGAAGGTCAAGAAATATTTGGTACTGAATGTTGATATAAATGTAACTGTCCGGAAATCATATTTTAGAAAGCAATTTATGAAGATCGGTTTGATAGTAAGGCTGTAGGTCAGTCTGCTGGGAAAGAAGCGCTTGGGTGTGGGGTAAGTAAACGAAAACCTTGGATAGAAAAACGAGAAGATTCGTGTAAACAAATTTCAGGGCGTCTGGGAACACAAAATGAAATACGTTGAGTACCAAAGCTTGGATGGAGAGATTTAATGCAGAGAAAGCAGAGACAAGAGGGAATATTTGGATAAACAGGCTGATGATGATGTTGACGAAGAAGCCATCTATTCAGGGAGTGGCATTGGTACCAAGGTAACCCACAGGATTATTAATAGAATACTCATGAATGAAAAGTGAGAGAGAGAGAGAGAGAGAGAGAGAGATGCCAGAAAGAGCGATGGGTCATGAACATCAGAATAAGAAGAAAGATCATCAGTAGCAGAATCTTGACCAGAGCAAGTAGAAAGCGACTTGGCCATAGAAAAATAAACGCTACACTGGCACTCGTATGAACGTAAATGATATTAACATATAATACTCTATTTGACTATACTTGGTTTTGTATATTTTCTTTGAAGAACCTTTTTAGCTTTTGACATCAATAATAACCGTTACGCGTTTACTCAAAAGTTGTTGTATTTCATTAAATCGAGCCTCGTAATTTGCTATTGTTATGCCCTATTAAATATTCCAGAGGTAATCCTTTATAAAAACGGCATTAATATCCCACATAACATGTAATCCTCAATGTTATGAGTTACTGTAATCCGGTCCAAAATCCCATGGCGAGCATCCATTGTTGGCTATATTGTGGATTCCGACTTACTTTTTATTAATTGTTTCGTATGATTTACCAATTTACGATATTCCACGCTGGTTGGTCGGTTTATTTTGATAAGGCTTTAGTATTCCAGTATTCCCAGTTTTGTATCCAATTGTAAGAGACATGAAAGTTTATATCCTATTGACATTTGCGGAAGTAAAGCAAAACTTGTGAGTTAGTTGATATAAAATTACTAATAGCTGGACATACTACAATGGCTATATTCGGTAGAAATACAGATACGGCTACAAGAGAGAGAGAGAGAGAGAGAGAGAGAGAGAGAGAGAGAGAGAGAGAGAGAGAGAGAGAATCGTGAAACCAAAGCTATTCCCTAAACTCACAAAGCCATTGGTTCCGAAGAGAGATGATACTCCTTCGACAAAAATAGCCGTTTGAGAGTTAATCTTTCACCACTTCAGAGGACACGTAGGACTCATCCTGAGAGTTCCTACTTTCCTACCTCCTCCTCCTGCTCCTGCTATTCCTACACCTCCCCCTCCACCTCCCTCATTTTCCCTACGTGACAGTTGTCTCTCCTGACGGCTTCACAAATTATAATGGAGAAAAAGGATGGTTTTTTTGGGGGGGGTTTTGGAAGGCGCATATGAACGCACATGTGCACCTAAAAGGTTTGACATGTTTGCCTTTGTATCCAGAATAGTTGAGAGGTTTTTATTTTATTTGCGGAATTAGGGTAGCTTTTGTATCTGAGTTTTATTGATACTCACAAGTTAATGGGTTGCATTCCACACTACAAGCAAAACCATGTCTTAGACACACGTTTGCTAACTTACTGCGCACGTCATCACAAACAGGTGAATACAAGTTAATGATCACTGGTAGTTCTAACCACTGCTTCGTAAGACTATCCAGTAGTGACCAAAGGTTCGCTCTCCACTCGCTGTCGTCAACTTGTTATCGACTTCTGTGTGATACATATGAGCTAAGTTGCCGCCGTGGGTTGATGTAGTTGTAGTAGTGTGGAAACGCCATAAGTGGAATATAGATTGAAATATTAAAAAAGATTTTTGCTCGTTTAATTGGAATTCAATTGTTCATTGTATGTATATGCGTATCTACAATGAAATAGAAATTCGTGTATGAACAAGATTAAAAATCAGTGTTGCTTAGTATCAAATTTCCTACAGCGATTAAAGAAAAAAAAGTAAGGGTTTGTGGTGAGCCGGTTACTGACGCTCTGAAGAAATACCTCCAGGTAGGCAATGCCATGTAGGTATCTAATTACTATACAGAAGTCTTGTAGGCTTCTAATAACGTTCACTTCTTGCTATTTCTCTTTCATTATTTACAGTTCTTAATGTCTTACCTTGTTCTCTTTAATCATGAATATCTTGTTAATTAACAACTGTTATCCTTTGATCCAAGAAAAAAGTCGGAAAAGAACTACACATAGATGAAAGCATGTGATCTTGTTACCAGTGATTCGGATCCTGTCGTCACTTACGAACGTCCCAAGTTTTCATCGTAAGCGTAACTGAAGAGTGAAGACACGAAAGATCTCCAGCTCAGGACAGTGGAAAGAGCGAGTTGAAGTGGTTGGAAAGCAAAATTTCAGAGAGGAAGAGGAAAAGTTTGTGTTTAGGTGAATAAGCCATTTTATTGGCGCTGTAAACAGTGGCTGGGAGTATGAAAAAGAAATGGCATTTAATGTGGAGAGTTTCATGTACATTCACCATATCTATTTTGTAGCATCTTACCTTGCCTTCAATCCCGCTCGCTTTCTTCATCCATGCAGTTCAGCACATAAAACTGTTACTTCTTAATTGCAACTGTGGGGGTTTTTTTTCTTCCAGTTCACCGATAGATCTTTGTAGTACTTCATCCCCTTTATTTCTGGATCTGTATGTCTTGCTGTCCAACCACTCCAACGCCCTCTTTTCTGTCTTAAGTTCTGCTTGGTAGACAGGGCCCAGGTGCTTAGCTTGGCAGCCTAAATTTCAAAAAATCAAATCAAATAAAATCTCTAGATTTATGCTGTATTCTACTAAGGAAACTTTTGAACATTTGATAATTAAAGTAGTATCACTGCTTTTCTAAATAAGTTGTTGCAATCTTAACCTTCCCTTCCATCTCTGACCACATTTTCAATATAAAAGCTATGGGAAGGAGGGACAAAAAAAAACAACGTAGGTGAAATATTTAGTAGCCCACTGTTCGCTGCAAATTCATTTCTTGCGTCCCCATGTACACTAACTTTGCGTCTACTTAAATGGATCATTTGAGTTAGCTTTTCATATTTAAATGCACCGCTAGAGTGAAGCAAGACCTACCATAGGGTTTATTTTATTACAATGCTGAGCATTAGATCTCGACACGAATAGCTGATCTGTGCACACTGCCTGCCATTTCTAAAACAACCGGTCATCTCTTGGCATTTTATCAATTCATTTTCTTCGTTCTGTTGAAGATAAAGAGAGCTAAATATTTCCATACAACCAAACGCAAATGCATTGTCTCTATAGTTACCACACATACAATCAGGTCACCTTTCTTAAGTATCTTTGCTTTGAATTCTAGTTCCTAGTGATCAGGGTCTGTTTGATCATTCCATAATCTACAAAGATGTCTGGTCTCAGTGGTACATAAGGTATTACTTCAGTTTCTTCTGGAATCTCTTCTCCAATGATTCCATCAGAACATGATGTGTCCCCATCTAAGTTCTTTATTAGTGAACTCCACCTTAAAAACTGTGAATTCATTCACAAGTATACCTTCAGGTTCTAGTACTCGTATAACAATCAAATTATCCCCCTCTTATCTCATATTCATGGCATCGATAAATTTCGCCAAAGCTTCTTCTGATGCTTTCATTGTTCATAAATTTCGCATCCATATCACAAATAATTGTTCCCTTATCTCTTATTGGTATTTCTCTACAACATTCTGCAGTTCCTATATTCATTTCCCTTTTATTTTCCGTTGAGTTTAGCCGTTGGTGCATAACATAACAAAATACTCAAATTGCACTGTTTTTATTTAGAATATTGCCTGCAACAACCTACGGCACACTGCAATCCAGCCCTTTTCTGCATTTAGTTAAGATCATAGTTTCTCCCTCTCCGCCAATCCCACCTGTTGCATCCTTCCAGTTTGATTCAGGGTTTTCTTCTGTTTATTTCCTATTTTCAGTGAATCCTTAGCATTTCTATGCACAGCCACATCACATCTTCATGACAGGTGGCCATTTCCAAATTGTGCCTATCCACTCAAGTGGCAGAATCCATTGAGGATTCATTGGCTACACACACTAAAGGATAACCAGTTCCTTATAATATTCACGTCCTAGCTGGCTGAGGTCAATGACCCCTGCTACTGCCTATTGGTTTTCAACCTCGGTCATCCCTCGTCTTCCAGAGTTGAAGCAGAGGAGACGAAGCACTCAACGCCTCAACCTCATTGTCCATCATGCTGACAGTGATATCTGGTGCTACTTCACAGCTAGGTACAATTTTCGATTGTGGATCTAGCCTTCATTTCATGGGGCATCAGCATACAAGCAGCAAGTGTTCGTATTCTAAGCTGTGGAAGCCGTTACTCTAGGGTAACTATCAAGCTGGTACCAGGAGTGAACGTTGTGCTGGGACTCAGTGAAGGATGCTAATCTCAGTAGGTACAGACATATATATATATATATATATATATATATATATATATATATATATATATATATATATATATATATATATATATATATTTATATATTGTATTATGGAAAGAGCCTTTGGGTACCCCGGAATGGAACAGCTCCTATTTACTTAGGAGTTTTATGCAGCTGTAACCATTCCCTGCCGAAAGACAGAAACTGCAAACGCACTCACTAATGACGACATCGCAGCAAGATCCCGGATCCATAATCCTGTTTAGTCACGAGAGCGACTCTGTTTTCGGGGAGATAACTGAGACGATGCTGCGTAATGGTACGAACAATAAAACAGCGAGAGAAGTTTTAATAGACGCTCTCATTGTCATAATTACGCTGTTTTCTTTGCTTTCTGAAGACAGTTGTGTTTTACTTGCCTTTTCTATGATTTTGTTTTCTTCATTTGCATTTTTATATAAAGTTCATTTGCATATTCATGTTATAAAGGTATAAGTTTAGAAATTGCGGAATAAGATTTGAAAACGGGCATGAATTTAATCCTAATTGAGGGCTGTGCAACAAGTGAACTTATTAAATATTCTCAAAAGAACATAAAGCTAAATGGAATTATTTCTGAAATATTACCATTATTTGGGAAGAAAAAAAATGGGTGGAATTTATCATTGCCTGAGGTTACTTTTAAAAGGTCCAATTTCGCCATAAAACCAATAATTTTGTACAATAACTGCTATGATGGATAGGAGCATGATCCTAGATATCTTATGAATAAATATTATATTCAGGACAAACAGATAGAAATAAATAAAATACTAGGAGGTTGACGAAGACAAAATGAACCTTTTTTTTTTTCTTTTTTTTTAGACAGAATAAACAACTGGAATATCAAATAAATGAGACGACAGAATAGACAGCCAAAGCGAAATTTTCACAGGTAGATCTACTGTGTCATTCGAACGAATATAGGCAGGAGAAAACTACACCCTTCCGAAAAACGAGACTGGTTCAAATATCAACTCACATTTTCCTGGCCATGATACCTTTGTTCTGAAGAAGCCATTGGGGGAGAGACAACTGGAGGTAAATTAGGGAGAAGCGAAAACAAGTGAAGTCAGCGATAACGCGGAGTCATTCTCAGCCTGAAATGGGGGAAATTCGAGCCAGTTAAAACGCGCTGTCACAGCATTTGCGTCCGAGAGACATTAAAAGAACGTCTGCCCGGATTCATCGCTCTGTTTTCTCGCTTCTTCTTATTCTTCTTATTCCTACGCGGCTGCCAAAGCGATGGGAAGAAGAGAGAGGAAAGCAAATGTAAAATATTGTGAGCCGGAAATTATTGGAAAAGTTTGATATCATTTATTCTTGTATAGTGTTGCAGAGCAGAGCTCGTATTACTATAAAGAGGAAATATCACGTAGCGGGAAAATATTTTTATACAGAAAATTATTCCTTGCATGATTTAGTACTAATACAAGTAGTAGAGAGAGAGAGAGAGAGAGAGACAGAGAGAGACAGAGAGATTCATATCATAAGTGAATAATTATATAATCAGCTAAGTCAACTGACTTTCAGCTATAATTCCATTTTCATTATGGTGGCGTTCTGTTAATTCCACTAATTACGCCCTCCTGCATTTAGATATCTATCAGATAATTATGTAAAGACAAAGGAAGAGCATATAATACCTTAAATGCCCCGCTGGTTCCGAATACCTTTTCGTCCACTCCCGGAAGTAGTCAGGTAATGTCCCTGTTTCTAAGAAAACTTCACCATTTGAACATCAGCGGCTTGTTTACAATTAATTATTATTATTATTATTATTATTATTATTATTATTATTATTATTATTATTCAGAGGATGAACCCTGTTCATACGAAACATTCCCACAGGGCCATTGACTCGAAATTAAAGCTTCCAAAGAATATGGTGTTCATTTGAAAGATATAAATACCCAACGTGAAGGTTTATCTTTAGATTGGTCTCACTTCCATAATCAGCAGATATATTTTGTATAAGGTTTTAGAAAGAGGACTCTAGATTTCGCTGAGAATAGGCTTTGGATAGTTTAACCCCTTTCTTGTCCAACGGCCGGTCTCCATGGTCTCCTTTTTCTATTCCTTAATTTTCTCCAGAAAACGTGGTTTCTGCATGCGAAAGTGGAGACAAATTGGATACAAGCCCTGGATTTTTGACACAGCTCATTTTTGACACGTCAAGTTAAAATTGTCATCAAAACACCCTCTCTTCCCCCAACAACCTCACACGCAAAAACATAGTTTAATAGTCAAATGAGTAGCTAAGTAACATCGCCTCGCTCATTTCCTCTGGACGATAAAGAGACGCTCATCACAAAGGGAAGGAGCGTCTTATCTCTTAGGGTTTCTCTTCTCGCAGCTTCTCACTGTCCGAGGAGACGCCTCATCCAAGGGTTGGTACAGGCAGGCAGTCAAGTTGTAAATCTCCCGTGATGGACGTTTGGAACGATGCT